>NC_025692.1:23341780-23427085 GCF_000633955.1 Camelina sativa | reverse complement strand
GCTTTGTCAGCTTCTGATTTTCCTGACTGGCCCTCTGAATCCTGAGACAACATTTCTTCGTCTTCTAATAGCAGCGAAGAATACTTATCATCTAGTGGCTTACATAAGCCAAAATCTGAAAGCTTCAAATGGCCACTTTTGTCTAGTATCAAATTATCAGGTTTGATGTCCCTACAGGGAAGAAAAAAGCAAACTCAAATCAAGAACCAGAGAATATATATATTTTTCTGTTTCTAGGGAACAAATAGTAAACATGGACTTTTTACAGTGCCTAGAATTCTCTACAACACCCTTACTCACTCGGCATACAAAAATGAATTTAGAAATATATTGTTATACCTGTGAACATAGTTGTGTTGATGGATAGAATGGATAGCAAGAATGCTCTCCGCAATATAAAAACGAGCAACATCTTCAGAAAGAATGTCTTCTCTCATGAGTAAAGTCATGATGTCACCCCCAGGTAAATACTCCATGATAAGATACAAACATTCAGAATCTTGAAAAGAGTAAAAAAGCTTTACAATGTAACGGCTGTCAACCTCTGCAAGTAAGTTCCTCTCGGACCTGACATGCTCAACCTAGAGAGAGAACAAAACAGTTAAGGAAACTCATTTATTTCTGCGCAAGCACAAAATTTGCGAAACTGAAGCACCTAGCGATGAAGCCAGTCTAATGATATAAGGAAAAGGTCGGAAGTTTTTCTCAGCTCCTGTCATGCATCAATCTTACACTTACTACTACTGCTATTTTCAAACATCTTACAATTCCACGTTTTACTTAAATAACAGAAACAAGGGAGTCTTTGTACCTGTCCACGGCTAAGCATCTCAGTTTTTTTCAATTTCTTCATGGCATAGACCTCAGATGTAGATCTCAAACGGCATAATCTAACCTGAAAATAAAAACATTCCAGGGATGAAACTCAGACATATTCCATAACAATCAATTTCTAGAAGAAAAAAACGCATAGATCTCTGTTTGAACTAAGCTCGATATGGAAAAATAAAATGTGAGGGTTGTTTGTTACCTCACCAAAGGCACCTTTGCCAATAACGGTCAAAAGCTCAAAATCATCAATCCCAATTTTACGTCTCTGAAGCCTCATATACTCAGTTTCACGACGTGCCAAATTCCTCATCATCTCATCTTGTTCCTCAACCGGTAACTGAGCTTCTTGCACTTTCCTCTGAAACTCCCTGCGTCTGCAAAATTCCAATTTCGAAATTATTAAAAACAAATCTCAAGTCAAACCACAAGTCCATCTCTTCGAAATGAAGCAAAAGACCAGATCAGATTCAAGACGAGCAAAAAAAAGGCAAAAAGCAAAATCGGAATCCCCCAAACCTCTCCATTCGTTCGTGCAAGCCTTGCAAGTAGTTCTTATAATGATTCTCGATGAATTGCTTAGCAGCAGCAGCTTTCTGACGTGTCACTGGCGACGAAACCGCAACATCCGTCTCTGTTTCAAATCCGCGACCAGGCTTGACGCGAACGGTTCCATCTGCGCCGTCCATAATTTTTTCAAGCAGAGATCGTAATCCAAGTGTGTGAGAGAGAGAGAGAGAGAGATAAAATTAGAGAGCCATGGGGGGGAATTAAAAGGGAGTTATCGAGGAGAGATCTAAGGAGCTGTCACACGGTGTTGGTGAAATCCCAAAGACGCCAGAACGTGGACTATTTACCAGAGATGAACTGGCAGAGCTGTCTCCTCTTATTAATTTTTTTTCATTATTAACAATTTTTTTAATTAGTTTTTTTTCTTTAGGAGTATGGAAGAATATACATGTGCCATCATAATTTAGCTCTACAGTATTTTAACTTCAAATCTTCCAAGTAAATTTTTTTTGTCCTCTGACTTTGTGTCAGCGCAACGTTTGGATCTATCTCCTGAGGAAACATTTACGCAATACTAGGGGGACACACACACGAGATTATTCTTCTCGTTCAACTCATCTTACTAACTTAAANCTCTTCAGAATCACTCCATAGGCATGCTCACATGGAATACCACATATTTGATATTTTTTGCAGGTACAAGTCATATTTTGTAAACTAACTCTGTGTTTGTCTCCATCCAGTGTGACTTCAAAGCACCCATTAGTAGAAGGATGCACCTGGCATTCCGAAGCTTTGTCATGCTCTTTAGCAAGAAACCTTGCCACATATGGAGTACATAAACCTGAAACATCAAAAACCAAGAACATTGCATTAAATATGTAGAAATCATAGACAGTCTTTGAATAAAATCATAGACAATCGTAGAAAATTGCATTAAATTTTGAATAAAGTTAATTACCTTTGTGAGAATGAGAGAGAGCTGAACGCTTGGCAATCCGAACCATAGACAGTCTTCTAACTGTCTCCAACATTGCCACAAACGGTTTCTCCCTTGCTTTGTCGATGGTCTTGTTGAAAGATTCTGTGAAGTTGTTGTCAACATCTTCGCAATAACCCCCCAACTTATAGAAGGCACGACACCAGCTCTTTGGTTTCGACTTCATAACATCATCATACACACCAGTGTCATAAGCGTGTATCTGTTCCAGTCTCTCACCGAACTGTTTTGCATTATAGCTCCAAGCCATATGCCAGAGGAGTGGCTTGATTTGCTTCTTGGAAGGATGAGTCTTCTTCAAGTTCCCATAGATGTGTCTAACACACATTCTATGCTCTATTTGTGGTAACTCCAACTCCACAGCTTTTATCAACCCCTAATTGAGAACCAAAAACCAAACATATTAAAAACGAGAGCATTCACATTTATTAACCAATATAATAAATTAGTTAGATACATACCTTTTGTCGATCAGACACTAAAATGTAACCATCTCCCTCGTTTAGATCCAGGTCAGTCTTCAATCTCTTCACAAACCATAACCAATTGTCTTTGTTCTCAACTTGAACAACACACCAGGCTATTGGATAGATGCCATTGTCTGCATCTCTGCCTAATGCAGCAAGCAACTGTCCCTTGATCTTTGCCTTTAAGAAGGCGCCATCAACTCCTATTATTGGCCGGCAAGTCTGTTTCCAAGTTCTTCTAAGGGCATCGAAACAAACATAAAACCGATTGAAGACGTCTTGACCAGCATCATTCTTAATTGTATCAATCTCCACAACAGACCCTGGATTTGCTTCCAAGATCTCAGCTTGGTAATCTCGCAGTCGTGCAAACTGTTGTTCATACTCATACTCTATCCATCCCAAAGCCTTTCTCCGAGCAGCTTGACATTGTGGCCTAGTAGCGGATATCTTCCACCTTTCCATGATAATCTGTTCAATCCTCAAAGGCTTGTAATGATCCGGTTCCTCTCTAATCTTATCGAGAAAAATTCTAGCTATGACTGGGACCTTAAACATCTCACACTCGCCATTGGGGGTACAACAATGCTTATCAATGTATTTCGTAATCTTCCACAAAGATGCGTTTGGAAGAAGTGCAGCAAACACTTTCCACTCACAATTGCCCTTATCCCCAACACATCTAAACCCGAGTTTATCTTTGTCATACCTGTATTGCTTCAAATTGTAACCAGTATGTAGTGCATAGTCCAAGACACTCTCCTTGAATGCGACCCCATTGTAGAAGGATTGGTCTTTCCACAAAGTTCCATCACCACGTCCGATATCCGTAAACACCCTCTCTGGACCCGCACCACGACCACGACCCGCACCACGACCACGACCTTCTTCCTCGTCGTCACTTTCTGGGTACGTATCATGACGAATCGACTCTTCAGCATCGGTAAATTCCTGAGCAAGCATATCGACGTGAAATTCATCTCGATCCTCTCCTTCTTCATCGTACTCTCGTTCTCCAACACCATCTCTTTGCCCAATACCATCTTGTTGCCCAAAACCAGATCGGATTATTAAATCCATCGATTCAATTTGAGAAATCGATGGTGAAATTTGATTTTCTAGGGTTCGTCGCGAGAGAAAACAAAAAAGAGGTTAAAATGTGATTTTAGGGATTTCTCGGTTGAGGGTTATGTTTCTAATCGGGTCAAAATCAGGTTTTAATCGGGTCGAAATCAGGTTTATTTTGGTTTGTAAACTTCGTCACTCGGTTAATCAAATAGTAAACCAATTAAACCTATAGCAATGGTGAAATAGATGATATCTTCTATTCTCATGGAGATACAAAACGTAAATTACAGATATATGGGTATATAGATTGAAAAGAATTTCAGGAGAGCCATCTGGGACGGGGGTAAAGATCGGGCACCATCTGGTACGATATCATAGTTCTCATGGGAAACCAGGACGTTTTCCCAAAATTTAATTCATGTATTTTCTCTTACCAATTTCACCACAAAATTAAAATCACCAACAATACTTGAAATAACCAAATAAGTGGCAAAAAAACTCCGTTAGTGTACAAACCATAGTACATTTTTAAAAAGGAAACACTGTTTCAGAGTTTTTTACCACAAAAGGCTGCTAATAAATAACTCAACGAAGAAGAAGTCCTGAAAAGTTTCATGAACCCAACATGTTTTCAAGGTCTGAGAGCGGCTTTGTGGACCATGGTTTCCTTGTGAATTTGGTGGCAACTCTTTTCAACGAGATCTAATAGCTTCTCCAAATTCCCTGCCCACGAGTTTAGAATCTCGTTGCTGTCTTTCGCGATCTGGAAGCACACAATCCCTGATGGTCTGTCTATTTTCGCAATCAGTGCTTTCGACACTACCATCTCCGACAGATGCTTCTCCGCCTCCTGAAATCGCAATTTCCAACCAAAAACATACAATTGTGGAAAGAGCTCTTAACAAGTAAAAAGCATATTTGCTATATAACCCGTGAGCTTATTATATCAACCCTACCTCAATGCTCAGGCATAAAAGCGCTGCAATTCTCTTTAAGGTTATCCTTGAGTAATACTTTGAGACAACGAGAATATTCTGCAGAATGTAAACAGATTTTCAGATATTCATAGTTTTAAACATTAATCAATTGATGTAACCAAGCTTTATGATAAATTGAGAGACTTACATGTTCGATTATTCTCAGCTTCAGATCTTCACCTGCTTTGTCACCCAAAGAACCTCCAACCGTGCTTTTCTCTTTCTCGAACTCATCCTTGTATTTGTTCCACAGAGATGTCCATTGAATAACCTCCATTGTCACTACCTGTTTTAGAAGCATCCTGCAAAGAATTATATCAAACACAAAAGGACTTAGAAGTTAGAACCTATTTGAAAACAGAAGATTAGGTAATGAAAAAAACAAATTAATGGAGAAGGAAAATATACTTGAAATCAGGGATTTCTGATAAATTCTTGTCTTCCAGAGTTGCATTGAGCAAGCTTGATTGCATTGGGTCATGAGGTGCCAAGACCAAGAACCAGCAGATCTTCCTCAGGACCTAATGTTTTGAAGATCAAACAAATATCAAACTAACCCTATAAAATGCAAAGTTATTAAACGTCCAATCAATGGCATGAGCTAACCGGAATCCACTGCTCTGGAGTTTCTTTTACAGAAGGGATATCATATATCGCCTTGTAGCTACGGCAGATTTCAAGGTACTCATTGTTATGAGAATAGTACCTACATTAGATGAATTTTTCTCTAGTTAAAAAGATATGTATGTCACAGGAATCAATCATGGTACATCAGAATTCAGTGGGAAACATAATGCAATTCATTCACATAAAACCAAAAACAAAAAAAACAAAAAAGAGTTATAAAAATTTAACACAACAGGGGAGATTAATCCAATATTTGATACTGTCCACCAGGAAAAATTGGTATTATGCATCTCTGAGAAACCACAGCAAGCAAAAATTCCCACAGATTCAAGAGACAGAGACTATGGTCCATGACTAAATCTAAATCATATACAATTGAACATGCCAAGACAATAATGGAAATAAAAATCACGAACAATTTGATAGAAAGCCTTACCGAATCATTAGCTCATAGTAAATTCGCTTAAGCTCCAACAAAGTGGGTATATCAGCAGGAGCCTCCTCTACCATGTTCTCACCTTCCTTAGGTTTCTTCTTATCCTTTTTTGTATCTGCGTCAAAAACTCTAGGATTGATCTTCCTAGATAAGATTTGTGCACGAACAAAATCTTGACGATCCAAGCACAAGCGAACCTTTAAAAATTACCCAAAAGTTGTTAGCACCACAAGAAAATACCAGTAAATACAAATTGAAACGTAATGACTAATGCATAAAGTCCTTACTTGTTCAAGGATAAAAGCAATTTTCTCAGTCTTTGCCATAGCGCCAAATGTCTCAACCTGTTATTCAACATAACATTGCAGGGATCAAATAGGAATGAAGATTTTCTTTAGGAGATTTAGCAGCAAAATGCAAAAAAAACTTACAGCAACTTCTTGCATGAGATCTGCAGCCTCAGCTATCTGACCCTGGTCTTCTTTAATCTTAGCAAGCTTCTTGGTCAGACGTGCCCTCTCAATTTCAACATATATCTATACACAAAAAAAATCAATGGCAAACAATTACAACCGAATGATGAAGTTATATGATAAAGAATACACCATCAGTTTCATTAGTATCGCACCTTTCCAGCAGATACATTGTTCAACGTCTTAATAAGCTCAACCCGAGTTTCAATGTCTGGTGTCTGATCAATATACTGCATCGCTTGCTGCACCATGGATTGAACAGCCTGCAAATGGAGAAGTTCATAAAAATCACTGATGTTGACTTTTCAATTTGTATTATTTACTTTAACTATACTTCTGTACATGAAAAAAGTTAAGCTAAATACCTATATCAAGGAACTAGACCAAGAAAACACGCAAAGCAAAAATAAAATCAACGGAACACTGAAAATCTAACTAACTTAAGTAATAAACTGAACTAAATACAACCATCACTATCTCCAATGACCCAAATTAGCATCAATATTTAAGTCAACAGTGAACCTATCAAAATCATACAGAGGAATCGTAAAAGCAACCTATCACAGGACAAAATCCCACTAAAATAAGTTTGTATCCAACACAAAGGCGAATCCTCCTGAAATTGTTCTTATGTCCATCTCTTTACAAGATTAAGGTTACCTAACACTACGCCTATGCAATTCAGAAGTCAAATGTGGAAGAAATCACAGTAAAAGCTCTCAACTCAAAATTCCAAACCTAAACAATCTCTTCAAACTATCAAAACGAACATGAAAACCCAAATTCCCTAAGAGCTTAAACGACAAACACTGATACAATTTAGACAAAAAAATTCAAATTACCTGTTTGAGCTGACCACGTTTCTTAGACAGATTGAGAATCTGCTCATTCAGAAGTTTCCAATCCTTAGCTTCGAAACAAAGCTGAAGAATCTCAGTAGCTGCTTTCCTTGTACCGGCGACGTTTTCGGCGAGTCTCATCTGCTTCTCTTCATTAAGAAGCCGATCTACCGTCGCCTCAAGCTTCCCGCTGTCTCCCTGAAATCCACACTAACAATGGAATGAGAAGATGCGAATATTTCCAAAAGGAGGAAAAAGAACATCAGATCTGAGTAATTGAAGACTCACCATCGTGAAAATCACTGAGAATTAGCTCGAAGTACGAGTAGTTGAAATTTCTGGTGACGGAACAAAGAAGCTCTAGAAGCCAAAGTAGAGGCTAGAGGTAGAGAGAGAGAGAGATGAGAGAGCTTTTTGGAGTTGCCGAACACAGAAAAATCGCAGCGTTCCCCAACCCCTTGAACAAGAAATCTCAGATTCTTCGGCTGGATGATCTTTTCTAACTGGGCCGTTAATGGGCCATCACGAATCGAACCTCAATCCGGTTTGGTATGTAATCCCGGTCTAGCTTATATGGTATGATTTTAAATTTAATTTTAAAGTATCGAACCGATCCCATTGATTGAAACAACTTGAGCAGAGGAGGAATTAGAAGAAACTCATGTCGTTCGTTCTTCCGCCCAAATCGTAGCAAAACCAGAGATTCTGGATCCTCTAATGTCGATCAAGACCTCCTTGTCTCGAGATTCAATGGTTTACCTTGATTACTGTAAAGATATTTTCTGAATTGTTTTTAAAATTAATCTTTACTACGCTCTTAGAATTCGGATTTTGATCCTAGTGCGTATTCCGTTGATTCGCACGTACCTCAATCAATTGTGTTAACTTCTGTGCTCTAGAGATTATTTGCGGTAGGAAGGTGAAGGATCTGTAACCAGAGACTCTGTTTTGAAATGTGCAATGTGATGGATTAGAATATTCTGCTTACAGCTAGGAATTGTGGTTTGAAGATGATAATTTTTGGAAGGTTCTGGTCGAAGACGTGACTGTGGGACTTGATCTCGTAGTGCTGCTGTGTTTTCTACTTCACATAACCTGAATATTCTTGTTTAAGCAAAATGAGGTTTTGGAAGGAACGTGAAAGGGAAAATAAGGAACAGATCGTCTCGCCTTTATGCGGCCAAATTCGAGTTTTGGTGGTTGGTGATTCAGGTAAATAATATGATATTGGATTACGCACTAATCATATATGCCTAGTGTGTTAGATATGGTAACCAATGTATGCAACCGAGTTAGAGTCGAGTATCTATCTTAAGTCACCAAGTTATTATCTTAAAAGTCTACTACTACCTCATGTGCTTGCTCTTGAGAAAATCTCATCTTTTGATATCAAATTAGGTGTGGGGAAATCATCTCTTGTGCATCTTATTATCAAAGGCTCCTCTATTGTTCGTCCATCTCAAACAATTGGATGTACAGTTGGTGTCAAGGTAAACTATCTTTTAGTTCTCGATATGGTTAGAGAATAACTTGAGCTTAGTTCCTTACTTTTGTTTCTGGAACTCTTTTCTGTTCAGTACTTAACTTACGCGAGTCCTGCTAGTTCTTCAAGTAGCATTAAAGGTGATTCAGAGAGAGATTTCTTTGTCGAAATTTGGGATGTATCAGGTCATGAACGATACAAAGATTGTCGCTCACTGTTCTATTCACAAGTTAATGGTCTGTATTCCTCAATCCTGTCTCAAATAGTGTCATCTCAGCCTCTGTGTCTCCTCCACTTACCAGATGAGATTGTTTAATTTTTGCAGGCGTTATTTTTGTTCATGATCTTTCCCAAAGAAGAACAAAAACGAGTTTGCAGAAATGGGCGGGAGAAATTTCAGTAACTGGGACGTTTTCAGCTCCTCTTTCTTCTGGTGGACCTGGTGGTCTTCCCGTCCCATACATCGTTATTGGAAACAAAGCCGATATTGCTGCCAAGGAAGGAGCAAGTGGAAGCAGTGGCAATCTTGTTGATGCAGCTCGTCATTGGGTTGAGAAACAAGGTCTGCTTCCCCATAGTGATGAACTTCCTCTCTCTGAGAGTTTTCCTAGCAATGTTGGTCTCAAAATGGTAATCACGACTTAATTACTAGTTCTTCAATCAGTGTTATACGGTATTTCAAATAATATTGGTGAGACTATGGACAGGCTGCAAAGGAAGCTAGGTATGACAAAGAAGCTCTGAACAAAATTTTTCGTATGGTTGGTGTTATTTCGACCTTCCCATGTTTTTACAGTAGCTCTCTCTCTCTCTCTCCTTCTCTTCAACCTAATGCACGTTTTCGTTTACAGTTGATAAGGAGAAGATATTTCTCTGACGAACTACCGTCGTCTCTTCTTCAGCATGGTCTCTTTCCCCTGCACCTTCCCAGCGGTTAGAGGAGGGCACAAGCGATGAAGAACAGTTCTATAAAAGGACAAGGTAATATATATTTAACAAGATAAAAAATATGTGGGTTTGTATTCGGATTTTCTTTTCTCTATCAGGTTTTAAAACCGTGGGTTTTTGTGAATTTTGCAGCCTAAGGGGAGGAGATCCTTACAAATATAACACGTTACCGCCACACCACCTGACGCAGCCTCCTACATTCTATCCGCAGCAACCACCTGACCGTTACAATTATGCCATCCCGAGATTCTCTTTCTCCAGTGTAGAGGAAACCGACAATGGTAATGGCAGGTCTAACCGGATGGATATTAACGTATGAGAAATTAAACCACAGATAAAATCTCACATGATTCTTCTGTAATATACTCCAAACATAATCAAGTATTTTTTAGCAGTTCATTTTAAAATTTATATACATTATTTATGTGATAAAAGTTTAATGGTTGAATTTTTTTAACTCCCAATGAAAAAAATATTCTTGAGAAGTATTAATCCTGATCAAATTAGAATCTAGAAACCTAAACGATACAGGGTTATAAACAACTCTTGAGATACATTCATTATTCATGTGACAATGTTTTTTAGCATTTTTTTTTAAGTGGATAATGTATTAGTCGTTTATAATATTTTAACTCAAAATAACTCTTGAGAAGTATAAATCCTAATCAAAATAGAATTTAGAAACCTAAACAAGATAGGATTATAAACTACTCGGTTCATTATAAATAGGCTCACTCTTCGAAAATCGTAAGACAGAGAAAGCAAAAAAAAAAAAAATTTAAATGGTTGTGTCTATCGAAATAATGAGGAAGATGAAGACAGGGGAGACTTTGAGCGAAGTCGAATGTAAGGAATGCTTTGTGTGTATAACAGATTTCATCAGAGAAAGACTAAGTCAACCGCAATTCGATCAATACATGGGCTTGATGAAACTATTCAAGTCCCGGGGTATACAAGGAGAAGAACTCTTAGAGTCTCTTCTGAATCTGTTCAAGGAAGACGAGTTACTTACTCAAATGTTCGAAAAACTAATGGCAACAGAGATACGAGTACTGAAAAACATTGACGTTGGAGAACCAAACAAATCAAGAAAAAGAAGAAGGGGTGAAGCAACGGATGATGATGAGACAGAAGAAGATGAATTTGGAGAGGAGCGATATTGTCGTTGTCGTCGTTGCAGGATTGGTCGGGAAGAAGCAAAGATGATCATTCACAACAAAAAGTATGGACTCGAGCCGACTGAAGTTATGTTGGGGCCGTTTAGATCAATCATAAATCCCAACTTGTTGTAATTTTTATTTTTGTTGTGGAGACCAATCTTCATGGTGGCAAAGAAACCATAATTTTTTTTTTTTAAATTTCTTTTCATCGTAATGCTAGGAGAAATATTATTTCCTATTGTAATATGATTTTACATTAAATTTAATAAATTTAATTTTTGTTACGAGATAATTATGTTTATTTCTCTGTATTTATCTATTTCCATCATCTAAACATGTAATATATTATTTTTAAATACATATATATATTTATTTAAAAAATCGATAATTTTTTGTTCCTTCGGGGACATCCGATAAAAATTGATAATTATTTTTTTTAATTTCTTTTCATCGTAATGCCAAAAGAAATATTATTTCCTTTTGTAATATGATTTTACATTTATTTTAATAAATTTAATTTTTGTTACGAGATAATTACGTTTATTTTTCTGTATTTATCTATTTCCATCATCTAAACATGTGATATATTATTTTCAGATAATTAAAAAAAATCGATAATATAACACCGTCATAATTTTAATCCACTGTAAAATAGGAGAAATTGTTGAAATATAAATTACAATAATCCATTATTTTATCTCTTTTAACATTTTTCTGATTAACCTCTTCTGTTTTTCCTTTTTCTGAGTTATAAAGTTTTCTTTTTTCTTATATAAACTGCGGTGAACGAGAGTAAACTATTTCTTTCGTCTATAATTCCTATATTCGCTTCCGTTATTAGACGGAACACAAACAAACCAAAAAAACCTTTAGGGTTCGATTTGCCTCATTGATAAAATCGCCATGTCCGGAGAAGAAGAAGAGAACGCCGCCGAACTCAAGATCGGAGATGGTACTTTCTCTATTCTAAACTGTGTACCCTCAAAATTAGGGTTTTTGTTTTGTTTTGTTTCATCGAATTGATCTTTAATGCAATTGATTTCTAACTGAAATTGATTGGGTTTATTTTTTCTCTTGACAACAAAAAGAGTTTTTGAAGGCAAAGTGCTTAATGAACTGTGAAGTATCGTTGATCCTTGAGCACAAGTATGAACAGCTTCAGCAAGTCTCCGAGGATCCTATGAATCAAGTTTCTCAGTAAGAATTTTTTTTAAAGTTTCATATTAGCAATTATGAAATAACCTAAGCTTTCGATCTTGGAGACTAAGAACAAGTTTCTCCTTGCAGAGTGTTTGAGAAGTCCTTACAATATGTGAAGCGATTCAGCCGCTACAAGAATCCTGATGCTGTTAGACAAGTTCGAGAGTATCCTTTTTTCTGAATTTAGTTGATTCATAGTTTTTAACCAGTCTTTGCTTTTGACATGCTTGTTCTTAATTCCCCATTACCGTAACATGTTTACCTTAACTCAACTTTAATAGAATTCTGAGTAGACATCAACTCACTGAGTTTGAGGTAAGATGTTAAATATTTTTAGATTCGATTTTGTGTTATCTATTAAGTCGTTTCGGTGGAAGACTTAAAACATTGCTTTGTTCGTTATTGAACAGCTCTGTGTTCTTGGCAATCTCTGTCCTGAAACTGTTGAAGAAGCTGTTGCAATGGTTCCTTCTCTTAAGGTAAATATTTTCTACTTTTTCTACTATTCAAAAGGATAAATAGTATTGTTATGTCAGTGGATTTTGAGATGATGTAAGCTTTCTCTTTTGTGTAGACAAAAGGAAGAGCTCATGATGATGAAGCAATTGAGAAGATGCTCAATGATCTCTCCCTTGTGAAGAGGTTCGAGTAGTGCATAAGATTCTCAAGATCTAAAAGACGAAGAACATGTAGCAGGGTCTAGCTGATGTCTGATCAAATATCTCTGAAGTTAATTTTCCATGTCTGAGATTATATAAGCTTTCTCATGCCCAGAAACTCTGGAATGATACCTTCTTGTTGAATGAATGTAATTTACAATGGATGATCCAAGCTTTCAATGAAATATATAACAATTCCTTTTCACTATATTGAGTAATGTATAGCACTATATATATACATACTACACCTAAAGCTATGTGTGAAGCTTTCAATTCCATCTCTTGGCATTTTTGCTGGACTTTGACTTCTTTATGGAAGCTTGAAACGCTTTCATCTTTTGCTTCTTCCTTGCTTCTCTCTCAGCCTTTGACATCTTTGACTTTGCTTTCACTTTTGGAGCTTTTTCTTCCAATTCTGATTCCCTCTCCAACTCCCTTGCTCTAGCTTCCACATTCTTCTCCAGGTAATACTAAAAACAGTTACACAGTCTAAAATGAATAAATGTGGCAAAAGTAATGAACGATTAAACTAAGATAGGGATTGTGTTACATTGTAGTCTCCTGTATAGTCCTTTAAACCACCATCCCTGACTTCAATAACTCTGTTAACGATTTGTTTAATGAAGTACCGATCATGAGAGACTGTGATGACTGTGCCTTTGTATTCGCTTATTGCCTCCTGATGAAAGCAGGTATCAGAGAATCAGAAGTGAAGTGAACAATTTTGCCAACATAAAAGAGAATAGTATGATTAGAAACCTCGAGCATTTCTTTTGAAGGTATGTCTAAGTGATTGGTGGGTTCGTCCAAGACAAGTAGAGTGGATGGTTTCACCATGAATTTGCAGAATGCAAGGCGTGCCTAAGACCCCATAAAAATGGCGATGAAGAACATGAATGAGACAATGTTTTATATTGAGGATAGAAATAGGCAATATTTTACCTTCTCACCACCACTCAAAAGAGAGACCTTCCTATCCAACATGTCAGCTTTGAAGTTGCAGCGACCAAGAAGAGCTTTAATATCATCAATTCTCCAATCTACAGCAGCTTCAACAACCGTCTCAATCACAGTTTTATCCAAATCTAGAGCCTCTGCCTATAGCCAACAGTGAGTAAAACCATATTTCTGATTCCAACTAATAAGCCCTTTCTTCATTACAAAACAAACCTGATTCTGCTCAAAGTAGTTTGGCAATACATTGTGCTCCCCGAGTATTACTTCACCTCTCATAGGCTTCTCCAAACCCATAATCAGCTTCAATAGTGTACTTTTACCGCACCCATTCGGACCAATAATAGCGATTTTCTCTCCTCTCTCTATAGCTAGATTTGCCTTGTTAAATAACTTCTGCTAGCATCAGAACACACAGATCAAAACACAAGACCTCACACACACAATAAAAGGAATTATCCAAACAATGTTAGTCTAATGCTACCATGCATCTCACTTTATCCTCAAAGCCAAATTCAAGATTCTTAACAGTGACTACAGATCTTCCACTTAATCCACATTCCGGAAACCTGATTTTCATTTGTTTCCGCTGAAATGGCTTCTCTATTTGCTCCTCTTCTTGGAGCTTCTCCAGTTTCTGTTTATAAGAATCAAGAGAAGTAAGTTTGCACTTTCCACACATCCTCTGGTTCATAAGTACTAAATTTTACTGCTACTTCTTCTTACCTTTTCTGCTGAAGAAGCTCGACCAGAGTTTGCTCCAGCACTTAGCCTACTAATCAAATCTTTTGTTGCTTCGATCTCTTTCTGTTGCTTCTCCCAAGCAGCATACTGAGCTTCAACCCACTCTGCCTTGGAAATCGCATACTGAGAGTAATTACCCTCGAAAGTCTTCGACACTCCCATTTCAGTTTCCACAATTTTGGTACATAACTGATCAAGAAACGCTCTGTCATGTGATATAATGACCATAGGCACATCTTGCTTATTCAAGTAACTTTCAAGCCACTCAATAGTATCAAGATCCAAATGATTCGTTGGCTCATCCAAAAGAAGTAAATCTGGACTCTGTCCACATAAACCACACATTAGCTTCAATACGGAATTAAAAAGAATCACTATTTCTCATTATTACCTGAAGCAAAATCTTCCCAAGTGACATTCTCATTTGCCATCCACTACTAAACGAAGCCACAAGCCTATCTGCATCCTCAGACACAAACCCTAATTCAGACATCAGCTTACTAATTCTCGCATCGATAGAATCCAAATCAACCTCTTGAGCTCGGTTCTGTAACAAATCGAATTCGTCAAGTAACCTTCCCATTAATTCCAAATCATCAACAGCTTCTTCAACCGCCTTCTCCAACTTCTCAAGCTTACTTGCTACTTCCATCTCTTCTTTAAACGCACTCATGAACTCTTCCTTCACTGTCTTCCCCATAGAAACCTCAAATTCTTGACTCAAAAACGCGACTTTCAAATTGGGTTTGGCTCTAATCACGTTTCCCGAATCAGGTTCCTCTTGACCCGTTATGATCCTGAGCTGTGTCGTCTTCCCCGCACCGTTGACGCCGATTAACCCCACTTTTTCACCTCTCTTTACTTCCCAACTCACATCCTTTAGCACTGTGACGCCTTCGTAGCTCTTGCTAATGTTTTCAAGTCTCACTCCTGACGAAATCGAAGACGAACCATTGTTTGATTGCTTACTGATCTGCTTCTGATCCTGGTCTTCGGTCGAGAAGAGCGATTCAAGCTCTGAATTGGAGCTGGTTGTGGGAATTTGGGCTCTGATATCAGAGATTACTCGTCTAGGGTTAGAAACAGAGGAGAGTTTCAAGGTGAATGGTGTAGGGCAAGGAAGTGGATTAGTGAAGAACAAGGTAGAACGAAGGTTTAGGCTATGGAGATTCGTTGTTAATCCCATTTTTGATATAATGTAGACATCAAACGAACAATTCCGATTGTTGAAAATGTACTTTTGAGACAACAAACAAAAACAGAACAAAAATTGCAAAACGACCTCTCGAGGCTTCTATAACGTGTGAGCGAAGTGTCACAAACACACACGTATGCATGTGAAGCTCAAGGCTCATAAACTCCCACGTGCCAAACTAAATAGCCACTGGATTAGATTACCACGTCACCGGTTTTACAAATCAGGCACTAATCTGATATGTTTTTTTTTTTAGGTCAAAAATAAGTAGGCATAACAATTTCAACTTTTACAATATACCAACTCTTATCAAGACCTAAATGTTTTTTTTTGGTGATTCGTGCATTAATTATTCCTTAATTATTCAGCTAAATCAAACTAAGGAAATAAAAATTAACTGCTAGTAGTAAAAAAAAGCCGCAAAGTATTATGTCCATATCGTACAAAATCTAAAGTAATTAATCTATGCCACTACTCTTAAGAGAAAGAACCATCGTTCTGAATATAATATTTCCCTGATTAGAATGTCTTATCTCCTTATATAGAAGTTGGCAAAAACTAAATCGCCTATATGTCGATATACAGTGCAAGTGAATCAATAGGATCTTCTCCAATAATCACAATTTCGATAAGAACATATAAAGTCTTTCCATTACAATTTAGGGACATTAAATTAGAACACTGAAATACTAGTTATAAAATATAAATGCACACACACTCTTAGTTAATGTACACATTTTAGCGTCTTATACATGAATGCAACCTTATATTTCTTAATTCTTCTTCATCGTTCTAGCTAGATTTACAATTTTCACAACAAAAAGAGTCGATGAAACTCATGGATGGTTTGGCGTGAAAGATCTTGATTTTGGGGTATATGTTTCTTTTAGTATATTTGATTCCAATAATACACGAATTATTAATAATCATCTTTGTGCAGAGCATTTTTTTCTCAAGAAAATATATAAGAAAATGTACCAAGAAACTCTGCAGTTTGTTCATCTATGGAGACTTGCTGTTCAAGAAAGAGACGAAGCAAGAGAACATCTGAAACATTCACTCGCCGAACTCTCCAGACTACAGGAATGCTTCAACACCATTTTCTTGTCCGAAGAACAACAAATACCCTATTGTTACTCAGAAGCCAAAGACGATCATCAAATCTATAGTTACAATAACTTCTCCGATGATTCAGCGTCGTCGATGGATCTCGTCTCCAACTCAACTGTCTATTCCTCGCCGGAGACGTACGATTCTGAGTGTTACAGCTTCCGGTCGAACCAGATGGCTGTGGAGAACAGAAAAGATTTTGAGACCCTTGTGCTGGAGATTATAGGACTCGGAAGAGTCTTGCCGGAGAACGGTAAGTTCCAGCAAGCTGTCATTGAAGCTGGATCGTTGGTTGAGCCATTGTTCATAACCGGTCCGATTCCAAAATGGAGAAATCCTCCGGTTCAAATGTTGAGTCAAAGACCTGTTCTAAGTAATACTATCGGAAAATGGAATTATGGTGGTATGGAGTTGGGTCCGGGGATCCTGAAACGGTCTTCCTCAGGCAAAGTCCCGCTTGGAGTTTTATATTGATCGGTTCTTTACATGTAATGCTTAATTTTTATGTATTGGTTAGAAAGAATTTGATGCAATCTAATAAATCATGTTATCTTTTATTTGTTTATCCGAAATTTATCATTACAAAACACTCTTAAACAATAGATTTTCGAAAGGATCATTCTGTCGAGCCAAATCCTCGATACCTATATAAAGAGCAGAAAAGGGTGAGAATTTTAGTGAATAAGAGAAAGAAGAAGCTTGGTGAATTATACCGCACACATTTAACCACTGTCTTCGATTTTCTTGTGTGGTGGAAGCCTCGAGCTAAGACAGAAGCAGCCAGTAGGCGAAGCGGCATAACTTGAATGTATGTAAGATAAACAACACCAACACCCTCAGATAAAGGCAGCATTTACAAAGTGAACTCGCCATCGAGAACCTCCATGAGGCAACTAAGCAAAACATAACATCTGTGCCATTCAGACTTTGGAGCACTACAGTTAAAATTTTCATCGCCTAATGCAAGACATATATACTCTTAGAGCCTCGTTAACAAGATTAACCAAAAACCTGCATATTCAGAGTAAACTAAAGTATGATCTTTCAGAGAGCTAAAATGATATTTGTATGTAAGACATGAGAAATAATACCTCTTTGTTGTAAACCTCAAGAACAGAAAATTCCATCTTTCAGCGGCACTTGCAGCTCCTCAAACACACAACTCGCCTATTCAGAAAGGGAAGAGCCATTCAGTTTATAAAGATTAAGCAATAACTATATCCAAGATTCTGCTATTGTTGAGTAAGATTTTTGAGGTCACTGTTATTGGAAAATTCCAGCGAATAGTGTCATATGAGCCGTGAGCTATTTCACACATCTTTTCGAAATTGGAAAAGAGTTTTAACTTGACAGACATATTTTAAGTTTAATATATAATGAAATGCACATGTTGTATGTAACTCACTGATTTGATGTATCTGAACTTCGCATCCCAGCAGAGGAAAGAACAATGGTTTAAGCCAATAAATGCTGAATCCAAGTAAAATCATCTGAAAAAAAACAGAACAACCATGAATACATCATTTAAAAGGAACTTCTATTTGAGTTTGATGATCTTCCTACCTTGGAGACTCATGGTATCACCAGAAATCACTGCACGAACATTCACCGTCTTGAAAATGATGAAACCTGTTCGAATCCCTTAGAATTATCTGTCTCCCTTCGATCTTTGATATATACTTAAAGGCAGAATGGCAATCACCGCAAACTCTGAGGTTCTTCATTATTCTGATTGGCAGCGTAGAGCTCCTCCGAGCTGCGAGAACAAAAGCTACAGCGAGCTTCTCGCTGTGATAGCTCAGGATCTCTTCCTTGTTCTCTTGCTCTAGATCATACAAGGCAAATCCAGTCTGTGGCACATAACCTGCGTCTCTCATCTTTCTGTTGAGCTCCTTGAGCTTCTTGTAAATCAAATCAGCGTCTGGGTGTGACTTATCCCCAGCAACAAACATATGGACTCCATCCTTCATGGTAACCCAACTATAACCAGCTTCCTTTTTCACATCAGCATCCTTCATCTTCTTTCTCGCCGTTACTAAATCTTCCCATCTTCCTCCAGCAGCATACATGTTACCAAGTAGCACATAGTTTACAGCATTTTCTGGCTCCAGTTGAAAAAGCATTTCTGCTGCTTTCTTCCCTAATTCTGCATTTCGACCATTTGCTCTGCAACAAGCCCCAAGTACAGTCCTCCATATGAGAACATTAGGCTTCATTGGCATTCTATCAATGAAACCTTCCAACTTATCAAGTTCACCTGCACGGCCTAGCAAGTCAGCCATACATGAGAAATGTTCAATCCTAGGAGCTAAGCCATAAGAATCACTCATAGATTTGAAGTGTTCAAACCCTTCTTTAACCAAACCGGCATGACTACAAGCTGACAAGACTCCCACAAATGTAACATGGTCAGGTGGTGTTTGGCCATCGAGCTTCATATTTGCAAAAAGCTTCAAAGCTTCGTCTCCTTGCCCATGTCGTGCATAGCCCGAAATCATAGAGTTCCAAGAATATGAATTTCTTACAGGCATTGTGTTAAAAAACCTCAAAGCATAATCTAGTCTTCCACATTTGGAGTACATGTCAACAAGTGCACTCCCAACTACCACATCAGATTCTAGACAAGCTCTCACCGAACAAGCATGCACTTCCATGCCACGCTCTAGCGTTGCAACCGAAGCAAACGCGCTAAGAACGGTCGCATACATGAAACTATCCAACCTCTGACCCATCTGCAACATAAACCAGACCAGATCCAAAGCCTTAGGAAGGAGATCATTATGTATATACCCCGAGATCATTGAGTTCCAAGTTACATCATCTCTTCTCTCTGACATTCTAGAAAATATCTTCTCACACCCATCCATCTCCCCACACTTCCCATAACAAGCTATGAGCGCATTTTCAGTTGTTGCTTCATCTGCAACATTGTACTTTAACGCTAGCCCATGTATCTGCTTCCCCAATTCACCAAATGAAAGGGATGACACAGCTGAGAGAACGCTTGAAAAGGTTATCCTGTTAAGTTTCTGTCCCGCTTGAAGCGCACTCAAAAAACATGTCACAGCTTCAAGTACTGACCCTTCTGAACTAGCTAACGCTCCTATTATAGAGTTCCAAGACACCTGATCTGGCTCTGGCATGGAGGAAAATATCTTACAGCATTGATTTTGATAGCCAGTCTCTGCATACAGTGTCATAAGAGCATTTGAAACCGAAACATTCGAATCAAGCCCTAATTTGAAGCCTTCTCCATGAATCTGCTGTCCTAGGTTTGCCCACCTCAAGCTTGCGCATGAGCTTAGTGAACTTATCAGTGTGAAAATCCCAGGCAAGATTGCATGTCGTCTCATACTTTGGTAGCGTTCCACTGCTTCTAGAAAACAGCCGTTTTGGTCAAGACCAGTGATCATGGAGTTCCAGGAGACAGAATCTTTCTCCATCATGAAACAGAAAACACGTCTAGCATCAGCTATTGAGCCGCACTTAGCATACATATTAACAAGGCCATTCCCAATACCAACCATAACATCAACTAAGCCAGTTGTTATTACATGTCCGTGAACCTCTTTGCCTTTTCTCAGACCTATTTCCTCAGCTAGAGAATACTCAGGAAATGAGCTCAGAAGAATCACGTATGACTCAGGACTAACGTCAATCACGCTATACATATCCATAAAGAGCTTCGTTGCTTCTTCTCCCCATTTCTGTCGCACAAGACCAACCATTAGGCCGTTTAAGGTGACTGCATTTCTTGTTTCCATCTGATTAAAAACCTTCCTAGCATAACTTAATGAGCCAGACTTTGCAAACGCACTCACCAATCCGCTGCCAACAAAAAGATCTGAGAGTAAACCAGACTTCTGGATGGTGCACATGATCTGCTTGAGCAAACTAACGTCTGGTTCAGTCAAAGAACAAGCAGTAGTTACAAGACTACCAAAAGTGTATTCAGTTGGTCTAGAACCATCGCACTGCATGCTAGAGAACATCTGAAACGCAGATCTCTGATCCCCAGTCTGTGAATAAACCGAAATAATCGAATTCCATGACATAGAGTTTTTAAATTCTATGTCATCAAAAGCACGGAGAGCATAACCAAGAGACCTTACACATTTCCAGTACATCGATATGATCACATTAGAAACTACTGCATCAACTGCATAGGAAAGCTTAAACAACAGCCCATGAACTTGTCTTCCGAAAAGAATCCCAACAGAATCTAACTCCTGACAAGCCCGAAGCCCACTAATGAAAGCGTATTGATTTGAAAAAATCCCTTCTTTAACCATATCTCTCAAGAACACTAAAGCTTCCCTATGTTCCCCATTACCGCTATACCCTGCAACAACACACGCCCAGGAAACGCAGTTCCTCAGAGGCATTTCGTCAAACACCTTGCGTGCAGAGACGGAATCTCCTGTTCCAAGATAAGCATTGATGAGATTGTTGCAAAAGTAGACTTCTTTTTCTAAACCATTCTTATATAACCGGGAATGTAAGAGTTTAGCAGCTCCTCTATGTCCAACAACGCAGCTCTGACCAAAAAAAAAAGAAAAGAGGAACACAATTAAGTCATGATCAACCTCAGTAACTATGAAATCGACCAAACATGGTTTAGTTAAATGGAGAAGACTTACGTTTAGAAACGACATGAGAGGAGAGGAGCAGCCAAATCAAATCATAAACCCAGAAGAAGAAAACAAAATCGAATTTTTCGCGCGACCAACACACAAACAGAACTCTCTCAGTGGAGTGACGTTTAACTGACGTAAAAAACGACAGCGTTTCACTGTATCGAGATTTTTCTAGCATGCTTTGTTTTAACGGGCTTTATTAGTGAGCCCAATACGGTCCGATAAGAAACAACAATCTCACACACACAAAGGAGAGGATAAAACAAAAAAAAGTCGAAAATGGCATTCTCGTGATTTATACAACATCACTACCTGGGACTTTCCGTATATAATTATATTATCATTTTGCCAACAAATAATAAATGAATTTGATTGGGGTATAAATCGAGCTGTTTTTTTGCTGTAATAATAATTTCACAAAATTTTCTCTTTTTTCCTTTTATTTTTTTCTTTGCAGCTTTTAAATAATTTTGTTGGTCTCTCCATCTTCTCTCTTTGGCTAGGAACCACCGTACCAGCAGCTTAAAACTTAAAAGAAAGAAAAGGACTAATCAATCTCTCTGTTTCTCTCTATCTATTGAAAAAACCAATATGGAGGACCATCGCAAAGAGGTACGTATGTACCATCTTCTTCTTCTTGTTCTGTTGCTGTAGTTTTTAAACTTTGTTTCTTTTTTTTTTGAACTAATAAATCAAGATCTGTTAGTTTGGATTTTTGTCGGGAATCGAACATGGGGTTTTGTTTTAAAGAGCTTAGCAAGCTCCAGCACTACTGATACTGTTTATAGTGAATGATTTAGTTTTAAAAATATCAGCATCTTGGTAATCGGAAAACCAAAAGAATTGAGTATATTCTTTAAAGTTTCGTCCTTTTTTTTTTTTTTTTTTGCACATCTCGATAGGATAGCTGAGACTTTGCCATCACGAGGTATATACTATTGTACTACTAGTTGGAAATTTCGAAACTTTATTGGATTGATAAATAAAAAGATCATACTTTACCCCCAGATTTTATTGATTCGTTGATTAAATCAACGCTTGTTAATTTGTGTCCTATAAAGTCAAGAACTTTGGCTTTTGTTTCTTTGAGAATTACATCTTTCTTCCTCATGATGCATCGCTTTGTAAATATCCCTCTGTTTTCGTTATGTCTGTGCATCAAATATGATACCTTTTTGGTTAGTTAATATATTTGTTGTTATTGCAGAAGAACACGCCGTGGCTATCAGTGCCACAGTTTGGTGATTGGGACCAAAAAGGAGGAGGAACAATGCCTGACTACTCTATGGATTTCACTAAGATTAGAGAGATGAGGAAACAAAACAAAAGAGACCCTTCTCGTGCCAGTTTAGGCAACGAGGATGAGCTCATTAAGCCACCCGACTCAGCTACTTCAACTACTGCTAAACTCACCACTATCCAAAGCCAAAACCAACCTGAGTTTTCCCCCATCCACCATCACCAACCACATTCTCCTTCTGTAAGTTTCCAATTCCATTTTTTTTTTTTTTTTGTTGCTTCTTTCATAAGACTGTTTCAGTTTTCATCACAATTCACACAAATATTTGCATTTGCGTTTGTATCAATATTTTGGTTTGCATTAAGACGTCTTAGAGTATGAGTCATTATTATTAGCACATGGTTTGTAACATGATATATCTATACTTTAGAGGGTCCAAGTTTTCTTGCAATCTATATCTTATATATTGATTATAGTATTGAGCTGGTCTTGATTGAACATAATTTATTTGGTGTGGTTGTTTGGAACAGACGAGGAGAAGCATCTTCAGCTGCTTCAACTGCTGCGTCAAGGCTTGAAGGTTTATTCTTTAGCAAAGGGGCAGTTTTATTATTGACTTGTGTGATTCGAATGTGGAAATGTAATGTATTGACCCTTTAATATATGTTTTCAATCCATTTCTCTTTTTCTTTCTTGTTTTGTTTTTTTTGGAAGCATATATATAGCTCTCTATTATATAAAAAACAAAAAAAGATTAGCGGAGAGTTAAGCTAATTAGTATGCTTTAACTTAAAAGCAAAACATGAACACTGATCCGACTTCAAAGTATTACTTGCCATTCCAATACACAAATGGCAAATGGCAGGTTTTTGAAGCAAAACAGTGATTTGATAATTGATATAAACATTGTGTGGAGTTAATTGGATTTCAGTAAAATTGTGTTCATTGTTTAGTGTTTTGAGTGATTTCCTTTTTCGAATCTTAGTAGATCGTGGCAGCAAAAGCATTTGATGATTATTACTGTAAGATAAAAGTGGGATGTCTAATTATTAGGCTTATAATTTTGTCAGACGTGATGTTTTTCCTCTCGACCCTGACAAATTTTAAATTTTGAATCTTCGTCTTTGAGACACGCATGGGCCTGTAGACAACAAAAGGTAAAGAAATAGGCCTGTCTTTGTAGTTTAAAAGAGCTTTAATATAGCCCAAAAAGGATCTCTTCACGCATAGAAACTCGAGAGGTTATTAGAGTTTTATTTGGAGTGCTTAATTCGACTAAGTTCGAAACGGTTCTGAAAGCCCAAAACAAACAAAGTTACTTGCCAAAACAAAAAAAAAAATCTAAATTATCGAGCGTTTAATTTAACTATGTTTAGTGTAAGTTTATTCGCATTTGGTTGAGTTAGTTTACGTCTTTTGTGATTCATAAAAACAATATCAACATCCTCCGTATACAAATTTTGATGGTGGTTGTTATTTACATACATATGTTGCACTACCTTGATTCATAGTGTTTTCTTTTTCTTGTTGAAACTCGATATGAGTCTTATATTTTAAGGGTGTTTAAAAAAAAAAAAAAAAAAAAAAAAAAAAAAATCTGCAGTTGAAATAACTTAGATTTGTAGCCTATGAGTAGTATATTGATTGATAATGTAAAAAATTTACATTGATTGCAACCAACAAAAAAGAAGACAAGAAAACACATGCTTATCTTTTAGTCTTATTTGGACAGAGATCGGACTAGTCCAATTGACATGTCTATATTTTGCCTAAATTTAAGTTGGCCCCTACTATCGTGAGAGATGACGAAACTGTCAACTGTCAACATCATATGTTTAGTCTTGTTACAGCCCAACTTTCATGTCCCTACCTGCCTTAGGGTTATTTCTCGTTCCATTTATGAAAACCAATTCTTAAGCGCAATGGTGATAAACTATGCTCTACATGGAAAATATAAACCACATATGATTTATTAAAAGTTAATTATTGATAGACCACTAGCTAGTGGGATAGTGGTTTGGGGGTCCAAAGATTTCAGGATAAGCCGATTTGAACACCACCACGAATTGTCCATTGATGTACTTCGTGTCAGTGTCATTCGAATATAAGAAATCTCGGACTCAATATCATGAACTCTACTTGAATTAGGAGTAAAAGTTCTCATTGATCATGTCTCTACTTTGTTTCCCTTGCGTACACAATACAAAAACATATGGACGACCAAAGCCATTTCCAATTCTTGCTTCCAAAATGTCAGAAGAGTTGAGATGTCCGGACCATATCAGACGGACTCTCTCTCATTCAAAACTTATTAATCTCCACTGACACGTTTGAACTAACATTGCATACAACTTGTCGGTGAGGTCAAAGTGTTCATAAGATAGTTTTTTCTTTGGAAAATTTCTCGTCACGGTTTTTATGACTTGTGACATTAATTATATAATTTTGGGTTTGTTGAGATCCTGCTGTTTATACCTTAGTTATCGTGCCCCTTAACTCATATGTAGTCACCGTTTCAATTTAGTTTTGCTACGGCCGTCACGTATCATTAGATTTTCTTAAACCGGCCTCGAATATCCAAAATGCTCTCAAATCTTATTCAAAACTGTAAGCTAAATTAACGTGAAATTTGTCACCGCCACATCGTAGAATAATACTCCACAACACAATATATATAAAGCCTACTTAGCTCAATAATGATGCATGCATACTATATTGTGCTATACATATACTATTATCTTAATAGATTGCGAAACAAAGAACGAATATATAGGATGCATATAGAAAGGTACAATGTACTTTGAGTACTTAAGGGGACATTGGGATGGCTTATGTCTCCTATCATTTACTCCTATTTGTCTACCGCCCCATCCCCTGCCAAACCTCCCTTCTTCACCATTCACACTTTTTCTTTTCTTTGACCATTTAAAAAAAAAATTACATTAATTAGTGAAAAGAAGACGAAATGATAAAATTAAGCACCGATTCAATTTGGTTAATTTTCCATACAGATTTAACATTTTGATAGATGTTGAAATTCGAACCTTTTACCTAATATGTTAAGCATGAAGAATGGATGATTTGGTGTCTACCATACCTCGACCACTAAGATTCCACCCCGGATTCCTCTAACTTTCACCAATTTGTTAAGCTTTTTATTCAATATTCATAAAACATTATCTGAAAAGAAAAACGGTAAACGACGAGCTAGAAATATGCAACATACAAATTGCATGTGACGTTTGGTTAACTGGTTTTCTAATGTGATTTTGTATTGTCCTTGTTCGTATTAAAGATGATATATTCTCGTAAAAAGCAAATTTTATTATGTGAAACGCCATTCTCTTAAATATTAGGTAAAAAAACTAATGTTATTCATCATGTTTCGAATTTGATGTTCAAAATGTGCCACTTTTCACATTTTGAATGTAGTATAACTGATCGCAATACGTCTCATATAATTTTGATATGAGCATTGAGCCGCTCTCCTCAGTCATTGAATAGTTAGATTTGTACATGGTGAATGATAATCGTATTAAATAATTAAAATACGTTGGAATATGATAAATGATGGAAAGAATATGAAACCATTTCCATGACTTTACACCATTAACACAAAGATGAAAATCTCGCGGTAGATGAATTGGTGAGTTTCTCGTTTTGTTTCCAAAAACTTCTGGTCAATGACTTTTATTAACCAATCAATATTTCTATCATTATTTATGTAACAATATTAAATTTAAAATATATTAAAAAAATTTAATGAAGAATAATAATTTATTAGTAACTAATCGATCGATAAATTTATTATTTAATATATCACTTATGTAAGACATAAGAAAAAATTCGTTAACAAAATAGTTATAAGATATTAGGATTAATCGTTGATTGAATATATTATAATGATCTAATGGATAAAACTAATTTATTAGTAATTAATCGATCGATAAAATCATTGTTTAAAGAAACCCTCGAAATAACACAACAAAATTATGTAACAAAGTAGCAATAGGATATTAAACTAATCGATAATTAATTATATTATAATGATCTAACGAAAAATAATAATTTATTAGTAATCGATCGATCACTAAATTTATTATTGAATATATCATGTAAATAAGACAAAAATTGTTAGTAACAAAGTAACAATAAAATATAAGACTAATCAATGATTATATTGATCTGACGAAAAAATAAATTATTAATAACCGATCGATCGATTAATTTATTGTTTAATATATCGTTTAAATACGACAAAAATAGCCGAGCGATATAGTATATAAATGAATTAGACAGTCGTGTGATTCTTTTGAGTTGGGATGGACAAAAACCTAAATGTTTCCTTTTGCTATCCTAATTCTTTCATCAACTTTTTTCTTAGATTGTAAAAAATGTCACCTTATCTCTTCAACTTTAGAAATATTAACTCTAAAACTATATTATCTAATATACTTTAATTTTAAAACTACGTAGTACATACTAAAAACACTCAAATATTACATTCTACTCTAATTTTTAAAAAACACTCGTTATACTGCAAACACAAACTCGTGAGCTTGCTATTCTATTGAAAAGTCATAAACAGAAATAAGGATGAATCTGTTGGGAGTACTATATGAGATAATTAGTTAAGGCAAGTCTCTCGTTGCACGTCACAACTCTCTTAATCCCACCCTCTATAACCGATTACTAGTCTTTTTTCTCTAAAGAACACATTCATTAGTTTTTCCTCTCGTATTACCCAAGCCGAAATATGCGGACTCATTAAATTCTTTTTTTTTTTCCGTTTAACGAACCTCGCATTGAATCCTCTTTTAACTCACATCGATGCAAACAACAAAAACCAAGAAAAAAAAACGGTGCAAACGAAATTAAATTGCTAAATTAATAAGAATAAAATTATAAAAATGCGGAATTCAATATTATAACGCCCTCTCTCTCACACACATATCTTTCATTTCATCCAACGCCAAACTAATTCATGCGACTCACCTCCTCCCTCCACGTGATTCTCTCCCAATTTTTAACCTTATATACCATTTTCTCCATATATACTAATTTTAATTTTACATCAACATTACTTATAAATATAATCATTTCAAAACCGACGTCTCTCTCTTCCCATGCATTACGCATTTAATTAACGCTGCCAAAAAATGCATGTGGGTATATATATAGTTGTATATATAGACATGCCTTTACCTTCAACTTCTCCATTGTTCCTCTCCAAGTACTTTTCTCTTTAAGAAAGAAAGGAAAAAGAAAAAGTACTTACCTTCTCATATAAAGTTCCTTTTGTTATTACTTTTGGTTCGTACGTAAAACAAAAGGTACATCCACAAAAAAGAGAGAAAAAAAATGGAGTTTATGAAATTGGCTTCAAAAGAAACGAGCTACTGGATGATCGCACTACCTGCCGTTTTTGGATCCCAAAACCTACATGATGTCTCCGTCCTCGGCTATATCTTCCTCGCCCTTGTTTCTCTTTCCATACTCACTTGGGTTCCCGCCGGAGGCGGTGGCGGGGCATGGAAGGACGGCCGTAACCGGTTGGGTCGTGTCGCGATCCCAGGTCCTCGGGGAATACCAGTATTCGGCAGTCTTTTCACTCTCAGCCACGGCTTGGCTCATCGGACGTTAGCCGCCATGGCTTGGAGCCGAGCCAACACTGAGATTATGGCTTTCAGCCTCGGTTCGACGCCGGTTATCGTCGCTTCTGAGCCGAACACGGCTCGCGAGATCCTGATGTCGCCTTACTTCGCGGACCGGCCGATTAAGCAGTCCGCTAAGAGTCTCATGTTCAGCCGAGCCATAGGGTTTGCACCAAAC
Source organism: Camelina sativa (assembly GCF_000633955.1). Lineage (NCBI taxonomy): Eukaryota > Viridiplantae > Streptophyta > Magnoliopsida > Brassicales > Brassicaceae > Camelina > Camelina sativa. Next base: position 23,398,698 of record NC_025692.1, on the reverse strand, counting down.
GGGGCTTACTGGCGCACATTAAGAAGGATCGCATCGACTCACCTATTCGCTCCTCGGCGTATTCTAGCACACGAAGCTGGGCGCCAGCTAGACTGCGCTGAAATGGTGAAAGCTGTGTCAGCGGAGCAAAACGGCGCGGGATCAGTCGTTTTAAGGAAACACTTGCAACTAGCCTCCTTGAACAACATCATGGGGAGTGTTTTTGGGAGAAGATACGACCCTCTGGCTCAGAAAGAGGATCTTGATGAGCTTACATCAATGGTTAGAGAAGGGTTCGAGCTCTTGGGTGCATTTAATTGGTCCGATCATCTTCCATGGCTCGGTTATTTCTACGACTCTATTCGTTTAAACCAACGTTGCTCAGATCTTGTTCCTCGAATTAGAACCCTCGTCAAAAGTATCATTGACGAACACCGAGTCAGTACCTTGGAGAAGAAAAGAGACATAGGAGATTTTGTTGATCTCTTGTTGTCTTTAGACGGTGATGAGAAGCTTCAAGAAGATGACATGATCGCCGTTTTATGGGTAAGTTCGTATGAAATTGAAATAGTAGTCACATTAAATTTAATGGTATATATATGTAACGGTCTAGTTGTAATGGTTTTTTGCATTTATTAATATTCCTATTTTTAATGTAATTTCTAGGAGATGATCTTTCGAGGGACAGATACAACAGCGTTATTAACAGAGTGGACCATGGCTGAGCTTGTACTAAACCCTAACATACAAACCAAGTTGAGGGACGAGATCGTTACGGCTGTGAGGGATAGCGCCGACGCTGACGTGGCAGATGCTGTCCTAGCAAAACTCCCATACCTGAACGCAGTAGTGAAGGAAACTCTAAGGCTGCATCCTCCTGGACCTCTGCTTTCGTGGGCTCGTCTTTCAACGTCAGACGTTCAGCTCAGCAACGGCATGGTGATTCCAAAGGGAACTACTGCAATGGTCAACATGTGGGCCATTACTCACGACCAGACGGTATGGTCCGATCCGCTGAAGTTCGATCCGGAGAGGTTCACCGGGATTGCTGACGTGGATATTCGGGGTGGGGACTTAAGGCTTGCGCCGTTCGGAGCCGGTAGGAGGGTGTGTCCGGGGAAGAACATGGGGCTAGCTACTGTGACTCGGTGGGTGGCTGAGTTGGTGCGCCGGTTCGAGTGGGGTCAGGACCAGACCGAGCCAGTTGATCTTGGTGAGGTCTTGAAGCTTTCTTGTGAGATGGAGCATCCGTTACGTGCCGTCGTAACGGAAATATTATAAATTATAAACAAACAAACAAAAAAAGTTCTTTAGGGTTTTGACTTTTGTCAATGTTTTTCCTTTTCCGTTTTTGTTATTGTTTTCTTTTTTGTCGAGAGGTATGGATTGCAGATTGCTTGCCGTTTTTTGTATTCCATCGAGAGTTAAAAAAAACAAAAAATTATTAGTAGTTATTTAATATCAATGTACCATTATCTTTAGTGGGTCGAAATGAATTGAGTAAAACTAATACCGATATCAATTTAGGTCTTTTGAACTGCTATGACTTTGTTCTACCCGTACGTACCTATTTACGCATTTTCTAAAAATATCGAAATATTTGCACTTGTTTTCTTGCGAAATGAGATATTTTGGAATCAATATAGAAACAAACCGGAGGGGACGTGGACAAAACACTGAGAGGGTTGTGCTATAATTATGAATTGGACGATCTAAATCAATTTGGTGCGTCTACTCGGTGATTTCTATCCAAAGATATGTTGTCATTTTGTAATAATGGAGGAGAAAGAGGCAATACAAATGATACCATGTAGTCATTAATGTATATAAATTATATATTTATGAAACTTGTGTTGTCATAGTCATTAGTCTACAACAATGTTTCTTCTCAAACCCGTCGCTATGGCTAAGCTAAATTATGCATGTTCAACCTTTATTTACAACTTAAAAACATATATAGATACCAAATGAAAGCGGTGGAGAACAAGGTGACAAACCTACAAATTGACTAAAAGAATCCGACTCAAACTACAACTCGATCGGTAACGAACGAGGAATAAAATTAGAGTTAAAGATAAAAAGAGTGTGAAGCTGCCTTAAAGAGGCAAAGAGCAGATAAATCATACGCCCATTTGATAAAAATAATGAACAAATAGATCTATATCTTGTAATTGATTAGAGAGAAACCATTGAACACATCACATAGAACAAGAGCAATAGCAATGGAATCACGTTTCTGAATGATCAGGGATGGCGCCACACACACACACACACGTATTTTTTTGGTGTGTTTGATCTGTCGGTGGAAAATAATTTGGAAGTGAAAATCAATGAACTGATTTAACTTTGTCATGTTAAGACAAAATCTGTTAACTTTGCTGGACAAAAATAAATAGGCCCGTAGTAAGCTATGATGGTGGTGAAGGATTCCAGAGACGGTGACGTTGCCGTTTATTTCTCTAATGAATAGATATCTACATGACATAATATTTTGGTATTAGATTTTGTTGTCGAGTAGATTTATCAATCAAAACATAGACTACTATTATAATATCACAAAGTTTTAAAAACAGTTATATGACAAACAACATCCGCAAATCAACTCTACGATTTACTTACAAAAAGCAAATAAAAAAGTTACAAGACTAACGAAAAAGAGTAATTTCGATTAATCCATTTTGAGGTCTAGACTATTCATCCCACGAAAAAAATCATAGTGAACATACATCATGGCCAGAGGAGAAGTCATATGACAGGAAAAAGGAAAAAGAAAATAAAAAGCAATGAAGTAAATTATGGAGGTAGAGGAGAAGTCATAGGTTTCGTCGCTGATCTACATGTATTCCTAAAATTAAAGACACCGAAACCTGTGCATGGAGTCGTATCTCTGAAACTTGGCTCGTGTCTTTGTCTCTTCACTATTCAATTTTCAGACACTGACTTCTCACTGCTTCAAAGTTAGTGGCTGGGGGCGGCCGACAATTCTTCAGGTGACATTGGCCCATACCACCCCCTCCTATTTATTATTCTTTTCCTTTCATTATTTAATGTTTACATTTTTATAAGTTATATATTTAAAATATGTAAACTTAACAACAAGTTGATATGGCCGAGTTGGTCTAAGGCGCCAGATTAAGGTTCTGGTCCGAAAGGGCGTGGGTTCAAATCCCACTGTCAACATTTCCTTTTTCGATTTTTTGGGGGTTTAACGATAAGTTCGGCGCCTCATTTCAATTTTCGAAGCCGTATGTCATGGGCCCAAATAAATTAGGCCCAATAATATATTAAATTAACTAATTACTAGTTTAGTCTATTACTAATTACTGTTTACAATAATAGTAGAATTTTTTAGAGCATGGCTCATGTTCTCTCGGAATTAAGGAGGGTGTATTCAACTTGACATTTTAAGTAATTTGTGTGAAATTTATAAATCTTATGTTATTCAATCATGGATTTTAAAAAGTCTATTAAAATCCATTACTATTGAATTGATGATTTAAAAATCTACTTTAAAATCCACTGTTATTAAACTGATGATTTAAAAATCTAATTTAAAATCCACTGTTATTCAAAACAGTTTTGTTGATTTGGATTTTAATTATTTTTAGGATTCTGGAAGATTTGAGAGGATTTGTTTAGTTAAAAATACAAAAATCCAAATCTCATGGTTTTACTGAAAATATGAATTTTTTTTAAATGTATTAAAATTCTAAATTTCTTAAATCTTATCAAATTCTCCAAAATCATGGTTTGAATACATCCCGTAAGAGTTTGGATGGTTTTGGTTGTACGCGTTTTTTAGTCATTTGACCAACATGAGTAAATGACTATTATACATGTGTTATCTCTATTCGTTTTTGCAATAGGATTTTGTTTATACTTAGTGCGTGAATGAATTTTGCTCACCTTTTGAAGAGGTTTGTCCCAAAAGATTAATTATCGAAAAGGTCACCATCCCACGTGTTTCGCTTGTGCTAAATTCATTTTTTTTTCATCAATCTATATATGTGTATGCAGTGTCGGATGCAGACAAATATTTTGACCGGGGCACAAAGCATATATATTTTAAAGGATATTAAAATTATATAATAAAACATATCTAAAAATATATTTTTGATAACTTGAATTTGCATCTTCAATGAGCCAAATTTTCAAAAGTATTTTTTCTATTGGTACAGAAATATCTTTTAAAATTTTTAATTAGAAATACACAATAACAAACTTACAATTCAGTATAAAATAGACATTTAGATTTACTTTTCTAACCATATATATCACACAAACTTAAACTCTAAAAAATATTAAATTATTTACAAACTGATAATATTTTTAATGTTACTAATTTACTAGTTTTACTATCATTTATTAATTAAGATATATGTATTAATGTATAGTATACACAAACTTAAACCCTAAAAAACATTAAATTATTTACAAACTGATAATATTTTTAATGTTACTAATTTGCTAGTTTTACTATCATTTATTAATTAAGATATATGTATTAATGTATGGTATCATTTTATGCATCTGGTAGGCAAAAAAGGATGACTAAAAAAAGTATAAAAGGCATAGAACAAGTATAAAATTGTAACCCCTAAAAAGAGAAAAATAAAATATAACAAAGTGACAAAGAGGATTTGAACTCACGACCTCATGGGTGCCTATTTGCCAAATGAGCTGAAGGATATAAGTACACATAATTACTGGCTAATTTATAAAAAGTAGTATGGGGCACGTGCCCCACCTACTTACTGCCTAGATCTGCCCCTGTGTATATGGATGAAAAGAAGACTCTAGAAAGTCACCAATAATGCATTAATGGAAAGTTTTGGAAAATTTGACAACAGTGAAGAAAACATTGAAAAGCTTATGAAAATATTTAAAATTATGTCTAGTTGCTTCTGTAATTAATTAATTTCATATCCGTGATATATCAATCTTATATATCGTTGTCAAACCATTGTAGTACGTTTACAACTGCAACTCAAATCATTAAAATCAACCGAACTCTAATTATGTATCTGCAGCTATTAACAATATCTGGTTTTATTTCGTTGACTTAAAACTTAAATTATAAAAACATATACAAGATGTTCTTTTTTTGAACAACCATTATAATTTACTCGGCGTATAAAACCTATTATTCCCCTTAGCAAAGCATATCTGTCGTATCTTATTGTTATATGCTACACCTGTAGAAGATGAATCTTATATTATACAGAAGACTTTACACATCTATATATACTTGTACATAGAATACCGTAGAATACAGCTATAAACAGAATGTTCTATAAATGACATGATACAGAAATGATACGAGAATATCGAGCTATTAAATAGTGTATCATTGCATATCTTTTACACGTCCCCTTAAGATGGATGGACATGAAGCACTCCAATCTTGTTGCGCACATGAAGAAAGTGTGTTCGGGGAAGGGGTTTTGTGAGTGCATCAACTAACTGATCTTTTGTGTGCACATGAGAAACACGAAGAAGACCTTGTTGAATTTGCCCACGTACAAAATGATAGTCAAGCGCAATGTGCTTCATTCTGGAGTGAAAAACGGGGTTCGCACAAAGGAAAGTGGCTCCAACATTATCGCAGTATATAATCGGCACAACTCGAAGAGCTATCCCAAGCTCCGTTAATAGGTTGCTTATCAAGCGAAGTTCTGCGGAGGTGTTGGCAACGGCGCGGTATTCAGCTTCGGTGGAGGAGCGAGCAACACTCTTCTGCTTCTTTGCATTCCATGAAACCGGATTTGTACCCATATAAACAATGTATGCATTGGTGGAGATATAGTCATGAGTGTCACCTGCCCAATCAGCATCAGAGAAAGCTTGGAGAGTGTGATTATTTTTGGCCGAGAAGAAGATCCCATGAGTAGTTGTCCCAGCGAGGTAACGCAAGATGCGTTTGGCCGCTTGCTAGTGTTCCTGAGTAGGGCGATGCATGAACTGAGACAAATAGTTCACCGCAAAACTGATATCGGGGCGAGTGAAGCTGAGATATTGTAAGCTGCCAACGAGTTGGCGATACTCCTTGCCATCAGGAAGAGCAATGCCAGATTGAAGAGTGAGTTTGGGAGAGGACGCCATTGGCGTAGCAACAGGCTTCGCATTGAGCATATTGTGGCGATGAAGGAGGTCAAGAATGTACTTGCGTTGGGAGAGATGGAGACCTTTATCTGTGCGATGAGCTTCGATCCCCAAGAAGTAGTTGAGGTCCTCTGGATCCTTGACGGAGAATCGGTCAGCCAAGAGCTGTAGGATGTTACAAATGCTGGATTTATCATTGCCTGTAACAAGTATATCATCAACATATACTAGGAGATAGATATAAGTTGTTCCACGACGCAAGATAAACAGAGAGGTATCAGCAAGAGAGTTGATGAACCCGAGACTGAGGAGATACGTTTTTAGTTCAGTATACCAGGCACGGGGAGCTTGTTTCAAGCCATATATGGTTTTGCGGAGACGACATACATACGACGGATGATCAGAGTCAACAAACCCCGGTGGTTGCTCCATGTAAACCTCCTCGTTTAAGGTTCCTTGAAGGAACGCATTGTTAACATCTAACTGAAGTATCGGTCAAGAGCGGCTGACGGCAACATCAAGAACCAAGCGGAGGGTAGTAGCTTTGATCACCAGGCTAAAAGTCTCGGTGTAGTCAAGACCATATTCTTGGTTGTAGCCTTTAGCGACAAACCTCGCTTTACACCTGCCAAGAGTGCCGTTAGGCAAAAATTTGTTTTTGTAAACCCACTTACAGCCAACAATGTTATGATTCGGTGGTCGAGGAACGAGGTCCATTGTCTGATTCCGCACAAAGGCATCAATCTCACCCGACATCGCATCACGCCAGATCTTATCCTTCATAGCTTGGTTCACGGTTAAAGGTTCGGTCGGAATATTGGGAGATAAGGCGGCAGAGAGGTTTAGTATCCGGTTAGGTTTAACAATACTGTTCTTGCGTCGGGTTTGCATGGGTGTATATTGTCAACGGGAAGTTGTGGAGGGGCATTGGGAGGTTGAGAGGAAGTGTCAGAGGAAGAAGGAGAAGGTTGTGGTGAAGGAGAAGGTTGGACAGACGGGCTTGGTGAGTGAGAGGTTAATGGGCTTTGATCAGTATGGGCCAGAGAATTGGTTGGGTTTATCATAGGAGAAGTTGGGTTTGTGGGAGCTGGGCTAGTGGATCGAGAAGGAGAAGAGGAGGAAACATCTGATGGATCTGCAATGTTACGATTCGGAGAAGAATCACTTACCGGTGTTTGCGAAGGAGTCTCCGGCGATGCAGTCTGGTGAGCATCGGAGCGCGAGTGTCCAGGATACTCCGGCGACGGCGAGGCGAGTGACGACGGTAGGATAGGCGGTGGTGTGGAGGAGAGAATCATAACGAACGGGTAGAAGGAATGCACGAATGGTGGAGTAGAGTCGGAGGATGATGGTGGTGTGGAGGAAGTCGAACGAAGTTCAGAGAAAGGAAAGGATGTTTCGTCAAACTTGACATGGCAGGAGACGTATACACGGCCTGTGCTCGGTTGAAGACAGAGGTATGCACTTTGTGTGAGGGAGTATCCCAAGAAAACACACGGAGTCGATCTTTGTTCAAGCTTGTGAGCGGCCTAAAGGACGCAACCAAGGGAAGCAGAGACAACCAAAGATTCAAAGTTTAGAGTAGTTGGGCTGAGTGCGGAAGAGCTTGAGGAAGGGAGACTCCATGTCAATGACCGGTGTTGGTAACCGATTGATGAGGTATGCGGCGGTGGCAAAGGCATACGTCCAGTATGTGGTAGGAAGACAACCTTTTGTGAGGAGCGATAGGCCAGTTTCAACAATGTGTCTATGTTTGCGTTTGGAGATACCATTATGCTCTGGCGTGTGAGGCGGTGAAGTGAAGTGTGATATTCCAGCGGTGGAGAGGAAGGACTTAAGAGCAATGAACTCACCACCATTATCCGAGAATAAGGTACCAATACGGGTGTCAAATTTGTTTTCCACAAGGGCTTTAAAGGCAACAAAGGTGTCATGGACTTGTGATTTTGCTTTTAGAGGATATAGCCAAGTGTAGCGAGAGTAATGATTAACTAGGATTAAGTAGTATTTGTAGTTGTCAACAGATATAACTGGAGATGTCCAGACATCTGTAAAAATATATTCAAGAGGACGGGTGGAGGTGATGGACGTTTGTGAAAATGGTAGCTTATGGCTTTTATTAATAGAACAATCGGAACAAAACAAAGTTTGAGAAGGGGATTGAGAATAAGGAAGAGAGTATTTTGATAGTAGAGTTTGGAGGATAGGATAATTAGGGTGGCCTAAGCGATGATGCCAGTTCACTAAGGTCGGTGTTGATGACGATGAAGCAAAGAAGGCAGAGATAGTAGACGCCAGCCACTCATAAACCTCGTCTTTAGGTCGGCCTTGGAGTAACGGGACACCCGAGCTCATATCCTTCACCTGAAAGGAAGCAGGAGCAAATTCAATAGACACTTTGTTATCATTGCATAACCGATAAACATATATTAGGTTTTTCTGAATATTAGGGAGGCATAGGACATGATTAAGATTGAGGTGACGAGAAGAAGAGGGTAGAGATAGTGAAACAGTATGAGTGATAGGGAGAGCAGAACCATCACCAATGAGAACAGAGTCAGCACTGTGATATGGGCGAGACGAGGTGAGATTGTGGAGATCACTAGTCATGTGATGAGTAGCTCCACTGTCCAAAAGCCAAGAGTTTGCAGAAGGCAGAGCAGTAAGAGCGAGATTAGCACTCGGCGGCCATGGACGAACAGGTGTGGGGAGCAGACCACCTTGGGGAGAGCCGTGAGATTGGTAGAGTTGGGAACAACGTTTTGCGTTGTGACCAAAAACACCACACAACTGGCACTTGCCTTGATAGCCGCGAGTGTCTTGGCGCTGAGAGTTGTAGGTGTGGTTGTTCCTGTTGTTCCATTGTTGTTGTGGGCGCGGAGTGTGTCGCTGTTGATGTGGACGAGGACGAGACGTAGCAACGTTGGTAGAGACAGGAGTAGAGGAAGGTACCACAAGAGCAGCGGTTAGCAATTGAGCCTCTTTGTTGAGAAGCTTTTCATGGACTTAGGTGAGCTTAGGAGAGACTTCACGTCCTTCAACTTGATCAGCAACAGATTTGTATTCCTCTGGAAGACCACAAAGGACAGCTTCAATCTGCTCATCAAGATCGAGAGGCTTACCAAGAAGTGCAAGTTTGTCGAAACAAGTTGTTAACCCTTGCATATACTCGTCGATGGTCTTGTCACCTTTGGAGAATTGTTGTAGTTGAAGACGCAGCTGCTGAATATGCCCTTTGCTTGGTTTGGCGAAGATGTCTGCAACAGTACGCCACATCTCCGCAGCAGATTTGGTGGTGGTGACAAGAGGTTGAACAGAGGGAGAGAGAGTTCCGAGAAGACCGTTGTAGATCAGCTTGTCTTGACGGCGCCACTTTGTGTAGTCAGGGTTGGGAGAGGTGACACCAGCGGAGACCACCGTCGGAGCCGGAGGAAGAATAGAGCCATCGACGTATCCTGCTAGATCGTAACCATCTAGCAGAGAGTGGACTTGGAGACTCCAAGTGATGTAGTTGAGAGAGGTGAGCTTGATAACATTACTCATATTGATGTTAAGATAGGATTGAGTGGTATCAATGACCTCAGCAGTATTCGCCATGGAGAAAAGAAAAGGAGAAACAGAGCGGAGGACGAAGACAGAGAAGAAATAAGGCGGAAAAAATTTTAGATCTTGATCTGCTCTGATACCATGTAGAAGATGAATCTTATATTATACAGAAGACTTTACACATCTATATATACTTGTACATAGAATACCCTAAAATACAGCTATAAACAGAATGTTCTATAAATGACATAATACGAGAATGATACGAGAATATGGAGCTATTGAATAGCGTATCATTGCATATCTCTTACAACACTATAAACATATCCCTAATTATTGCGTTAAATTGTCAAAGTTTGTATTTGTTACATGTGTAACAACAATATACACGCATGTGTTTGCCTTTGTACATGCTCTTTTTTTATTATCCGTCCCTGTACTCATGAGAAAACTGAAAAATAGTTTGATGATAAAACCATAGACTTTTTTTTATCGAATTATGATTATTTAATGTTATTATATTTCTTGTTTATCAGTATTATGGATTGTTCTCACGTATCAAATTTGGTTTATGTTATGATGATGATCCTCACAGACGAGTATAATAAAGTCAATTTCAATACTTTTCTTCCACAAGTACATAAACAAATCACAAACGGGAAACATGCAAAATAAGAATAGATGCGACCGATGAGCTGTTACAATCAGAGTAATATATTGAACTACCATGTATTATAACAATTTAGCGTAGTTAATTGCTGTAAGTTGACTAAGAACAAATGATGAGTGATTTTGAACTCTATTAAATGACCCAATTTGTCTCTTGTAATTTGGAAAACAAAAGAAGAAGAGATGGAGGGAGAGGGAAGAAGAGAAAATGGAGATTGCTCTTATCTCTGCATCCCTTTTAGTTTCATCCACGATATCTTCCGATCGCTTCTCGTCAGGTTTCACATTCTAGGAACTACTCCTGACAGTGATAACTTTCCGGTGAGTAATATACTACTATCTATATGAGTATATGACTCTGTGTAATCAACAATTCTTAGCTAAAATATACGAAAAGTTTCGGATCACTTCTATCGAAAGCATCTGTAATTATAGATAAAAAAATACCAGTTATGTCATTGTATTTATTATACTTGAATATCTCTCATCTTCGGTTTACATGAAATTCATATATCCTCCTATAGCATATTCAAATGATGATTAAAATCCGGCCGAGTTAGAAAGCATAAAATGATAGTTCGGAGTTTCTCCTGATTTTAATCATAAACTTTATCTTTCCTTATTTACAACTATACATGCTTGTGAGATTTTGAACAGTTCTTAGCCAAATGACATGTTCTTGAGCTTATTCACATCTTTCCTTTCGAAATAAAATTTCTAATGGCTAATTATGTATATATAATTATAATGGTCGTGAAGATATCACAAGAAGACGAGGAAGAGACAGAGGTTTTGAGTGTGACTTCGAGGGGTAAGCAGCAAACGAGTACCGGGAGGCGTGGAGGTACCAACTAGTCACATTCCTAGTTTCTTCTTCTTCCACGTGTCTTCATTTCAACAAAAGTCAACTTCAAATTCAAGTTGTTAATATATATGTTCGGACTTCGGAGAAAGTCCTTTTAATTTACTTTACATTCTCTTCTAATGCGTAATGTATATTGTTATAAATATGTATTTTCTTTTGCGTGAACCATGTGATCCTTGACTGTGTATAAGTCAGTTTGTAAAATAAGAAAAGATGAACCAAAATTCTATGATATATGAAGGTTATCATATATAATATTTTAAGTATTTTTATGGAAAAATATATACAACTTCTTTTTAATATATGTTATATGCAAATATGCATTTGGTAGTTTGACTTTGACATATGATTAAGAAACGGTGTGAATTGACAACGACCAATTTCCAAGTATTGTTGTTGCTGATTACTGACTTTTATAGCTCCAGTCAAAGTATCTATTTGTGTAGGTTAACAAACACACATTGGTTTTAGAATCATATGTCGTAATTGGCTGGAACAGATGGAGTATTGATCGAAGAAGTGTCGAACCAAAGATAATCGTATGTGTTATATATAATATAAGTATATTAAAGATTTAGAGAAATTAGGAACGTATATGATATATCGTCCAATAATATTTGTTTCTTATAATTTAGTATAGACATATTTGATTACAACGTTTGGTAAATCTTCTGCTCACATCCATTTCCATCAGATATTGATCTAATCGATCTTAGATTAGTCCGAATAATAACATATGTTCAATAAGTGCAAATAAGTACAGTATTGCTCAAATAATAACAAAAATACAAAGATATATATCTTTATTAATGTAAGTAGAGCACATGAGTATATAAACATCGGAAAACAGAAATAGATAAATTTTGCAGGGATAAAATTAAAATTAATAATACTCTATTCATAGGAACATGCACTAATACGAAAAGACGCGCCAAGTGAGCTGTTGTTATTGGACTAAGTTAGGTAGATAGTATAACCATCTTATAATATTGTAATCTTAGTGTAGCGACGGATATGAGCTAATATATATTTTAAACTCAAGTCACTCACTCTCTCACTTATTAGCTAGCTATTTCTCACGAAGCAGAATTAAAAAGAAGAGAAGAAGATGGAGAGAGAAGGAGGAGGCGTTTCTTATTATCTTTGGATCCCTTTTACGTTCATTCACCAAACTTTCCGATCTCTCTTACTCAAGCTTTTTGGTCTGCCATCTCCTGATGATCGTCGTTTGCGGGTAAGTAATTTCTGTAATAACATGAAACGACCATTATATTAAATTAATGTTTCATATCTTTTGTGAGCATTCATGCGATTAGATCTCGTCGTCTTTGAACATAAGATTCCTAGTACAACATATTCCCTCAAAAGCTACGAGTTTTTTTCTTTTTCTTTTTCTTCAACATATATATATATATATATATATATATTATGAGTTTTTTTTATAAGTTATTTAGTTTTTCCTTTTGAGAAGCACTATTGGGTTAGCCCAAAAAAAAAAAAAAGAAAAAAAAAGAAGCAGTATTGGGATGAACTTTAGTTTTAGACTGTGGCTAGCTATAGTGTGTACTTATAATGAAAATTGGTTGCAAAACTTTTGAATGCGACTTTTCTTGTTGGTTTGTTGTGGTTGTATTAAATTTTGTAGGATTCTAGTGCAAATCTATTAGTAATGGATCTTATAATGAAACCATATATATCAAGTTTGATGGATTTCATAATAAATGTCAATTGACTATATATAAGTAGATCTGTAATGCTCTTTGTATATATTTACTCTATACCATGTTTCTAATATGGAGTTTCTAGTTAAAATATTATCATATAGTAAATTAAAACAATTTATCTTGGCTTATCAAAACAACAAAAAGCTTAAACTGTTAGTGATATTTACTATAGTCTCTGAAGGATTTTATGAAAGTTAGACGTGATTGATGAAACTGTTACCAAATCATTCACTAGTGACCCCAAAGTTATATAATTAGACCTTAAATAAGTATTATAAAACTGTAGAGATCTACATGAGGTTTAGGTGGACAATATAATGAATAAAAATCTAAAAATGATATATAAAATATAACTTTTAATTATTTGATGTTGACACCTCATAAAGAAAAGATTATCTTCAATTCTTGTGCTGACACATCACTCCCATTAACTTCTATTTTTCTTGTATGTGTATATCATAAAGAATGACAAATGTTTTTGAAAATATAAAGGAGGAGAATGAAATTGAAGTTGAAGTTGAGGTTGTGGAAGTGTCGTCGAGGGCATACGCGAAACCAAAGAAAGTAGTGCAGAAGTCGAGAGAAGTTAGTTCCGGCAAGCCTGGACGTAAAAACTAAAAAAGTGTCAATTACAAGAACAAGCCTTTCTAGTTTCTTACTTCGTTTTAAGTTTATGGAGACATTCTTCCTTGGTCTTTTCTGCTAGTAATGTAGTGTATAATTTAGTACTTGTGTTGTATAATTCCTGAAGATTGTAAGTCCTACGACTACAAGTCCTTTATTCTTCTTAAGACGAAATACTTAATTACTGGTGAGGATCGTTCGAGTGGTATAATAAGAAATTAGAGGATCATATCACTACAAGAAAATACGTCTTTTGCGATAGACAAATATATCGCGAATCCCTCGCAAATCGACAAAAGCGAGAAATTTGCGAGTAAAATCCATTTCTCGCAAATCGCGTTTCGCAAATCGGTCAACGTTGCAATTCCCTCGCAACTTTTACTAGAAAATGTTGTCCCTCGCAAATCCCACTCATTTTGCGAGGAACTATTTTTCTAGCAACATCCTAGCAATTTTGGATCTAGTAAATCCCTCGCAAATTTGCGATGCTTTTGCAATTAAAATTTCCGTTGCAAATTATAATAATGGTGTAAATTGTAAAAAAAATTAAAATTTTCATTTTGGTAAGCTTCATTAAATTAAACCTGTAATTAAAATTAAACCTGGAATTATAATTAAATCTTATACTTAAGCAAATTAATGTTGTAATTAGAAGTACTAAGTTTACAATACCAAAACATAATAACCGATTTTGTTCTATACAAAAAACAGATATGAGAGGATAAAGAGTACTAAGTACTAAGTTTACAAACAAGTTTATCAGTGTTTACTGTCCGGTGGTTCCATCTCCGGTGGTTCCATCTCCAGTGGTTCCATCTCCGGTGGCAGGTCTGGCCGGTGAATCTTCTCGGCGAAATCTAGCAGCAAACTCTGGATCTTTAGATGCAAGATAATCAAAGTATGCATCATAACTATGCATCTTCTCTGAATTTTCTTGCATCTTTTGTGCATTGGCCTGTAGTTGAGTTGCCTGAGTTTCAAGAACAGCTTCGGCAGCAGCAAGCTTCGCAGCTAGAACAAGTGGATCTTCAGAAGGAGGAGGCGGTTGAACAATATGAGCTGAAGATGCTTCTGCTTGCATGTTACCAACACCATATATCCGGTTCTTTTTCTTCGGAGCAACCTGCCAACAAAACATATAGACACCATAAGTGTTTACACAAACACAAACATTAACATAAACAATGAAGCATGTTTTACCTCGGCATAAATTTGGTTCTTCACAATTAGTGATAACCCACCAGAAGCACTACTCTCCATGTTATCCGCTGATATTAGGGAAGACTCAGCTTCAGCTATCTTTGACGACACTTCATTGAACACCTTCTCAGACAGTCCATCAACAAACGACCCATCAGGTTTCCTATGAGTATCTTCTAGTACTCGCAGGAAATCAGGTAGTGGCTCACCAGTACTCTCAGACTAAAAACAGAGAAATCAAACAACTATATTACTATATTGTATATATGATATGATTAATGAACTTGTGTTAAACATAGATACTTACAAGCTTTCGTGCTCGGGCTTTAAAAGAGGTCTGACCAGAACGGTGCTTATGTATTCCGGTGCCATCAGGATCACTATAGCGAGCATTACGGCTATTGATACTCTTTGCTTCTGATTTTGGTTCACACCAAAAGTTGACCAAGCCATCCCATACAGTAGGATCAAGCCACCGCGGCATTGCGTCATTACCTTTCTTCCTCCACTTACCCTTCCACCGAGACACTTGATCACTCATCCGGGTCTTCAACTTCTTTTCAAACTCAGCTCTAACTCTTCCATTGATGGACGCATCCCAATTGTATGTTTGCTTGTAAAGACATAAAATGAATCAGAAACAGAATCAGAACCAAATTCGAATGATAAACACACAAAATCTGTAATTTAAACACAACAACAATTTGTAACTTACCGCAAAAGTTTCAAACCACCGGTTTACAACCGGACCTGGTGTTTGGGTCCAATTGGCATGAGCTGACTTGAAATCTCTTTCAAAAATGGCCCGGACAGTAGCAGCAACCGAAGAATCCTGGTCAAACCTACAAAACATAAGATAAAAGGAATTAGGATCATTGAAAATACAAAACATAAAGATAAACTATATGTTAGATACATAACATTCTCACCAAATAGTACCCGGAGGTCGCTTAGGATCCAGTTTTGGTAAGCCAGCACGCCCGAGACTTGCAAGTAACTCTTCCAAAGTGAAAAACACTTGAGAGGCACTTGCACCGTTGACACACGACGTTGATTGCTGAGGAGGAGGATCATTTTGCTGAGGAGGATCATTTTGCTGAGGAGGAAGATCATTTTGCACCGGTGAGGTACCTTGAGAAGAGGCGGTAGAATGTAGCCTTTGAGCAGAGCCAGTAGAGCGTACCCCTCGAGAAGGGACGGGAGGAGATAATCCTTGTGAAGATATGAACCTTGTGTAATGGTTTTGGTTGACAGATCCGTTTTGGTCTCGAGAAGACATCTGAGAAGAGAAGGAGAACATGTAAAAATCATTACCCTAAATTAAAAACAAAAATTAAAACCCCTAAAATCGAATCGAAACCCTAATCCCAAAATTAAATCCCCAAAATCGTTACCCTAAACCCAAAATTGAAACCCTAAACCCAAAATTAAATCCCCAAAATCGAATCGAAACCCTAATCCCAAAATCGTTACCCGTAACCCAAAATTAAATCCCCAAAATTGAAACCCTAAACCCAAAATTAAATCTCCAAAATCGAATCGAAACCCTAAACCCCAAAATGAATCCCCAATTTCGAAACCCTAATTTAGAAGGGGAGAGGAGGAGACTTACCGGAGAAGAGATTCAGAGGACAAGAGAGAAGAGGAGGAGTTAGGGTTCGAGAAGAGGAGCAGACTCACCGGAAAAGACAGAAGAGATCGGTGAAGAGAGAAGAAATCGGAGAAGAAGGGTTCGAGAAGGGTTTCTCTTTTGGCTGCGGATTAGTCGAGGTTTGAGCTTCGCTCAAACTAGGTTTTCTGATTATATATAAAAACACTGCGTCGCAAATCCCTTGCAAATATTGCTAGGGATTAGCTATGGTCCCTCGCAAATCCCTAGCAAGCATGTAAAAATATGTAATTAATATTTCCAGAATTTGCGAGATAATTGCAAAAGTCCCTCGCAAATCCCTCGCAAAGTCTTTAGGGTTTAGGATTTGCAATTTTCATTAGTGCCCTCTCTTTGATTATAAATCTTGAATGATATCAATTTAATAATTATTAGTAATGTAATTAGTCTTAAAGGTTAAGGTTCAAGGGTTTAGGGTTGTTATTTGCGAGGGAATTGATATGTATTGAGTTTTTTGCAATGGATTTGCGACGAATTTGCTATGGCTCTAGCAAATCAGTCGCAAATTTTTCGTAAACCTTGAATATCTAATTTGCAAAAACCATCAAAATAATTGTAACAAATTAGTCAAATTAACTTTCAAGTATATTATAAGGTCCAATGGTGTCATCATACTCTTTTCTATCATCAAACTTTCCAAAATTGTCCAATTTTGCATCTTACTCTAAACATGATGATGTTCTACACTATATCACATATATGTTCATTACATTGAGACAAATATTTGCCAAATTGTCCAATTCTCTAACAATTTTGTGTTGCACTGCTATCTTTGATTAATAGTTTTGGATTCATCTTTTTTAATCATTAATAGTAATGTAATAAGTCTTTAGGGTTTAGGGTTTAAAGTTTCTATTTGCGAGGGAATTGCTATGTTTTGTATTATTTGCAATGGATTTGCGACGAATTTGCTATGGCTCTAGCAAATCAGTCGCAAATCTTGAATATCTAATTTGCAAAAACCATCAAAATAATGTTAAAAGTTAGTAAATTCACCTTATGAACACATTCGAATGTATTTCAGAATAATTCTATTAAGTTTTGTAATATTTATAAAAAAATTATTATCCTAACTTTGCAATGGAATATGTTTTTGCAAAATCGTCGCAATATTGCGATGGATTTGTGAAGAAAAGGACATTTCCAGCAAATTTGTCGTAAATGCGTCGCAATTTAGCAGCGGATTTGCGACGACTGAGTTCGTCGCAAATTTGCGACGAATGTGTTATGGTTTTTTATTTTTTAGTAAATCTCTCGTAAATCTATCGTAAATTTGTGAGAGCTGTGTTCCATCGCAATATGTCCTCGCAAAAGGCTTGTCTTTTTGTAGCGTATCGTCTTTTAAAGAAAAAGCCAAATTAATACATGAACCTGTTATATAACGATCAATTCGATCTCATACCTCGAAATATGTATAACCAAATACCGTATCACAACAAAAAAACATAAAGCAAATCAAATAATAAATTTGGCTAAATAAAAGAACTATTTGCATGTGTAGTGTGCAGTCATGTGGTGGTGTCTGGCTCTCCGTATATCTTAAGAAAGATAGTGATGAGGTGGACTGCTAGTAATAATAGTATAGTATCTCTCGACCCCCAAATTTAATACTGTTACGTAAATAAGAAGAAAATACTCGTAAAATACTCTATTTATTACCTTTCGCTATATACACGTGATATGTAACTACCCTCGAATATACTACCAAATAAATCATTATCTAAAAAATTACAAAATGGTATCGAGTTTTATATATTTGCAAGGACTATAACCCGAGATTTCTCTTACTTATTTGAAGAAAAGTATTTTTATAAATCGATATTTTGGATTTGGGAAAACTAAGTTCTTGATAACCAATCTTTAATCTAGCTTACGGGTTCTCACAAACTGGAACATTGTATTGTGTACTAGTTGTCAAAGTGATTGATGGTTTTTCTACTAGCATCTTTAAAAAATAGAAAGAGACTGCCACTCTTTAATGGATCTAATTCGCCGCTTTACAATTGCATTTAAAGGATGAGTGATCTTTTTGGTAGCAAAAGCAATTTTGAGGAGAGAGTCACACACACAAAGAAGACAAGAGAAGAAGATGCAGCGAGAGAAAGATAACAAAAAAGAAGATTGTTGCAAGGTCATTCCTCAGCCTGTTAAGGCTTTCATCAGGTGTCTGAGATTCAGACGCTCGTCTTCTTCTTCTTCTTCAGACATGGCCAAAGCTAAACCAAGACAAAATGTAAAACTGATCATTCTCTCTCTCTCTCTCCTCTGTAAAACTTTTTTTTTAGTGTGTTTAGCTACTATTTCTATTTGGTGGTGCAGGAGGAGAAACTAGAAGATTCAGCTATTGAAACTTCAACCAGGAGTATCAAGCTAATGGGTAAAAGGATAAGGAAGCAACCGGTTAGCTCAGGAAAACGAGGTGGAGTTAACAACTACGACATGTAGCTAAGAGTCTTCTTTATGTAGAATTGGATCATCTTGGCTACTCTCTATACGAAACTTGCTTTGCTTCTCAACAATATGATGTCAGTATTATATAATTCCATATTCAATCAAAAAGGGTTCTTAAGCTAGCAATAAGACTCAAGCTAGACTCGGATTCTGAAAAACGGGTAAGAGAAAAGTGGGATCTGAGTGACGATCACCTTCTAGGCGCTTCTACTTCTTAGCTTGCTTTGCAAGATAACTTGTGGTGGATTTAGAGAAACGAGTGATTGTGAAGAACAATCGCCATCCTTTAACGATCCCTTCCTTAAAGCTCCTAGCTTTTTTAGCCACCATTGGTTCTTTTCCCTCTCTCTGTAAAATAACGATATTGCATATTAAGTCCTCCATTTATGCTTTGTTTAGTACATAAACCTATTACTTTTATTTTAACAAACTTGACCACTTTTACACTCATCATGCACACATTTCTCATATCTCCGCCATCCATCATGCACACATCTCTCAATTATTTAAGAACATATAAGTTTTTAATTAGCCTCGACGTCCACAACATAAAAGATGTTCTCTTTTATTTGTATGATTTATTAAAAAATGGATCAAACAACTAATTATTTGGTCTTTTCCCGCGACCAGGGATCTTATGGGTTTGAGCTTTGTATATTAGTTGTAATTTTAATTTGTTAAGATGGTTAGTTTAATTTGCAGGGAAGAAGAATGAAATCGTATGTGGGGCTATTGTATACATTAGCCTTATGGATTTTTGCATTGTTTTTACCATTATATCTAAACATATTTAAACTGTTAATTTTTTTTTCTTTGGAATTTGTTAACTGATATGTGGAGTTATTTTCCATTTTCCTTAAAAAGCAATTATCAAAAAGAATTGTTATCATAGAGAAGGACACAATGCAACATGTTCATATGGAGACCACAACAACTACTACTACATGCTTTTAGTTGGTTTGATTCACATCTTTTTGTCACAAATACAAAATTTCGACAATATGTTATGGCTCTCTATTGTTGTTGTGTAACATTGACACATCTTCCAATGACATTCCAATAGCTGTCAGTAGGCTCTTAACATTTCAGAGAACTTCATATCTTTAGAAATGATTGTGTGAATTTCATTACCTATATCAACAGAAAGTGACATCACAACCTTTTTAATAAACCACCGCATGTCCATGCAATCAAATCTATCAACCCATTTTAACATGGAAAGAAATACAGTGAAGCAGAACCAGTGGAGTTCCATGTTAGGACGGACTTTCTTCAGCAGTCTACACAGTTCCAAAACCATTGGTATGATATCATTGTGTGCCGAACTAGGCAAGTCTCTGCACTTTGTTAAGAACTTGCGAATACAGTGTTTGACAAATTTTGCTGATACAAATTTTGTTGGAAGATGTAAAATAATAATAATTCATATTAATTCCTCTACTTATGCTTTGATTACTAAATTAACCCTATTTCTTTTATTTAAACAAATTTTGTTGCAAGATGTATAAATAATATTGTATATTAAGTCTTCATTTATGATTTATGTAGTACATTATCCCATTTTTTTTTAAACAAATTTGAAAATTAGTTACTTGATTAGTACTCCCTCTGTTTCAAAATATAGAATGTTTTAATTAAAAACATGCATATTAAAAAACATCTATTTTAAAAAAGTTTAACTAATCATAAGCAAAGTTAAATAATATAAATATTATAAAAAATAAAATTAATTTAAAATTTGCATAGAAACTTGAAAACAACTTATATTATGAAACAAAAAAAACTTTTCTAAAACATTTTATATTATGAAACGGAGGAAGTATTTACCTTTGTTATATGTCTCAAGCTCTTACCAAAAGGTTTTATGTATATTCTACACTAAGGGATTATACCAAGTAAAGTAGTATTTTGAAATATTTCTTTGTTAAGGTCTGTTTATTTATCTGATGTCATACATCTTAACTGATAATCCTCTGCTTCTCATTTTTGGTCTGTAAGGAGAAGACAAATTCTTCAACACTCTCTGTCCAAGATTGCTCTAGCTCCCAAAATCTAAGGTACATTCTTATCGCCTTATAAATGGCATGACATGTACAATCAAGCTCCCTCCTTTAATTAGAGTCTTTTTTTTAAAAATTTCATTGTGTGTGTTATTTTGGCATGACATGTATATGCATGCTTAATGTGTCATCTGGTGTAAAGCATTTATTATTGGATGCACGAAGCCTAACTACAAAAATCTATGATTATTGTGTTTAGGTACACTTCTCTGGTCATGGCTGAAAAGATCTATAATCTACCGGAGGAGCCCCACTTTAAAAGTTTTGAAGATACCGGCAAAAAAAAAAAAGTTTTGAAGATATTATATGTATGCAATGTTTACATGACATATATATACGGTTGATCAATATAAATTTTACATGGTCCACTATACATGTCTTCAAGATTTTTGTTGATTACTAAATTTTTATTTAACAAATAATAATCAGGAAATTTGGCAATAAAATAATAATTGGGATCAAAACATACGTCGTTATATATAAACATTAACGTCAATGAATTACCAACTTAAATACGGTAAAAACCCGACGGAGAATTCAGACGACAAACATAACGTCACATACTGAACTGAAGCAAAATAATTTAACGTCAAAGCTTATTAAGTCAGTTTGAAAACCAACGTTATATTATTCACGTCACTCATAACCGACGCTGCACTAGAAAAACCGACGTTAAATCCCTTTTTTTTTTTTTTGTAGTGGCGATCACCTACTCTCTCACTATTAGCTAGCTATTTCTCATCACGAAGCAGAACTAAAAAGAAGAGAAGAAGATGGAGAGAGAAGGAGGAGGAGTTCTTACTATCTTTGGATCCCTTTTAAGTTCATTCACCAAACTTTCCGATCTCTCTTACTCAAGCTTTTTGGTCTGCCATCTCCTTATGATCGTCGTTTGCCGGTAAGTAAATTCTGTAGTACCATGAAACGACCATTATATTAAAATTAATGTTTCATATCTTTTGTGAGCATTCATGCGATTAGATCTCTTCGTACGTCTTTGAACATGAGATTCCTAGTACAACATTGTCAACATATTTCCTCAAAAGCTACGAGTTTTTTTTTTTTTTTCAAATATATTATGAGTTTTTTATAGTAATTTTTTTTCCGCTTCAGAACGAATATTGGGATAAACTTTGATTTAGACTGTGGCTAGTGTGACCTATATATATTAAATAAAATTTGGTTGCAAAGATTTTGAATGTGACATTTCTTGTTGGTTTATTGTGGTTGTATTAAATTTTGTAGGTTTTCAGTTCAAATCTATTAGTAATGGATTTTATAATGTCAATTGACAATAAGTAGATCTGTAATGCTCTTCGTATATATATGTTACTCTATGTACCATGTTTTTAATATGGAATTTCTAGTTAAAATATAATGATATAGTAAATTAAAATAATATATCTTGGCTTAATTTAGCAAAAACAACAAAAAGCTTAAACTGTTAGTGATATTTTCTAGTATAGTTTATGAAGAATTTATGAA
The DNA here is from genome assembly GCF_000633955.1 of Camelina sativa. Taxonomy (NCBI): domain Eukaryota; kingdom Viridiplantae; phylum Streptophyta; class Magnoliopsida; order Brassicales; family Brassicaceae; genus Camelina; species Camelina sativa. The sequence goes on along the minus strand of NC_025692.1, from coordinate 23,376,324 downwards.
AGTTAACGTGATTGGTGAAACTGTTACCAAAATCATTCACCAATGATCCCAAACTTATAAAATTAGACCTTAAATCTATACTAATAAAAAGTATGAGCTATAAGCTTCTAAGACCGACCACATAAGATTTTAAACAACTAATAGAAATTTGACATATCACTTATTAACATTTTATACAATTTCCAGAATTTTCTATATTAAGACTTATTTTAAACAATCTATCATTATTTGACATGTCATTCATTAACATTTTTTAATTTACATAATTTTTTTAAAAACGGAAAATTTTAAATTTATGAAAATCAACGAACTAAGCACAATATCCCACATTGGCTATAAATTTTTTAGACAACGGTTCATAACCAGTATAAATAAGATTAATATGCTTCCATCAACGAATGAGCAAGAAAGCTTGATTTATCAGGCGTCCAAGTTTAAAAGTTTTATTTAGTTTGATCTGGTTTTTTATTTGATCAAATTAAAACTTTAAACAGTTTCAAAAAAATATTATAATATTTAAAAAATTTAAAAGTTTAAATATTATAAATATTGAAACTTTTAAAAGTTCTTAGCTTTTAATTTTTTTTAAAAATATTATAAGTTTTAAATTTTAAAAGTTTAAAATATTATAAATATTGAAAATTTTTAAAAAATTCAAATTTTATATTTCGAAACCTTTTAAAAGTTTAAAATATTATAAATATTGATGCAAAACATAAATTATCTTATTTATCTATATTTGTGCTTTTTATTTCTTACGAGCTGTAAAACATATTTTTGTGTATTATTTTATAGATGAGTTGATATTCTTTTATTAATTTTTTATTTTTTGGTCTAAGGAAGAAGTATTGACATCGCAAGACCTTAATTTGACGTTTGAGTCAAATTTTGAGGTTTAAAGAAGAAAGCTGGACGACAAACACACATGTTTTATTAGCTATACATAGGCATGACCAGGGTTACGGTTGTCACGGTTAAGGTTTATTAACTATCAGTTATGGTTAGAAATTTTTGTAACCTTAACCATAACCATTTAACAAACGGTTACGTTTAAATACGGTTACGGTTCAAGCGGTTACTGTTATATACAATTACAGTTATTTGATAATATGATACGGTTGATATTATTTTATGATATAATATAATTGATATTATTTATTTATAATTAATATGTTCTTATAGTGTACTCATATTTCTATATATCATATGATTCATATTAAATAAATAATTATTAGTATATTTTATTATGTTTTTAAAATATTATAAACCAAGTAAGGATTTTGGTTTGAGAAGTTTCTAAACGCGTGGATCTAAAACCAAATAAGTATATGGATAAAATTGTCAATAATTGGGTGCATGTGTTGACTATGCTGGTAATCATGAATTTCACAAATTTTATGAGAACATAAATTATTTTGTTCTTGGAGTTTGATGGGTTAACAAGTTGTGTGGTAGTCTAAAAAAAGGTTTTTCAGTGGAATAATGTGAAAAAGTTGAAGAGGAAAAAGAAGAAAAAAAGTATAACGAAGAACCAAACAGTAAAAGTTACGATGACAATTAACACATAATTTGACAATGAAAATGACAAGAAAGAATATGAAGAATAAGAAAACATTGAATAAAAAACACGAAAACATAGGTGGTAGCGATCAATTAAATATGAAAACGAGTTAAATTCATGATTATAAAATTGTTTCGATTTTCTGGTGGTCAAAAAAAATAGTTTAGGATATGTGAGGTCATTTGTTTGATTTGCCTCGCATGGACGTCAAGTTAAATTTTTGATTTTTTTTATCAGATTTGATTTTATAACACAACTGATTTTATATTTTAAAAAATTGTGTCTGAAATTTAATTTTTTTCCTTAGTACTAATTTTTTTTTATAAGATAATATTTTATTACCGTAATCAATCATATATAATTTTTATCAAAATATATCAAATATATGTGTGGGTTCAAAACCTAGTAATTATAATAAAAAACTGCAGAGATATACATTTTAGGTGGACTATACAATAAATAAGAAATATAAAAATGAAAATAAAATGTAACTTTTGATTATTAGATGTTGACACCTCATAAAGAAAAGATTATTTACAATTTTTGTGGACACATCACTCCTTAACTTCTATTTCTTCTGTATGTGCTTTGTTTTATATATCATAAAGAATGATAAATCTTCTTCTTAACATAAAGGAGGAGAATGAAGTTGAAGTTGAGGTTGAGGTTGTGGAATTGTCGTCGAGGGCATACGCGAAACCAAAGAAAGTAGTGGAGAAGCCGCCAGATCCTAGTCCAGGCAAGCCTGGACGTAAAAACTAGAAAAATGTCAATTACGAGAACAAGCCTTTCTAGTTTCTTTACTTTGATTAAGTAATAATTTTATGAAGACATTCTTGATTCTTCCTTTGTCTTTTCTGCTAGTAATGTAGTGTATAATTGAAGACTTGTGCTGTATAATTCCTGAAGATTGCGTCCTGTATTTCTCTTAAGACATAATAAGAAAAGACAAAAATACTTGATATGGTGTGGATCGTTCAAGTTGTGTAAGAAATAAGAAGATTATATCATCTTTTAAGAAAACTAACTACATGAATATACTATAACGATCAATTCGATCTCAAACCTCGAAATATGTATAACCAAAATACCTTATCACAACAACAAACAAACATAAAGCAAATCAAATAATCAATTTGGCTAAAAATATAAAACTATTTGCATGTATAGTGTGCAGTCACGTGGTGGTGTCTGGCTCTCCGTATATCTTAAGAAAGAGAGTGATGAGGTGGGACTGCTAGTGCTAGTATAGTATCTCTGTCGTCCAAATTTAATACTGTTACGTAAATAAGATGAAATACTCTATTTATTACCTTTCGCTACATACACGTGATATGTAACTACCCTCGAATATACTACCAAATAAATCATTATCTAAAAAATTACAAAATGGCATTGAGTTTTGAATATTTGCAGAGATTAAAAACCAAAGATTTCTCTTATTTGGAAAATGTAATTTTATAAATCGATGTTTTGGATTTGGGAAAACTAAGTTCTTGATAACCAATCCTTTAATCGAGCTTACGGGTTCTCACAAAGTGGAACATTGTGTATTGTGTACTAGCATCTTTAAAAAACAGAAAGAGACTGCCACTCTTTAATGGATCTAATTCGCCGCTTTACAATTTGCATTTAAAGGATGAGTGATCTTTTTGGTAGCAAAGACAATTTTGAGGAGAGAGAGTCACACACACACAGAGAAGACAAGAGACAAGAGAAGATGCAGCGAGAGAAAGATAACAAAAAAGATTGTTGCAAGGTCATTCCTCAACCTGTTAAGGCTTTCATCAGGTGTCTGAGATTCAGACGCTCGTCTTCTTCTTCTTCAGACATGGCCAAAGCAAAAACCAAGAAAAAATGTAAAAGTAATCATTCTCTCTCTCTCTCCTCTCTAAAACTTTTCTTCTTCTTTTTGTGTGTGCGCGTTTAGCTACTGTTTTTTATTTGGTGGTGCAGGAGGAGAAACTAGAAGATTCAGCTATTGAAACTTCAACGAGGGATATCAAGTTAATGGGTAGAATGATAAGGAAGCAACCGGTTAGCTTAGGAAAACGAGGTGGAGTTAACAACTACGACATGTAGCTAAGAGTCTTCTTTATGTAGAACTGGATCTTGTTTAGTTGTTTACTCTCTAAACGAAACTTGCTTTGCTTCTCAAGGAATAATGATGTCAGTATTATATAATTCCATATTCAATCAAAAGTAGGTTCTTAAGCTAGTAATAAGACTCAAGCTAGACTCGGATTCTGAAAAAAGGGTAAGAGAAAAGTGGGATCTGAGTGACGATCACCTTCTAGGCGCTTCTACTTCTTAGCTCGCTTTGCAAGATAACTTGTGGTGGTTTTAGAGAAACGAGTGATTGTGAAGAACAATTGCCATAACGAACGTCCTTTAACGATCCCTTCCTTAAAGCTCCTAGCTTTTTTAGCCACCATTGGTTCTTTTCCCTCTGTCTTGGTTTGACGAATCACCACCTCCTGCATTGAAGCTACTGATGAGGTTAAAAAATGGAGTTAACGATGAAACGCCTACAGCTTGAGAAAAAAATAGAGTTTAGAAGTTGATGGCTGAACCTGGATTCATGTTTGTTAACCGTCTTAGTCTATCTTCAGCTACACGAATAGCCCGTGTTGAGCTTTTAACACCTTGAGTAATGCCTTGGCTACACAAACATTGAAAGAGAGTTACGAAAAGGATACAAAAGAAATTAGTAATTCATGGTGGAAACAAACCCTAAATCACTGAGCTCCATAGTTAAGTCACTGATCTCCATTCCGGATAATCGAACAGCAGCCATTGTATCAGGTAGCTCTTCTCTAGTTACATCCAGAAGCTTTTCAAGTGACTCAGCTGCTTTCTTAAAAGCCTTTTTTTTTTTCCAACATTCCAAAGTAAATATAACTCAAATCAACCTTCCAAATCCGATCATCAAAGGGTTATATAGAAAAGCAAAACAGGGTGAAGAAACCGAACCAGAAGAGTAGGAATCGCGGCAAAGAAGAGCCACGATGCTGAACTTGCTGTCTGAAAGTGGATAAAGCTGAGACCTCTACTGAGCAATTGGGATCAAAACCTAAAACCCAAAAGCTAAAATTAAGTATTGGAGGATAGGGTTGAAGCTTACTACGCAAGCGACGACATTAAGCAAGACGAAGTGCTTCTGTGTGACTGTCCATTGAGAGAGTTGGAGAGGAGGCTGTCCCACGGACGACGTCAACTGGGGAGAGATCGATGGCTCCTGCTGTGGATTTGAGTACAATGGAGAAGGAGCAGAAGAGACGATTGAGTTTGAACGCTTCGCCAATCGCGAGATCGGCCGGAGAGTGTCCCGTCGGCGAAAGGTTTGATTTTTATCTAAGAATCCGTGATTGAGAATCGGATTCCCGAAGATTACAGGTTTGGGGGATCGCAATTTGGAAGGTAAGGAGAACATAATGGGTTGAGCTCTCGATTCTGGTTCGAGTCGATTTGTCACTTTTAGGGATGTAAAATGGGTAACCCGACCCGACCCGACCCATACTCACATAGGTTAGAGACTTTCGTGGGCGGGTTAAACTCGACCCATTTATTATAATGGGTTGAATTTATATATCCATACCCAATAATATAAAACCCAATGGCTAAATGGTTTATATGGATTATCCACATATAAATAAAATAATTAATATTAAATCCATAATTTATTATATAAATTAAATTATAAAACCAACCAAAGTTTTCAAGTTTAAGAAAATAATATTTAGATATTAAAATAGAAAGAACATCCTAAAATCCTAAAGCCAAAAATCTATTAAACCAAAATAAAAAGTCATTTTTAATTTAAAATAAAAACAATTCTTAATTTAAAATTAAAAAAACACTTGAATCTTCTGTAAATGATCCAGTCAGATTCTTTAACTTCATAGTCTTCATTCTTCATAATATTATTTTCTTTTTGTTTTTCATTCTTCATATACATAATATATATATATATATATATATTATCTTTTTTTTTTTCGATTAACCCATAGGTAATCCATAACCCTAATGAGTTTATCCCATTAAACCCATGAACCCATTGGAAGAATACATCAAAACTTATTTATTTATATGAGTATAAAAACTTAACCCATATCCGTTAAAATAATAGACAAACAGGGTAAATCCATGGGTTTTTACCCATTTTGACACCCCTAATCACTTTGTTCAGTCGGACCGAACTGGAAGATGTAAAATAATGATATTGCATATTAAGTCCTCCATTTATGCTTTGTTAGTACATAAACCTATTACTTTATTTAACAAACTTATGGACCACTTTTACACACATCATGCACACATTTCTCATATCTCTGAAATCCATCATGCACACATCTCTCAATTATTTATGAACAAATAAGTTTTTAGTTAGCCTCGACGACCACAACGTAAATGATATTCTCTTTATTTGTATGATTTATTAAAAATGGATTAAAGAACTAATTATTTGGTCTTTTCTTGCGACTAGAATATATCTAAACATCATTGCCGACGGTGGGGACGGAAAGTGAGTAGAAGATGAAGAAGATTGGAGCTAGCTTATGTTGAAGTGAACCAATGAAGTGAACCAACCATTTTACGACAATGAAGTGAACCATCCTTGTCCTTATCCTCACTTTTAAGTTTTTTTACGACAATGAAGTGAACCAACCGATTTTAATTAAGTATATTCCACACACTCCATCCATCTCTCTCGGGTTGCCTATATAAAATCCTTTTTCCACAATTAATGAACCAAATAAAATCATACTTGAATCTACTAAAATTGAAGTAAGAAACTACCATAAACTAAACAACACTATAAAGTACTAGTATATATAAACATTACAATGTAGCATGATACATAAATTAATAACCATTAACACTATTCCAATATCCATTTCAAACAGTTGTATTCATTTTTTTTTATATAACTTTATTGTTGTGATCCCAAGTCTCGAGAGATAGAGAAGCATGATTACATCTACAACTGGTGTGAGGGTGACCTGCATTGATATGAATATTGTACGATGCTTCTTTACTTTTCAGATTCTTTTAGATCCTCACAAGTTGTTATACGCCATAAAAATAGTAATGCGACATACATTTATTTTACTTTCCTTGGGACTTTGGGGTGAGACCATTGATTGACATTGGATACGGAATACATTAATATTGCTACACTTGTTCGACAAGTTGGTGTGTAACTCATTGAACTAGATAACAATATACTATTGATTACATCTACTAATCATTGTTATTTGGATATCGTATATAATCATATATCTCAATATCTGTAGTTTCCCCCATTAAGCAAATAATACCCAAAACATCTATTATATCGATTTTTTAGTCCTATAATGGTTATAAAATCAGTGCCTTGGAAGCAAGAATTTGACCTTTTATGTAGTTTACCTAACTGAGAGTAAATATAATATCTTTATATTTTTTCTATTCATCTTTGAATTTGGCTAAGAAAAGGAAAACTATCATCTTTTAAATTTGGGGGAAAAGAGTACAAAGATGATGATGGTGAAGGGAAGGGAAAGCTGACTTCGATAGTACTACTACTACAAGATGAATGAATTTCTCTCTTCTCTCTCTTTATTGAGCTCCCTCGTTTTTATAGATTTGTTTTTTAATTTACTTATTAGAAATTTGAATCTTTTTTTTTGCTAGATCTGTGTTTTCTTATACTATAAAAACAAGGGAAAGGTTTTGACAAAGAAAAGAGTTTAACTTTAACAAAAAAAAAAAGGGAAAGGTTTTGAAAATTTTAGCTTCAAGAACTTAAAATTGTAAGACAACTAAACTTTCTTTTTAAAACATTATTAATATAATTAGATAATGTATAACAACACACATTAACATAAGTCATGTTTTACCACTATGATAAAATTGTAGTTATAATCCAATTATTTACCTCATTCTAAAATTTGATAATTCATTCGTTTCAGAATATAAGATATTCTAACAAAAAAATATTCAGGATAAGAGTTTTTCTTTTTTTACAAAAAAAATTTAACCAATCATAAAAGATAATATGTAAAATATTTTAATCAATATTTGATTTTTATAAAAAAAACTTAAAAAAAACATCTTATAATATGAAATAGCGTGAATAAAACAAAACAAAAAAATCTCCAAAAATATATTATATTATATTATGAAATAGAGGGAATAAATATATTTTTGAAAACTCAACCACTTAACTTGGAAAAGACAAAATAGAAGGATGAAGAGAATGGTTGACTGAAGTTCTCATGTGGAAAGGAAGACCAATTAAGGTCAGTAGTTTGATATAAAGAGAAACTAAATAAAATAATCAGTGTTCAAGAAAGCGGTCTAGGCAGCCGCCTAGGCGCTAGGCGCTCAGCAGACGCCTAGATGACCGTCTAATCCGCTTAAAATTACATACATTTTATTTTAATATTTATTTTTGATTTTTAAATTACATATAATTAAATTATCATGTTTTATATCTATATACGTAATTATAAACATTTATATGTTGTTAATATAACTTAAATAAATGTATTTTTCTTACCGTTGTTTATAATTTATAAATTTTTTATTTTTATAACATATATTTTAATATAATTATATATATATAATATTTTATGTTGTAAACGCCTAAACCGTCTAAAAACCGTCTAGGCCCCGACTAAGCGTTCTAGGCGCTAGGCGTTGGGTCACCACCCAGATATCGCCTAGGGTTTTGTTGAACAATGAAAATAATAAAGAAAAAGAGAAAGGGACCGAATTATATTTATTTTGTTTATCAGACCTCTTGGTCTGGGTTTAACAATACTGGTTTTTAAATTGGAACCAATTCTATTGATTTTAGTTTAAGTTCCCGGTTCGGTTTCGAAAGCACTTGAATTAAAAATATTAGATTTATTCTTTTCTGGTCGAGAACTCCAAAATCGCCGTTAAAATTTCTTTCTCCGACGAGACGATGTCTTTCAGTTTTGTCACTCTCCTTGCTATCTTAATTTGGATCTCTTAGCTCAATAGAGAATTTACCTAGATTATTCTGGGCATCATCGTAAAATTTTAGATTCTAAAAAATCGAGCTTGTTGTGAATTGTGATGTATTGTTATATATATAGGTAGTGGAATCTAATTTAGATGCATCAAAGTCGTTGTTTTAGGGTAGAACCAAGTTAAGAACTTGTTGTTGGGTAGGTTTGTTTTTACTAAATTTTAATGGTCTTGGTCTTTTTATTAATACTCTGTAACAATGGATTTGGAGTGGCCAAGGTGTGTCGCTGCAATGTCGTCAGACGCAGAAAAGAAATTGCCTTTCATACCAGAGGAATATGGTCGGATGCGGCAATCTCTGTTTCCTGCAGTTCGTTAGAGATTTTGGTCTTGTTGAAGTTCTTCTCTCCACAGGTTATTGCTTCTCTCCAGCCTCTCTTTATTGTTCAAGTCTCTTAACAAGTTTCTCTGCTAGTTTGAGTAATTCCATATATTTTCTTTGTTGGCTTATATCATGGTTGCTTTTTGTTTGGATAAGTTTTGCTGAAAAGTCAATCTTTGTGTGTGGTTTACAGATACAAAAAAAGGGTTGCTTGTTCTGATACCGATGTTGGCCAGCCAACTGGTTTTCTTCTCTCACAGTTGTTGATAAATCAATTCTAGGTGTACCCTCCTTATACTTTCTGCTTTGACGATTCTTGCTGTTTGCATTCCGAACACTTAATTTTATAGTGCTGTTTGTTTCTGTCACTTACGTTTTTGGCTTGTTTCTTTTCTACTTTCTAAGAGTCGTATTGCTACCAGCTACACTTCTGCAAGTCTAACGAGAACAAAACTGAACCGCTGCCTGTCATTAATATAGTACACCAGGATAAGTTAAAGGTAACTCATCCTTTTAAAACAAGAAAAGGATAATGTCCAACAGAAGAAAGTACACGTTAATTTTTTTCTTTCACTAATATAATGATTCACAATCTTTAGGAGGAATTGGGTATGATTTATTGGTGGACGTTCTGAGATATGTTTCTCCTTCCCACGTCGTCTCTGCTTACAACAAGAACCTACCAGTTGGATTCAATCTGCTTACCAAGACAATATAATCGATCGATCGTAAGTCCTGTACATATCGAAAATATCTCATTCGATATGTTTTATTGTTACATGTTTCCTGTTTGTACAGCGTTTTAATACATAAGGATGCTCGCTTGATGACGGACATGTGTATAATTGCCTACTTCAGGCAATGCATTAAAGGAAAAGAAGGAAACACGATCAAAGAACTAACCCGTGTACTCGTTTCTCATACTCCTTATGAAGTTCCAATATCGAGTTTAACAATCAACCATCTCCATTGTCAGAGGTAAACAAAACAATGTAAAGGGTCATATCATTGTAATCTATATAAGATTGATGCATATATTGGGTTTCTCTTGTTTTTGTTCTCTCTAGATCCCAAGTTCTGAAGTGTATTATAGTTTGAATGCTTCCATTGTTGGTTTGGGGATTAGCAACGACGTGTTTGAAGATTTGCCATCATGTGTAGGTCTTGGTAAGTTGCTGTTTTATCCATTGCAATCAGTGAAAAAGCCTCTGGAAATGATTATTTATTGAAATATTGGTTTTTGAATCGTGAGGGCAATTGACACAGAGAGAGGAATCTTGTATGTGATCACGCCAGTTCCAGAAAATGTAGTTGAGAAAGTTGACATTCTATTGTAAGGCTATATCCAGTGGCCTACTTGCCTCTTAGAGGTGAAGATTACAAGTCATACTATGACGAGTCTGTGATTCTTTTTTTGGCTCATAACACGATTTGATTTATGTTTTGTAGAATTTCAGAGTTGGTATTTGAAGAAAGACGTCATTGCTTACAGAGTCAACAAGGTAAATGTCGTCAAGTGGGAAGTTTTGATATACATTTACTGTTTTACTCGTCTGTGAATGTATAGAGCATTTTTGAAAGTCTAAAAGAAGTTTCTGTTACATTCAAATTAACGATTAAAAGGTCTTTCTTGTTTTCAGATCCAGTTTCATCTCCTAAACAGTAAACACCGTTGAAACACTAGAAACTGAGAAGTACGGAAAACCTCTGCTTTAGATTCAAGCAAGCCAAACTGGTCCCTAGCTAAATGCTATATCGAAGCCATAAGATTGTACCATATCATCTTCTCTTAGTCTAATTCGTATTTACTATGCATAGGAATCAATTGCAGAATTATTTATAATAAGAAGATTTTGACAACTCTCTATGATGTGTCATTTTACATAGCTCCATACACTACAGTTTGGATATTGTTGACGAAAAAAGGCATTTCATATCAGATTAATTTCAGACCAAAGACCGGATGGATAGAAGTGGCTGTCTAATCCAAAAAAAAAAACAGAGGATAACTCATTGCATAGGTTGAGGTGGGAAATAGTAAGGGACCTTGCCCGTATAGGGCGTTGAGTAGTTTGAGGTGCTATCCTGCAGTCCAAAGATTCCTACATCCTGGGTGAAACTGGACTCTTGGAAATCGAGATAATAGATGTTGTTTCTCTCGAGGCCAGGGAAGGAGCTAGCAGGAACACAGAAAGGCTCAGACTTGGATAGGAAAATGCAGAGATCTCCAATGTCTTCAGTGTAAGTAGCGTTCCCTTCCTCGTCTACCCTGAAGACCCTAAAACCTTTGGTTTCCAAATCCACCATATCTTCTGTGGCGGACCTAAGAAGGAAGGAATGGTCATATATAATGTACCATATAATGTAATGTAGTAACACTGTTTAATTACTAGTAAGTAGTAGTATGGTAACATATATAAGAAAATGATCAAGTTTTGAAAAGCATGGAGAAAGAGTCCACACCTGTACCAAATAACAAGGAACATCTCGCCTGCTGACGACTCCACCAAGTGTTCGGCCCTGCACCACGAGTCACAAGGCTCTAGGTTGTTCGTCTTTCCCAAGACGCCGGGAAGGTTTTGATGAAAATGCAACTTTGTAAACTTGGGGTTGTCCCTGTGTTTGAGGAGATCCCAGGATGCCAAGTGGTTGCCTCCAGAAGCGGGCAAGGAGAACATCTGATCCCTCTTGGAAAAAATGACATGGGAAGTGAAGAAACTGGGGTCTTAGACACTGATGTTGGTCCATTTGGTGTCGTGAGCTGGCCTGCACAGGCTGAGTTGAGGTCCCATGAACTTGACAGCCACAACACAGTCGTCATTCAGAGGAGAAGAAGAGGACATGGCCACGTTGGTGACAATCCGGGTTTGGCAATGGCGAATAGGCAAAATAGGAGGCAGTGGAATACGTTTTGGGTCTGCGGAGTCACTTGTGTATACGTTCAGATCGTCTTGGAGACACACCACACCCTTGCTGTTGAGGGTAGCGACCCAGCCTCTGGATGCTCCAATCGTTGCGTTTGCCTCTAGCAACTCATAAGGAACGTTCTTGTCCGACTCCATCATATACCAAATGTCGGCGATATAAGACTCGATTTTATGTCCACCATTAGGTTTATTGCGTAAGACAAAATATGGTGGACAAGACGAAAGCAAACGACGAAAACATACGCATGTAGTTTATTCGTTAATAAATAAAGCAATGGTTATAGTCTCCATTATGATATTTTTCGCCCAATAATTTCGAATCCTAAAATCTATATATACATTTTTTGAGACATTTATGAAAGAAATCCTGAAGTTCATAACTATTTACAATCATCTCATTGACATTAATTATTAATTTGGTTTTCATTTAATTAATTAACTAGATATTCACCCACTATATTTTTTTGTTTAGAAATGCAAAATAAAATTTCTTTATTATATTAAGTTATTAACTATATATGTATATAATATATTTTGTATTTTTAATCTACTATAGTTTTACATAATACATTATGTAGTGTATAATTTCCATTGTCTACATGGAGTGGTTTATTATATACAAGTTAGGATATCCTTATTATTCATTAGATTTAATTTAGTTAACAAATATACTTTTTTGTGATTTTTCTTTTTCATTTACAATGTAGAGATAATAGTATTACATAATATATTCTATCTTTATAATTATATGAGTATACTATAATTTGACTTTGTAATTTTGGTTGTTTTATCTCTATATCATTTAACACTTTTGTATTTATAGTTGTGCAAGTCGATTAAAATGGTGGAGTATTTTTTTTGTAAAATTTGATTTATATCTATTGTTTCTTATTAGTATGGATCGAAAATCTATATATGTATTAATATATTAGCTACTGAAAAACACTTCGGTGAAGAAGTAAATTTTTTTTTAACAATTTGTGTCAGTTCGGGCCCCATTTTTTTTTTAAATTAAAGTTATTATCAACAGTTTAATCACTTGGCTTTCAAACATATGAAAATAAGTTATTATCAACAGTTTTTTAGAAAATGGATTAGTTAAATATAAAATATTTAATGCTAATGGATGCTGGTCCAATACTTTTGGAAATTTGAATAGGAGAAAATCTTCTTAAGTTAGATTTCAAATTTGATATTATTTAAAATAAAAAATAATTGTAAAATTAATGTTAATGGCATAATTGTAAACAAGTTCCAACTCTAGGATTTATTTGCTAAATTTGTCCAAAAATGTATATATAGATTATTAAATTTTTATTTTTGAAAACAAAATTTCTCATCCTAAATAAATTTCCAAAACAATCGGAACCACTCTCTCTAACATTAAGTATTAAGTTTATAATTAATTTAACTAATATTAAATTCCTAATTTTACAAAACAATATTTTCTGTTGGTTAGATTTCCTAAACAATCGGCCTAATCAATAAACAAATTGATTTTCGATCTTGGAGGAGGATCGTGGCCGAGATTTTCGATCTCAACGTATTTACAACTAATTTTTACTTTCACGGGTTTCGTATAATGAGTTTTTGCAGATTAAAAATCTTTGAACATGTTGTCTGATCCGCCTAGCATGACATGTTTGGAGTATAGAACAAACACTAAAACTATTAGTTTATCTCATATATACTATAGATTTCTAATCATAGTTTTGAAAATTAACTTATAAATTATTTAGTATATGAACTACAAAATATTACACATACTATAACACAATCTTAATATTCCAAAAATAAAATAAAATAAAATACACGTAAAAATATACACTAACATACTATATAGGCATATACCTCTGTTTAATTCTAGAGAACAAGACAAATCTAGAATTTTATATTCTATCTAATAACAAATTTATTGTAATTAAGTTATAAACTTTATAAAACGTAAGAAGAAGAAAAAAAATTCTAAACGAAATTCTAAATTAATTAAAAAAGTTAATTAATTGATAATTTGAAAACTATATAAATTAAAAATTATTTTATAAAATATAATAATTTATAGTTTAGTTCTGCGATGTACCGCGGGTGAAATCCTAGTTGCTTCATAAAGTGTATTCATTTTCAAAAAATAAAAAAATCATAGAATATTTAATCAAACTCTAAGAAGTTTGTAACTTTTCCTAAAAAAAACTAACAAAAATTTTCTGTAAAAGTCAGTAGATTTGAAAGATTTAATTACCTTAATTAGTTTTCATAGAAATTCAACCTAAAATTTTTAAAATCATTGCGACAAGGGGTTCGTCAAACTTCCTTAAATTCAACCTTCAAAAATAATTGGGCCTAGTATTTTCTTGAGCTTAGTAGCTTTTAAAGTTAGTAGATGGTTTAGACAAAAAATGCAAGATGGGCCTTTTAATTGGAAATTGTATAAAGATCCATTAGACAAAAAAAAATGCAAGATGAGTCTTTTAATTGGAAATTGTATAAAGGTCCATTAGACAAAAAAATGCAAGATGGGCCTTTTAATTGGAAATTGTATAAAGATCCATTAACATTATCATAAATTAAGTTCGATTTTGTGTGAAATCAAAAAACTAATCAATTGAAATTGCTGATGTGGCAAAATTTTAGAGTAGTAGATTTTTGCTGATGTGGATAGGCTGAGGAGCTTATTAGTAAGTAATTTAAACAAACTTGACCACTTTTACACACATCATGCACACATTTCTCATATGAAATCCATCATGCACACATCTCTCAATTATTTAAGAACAAATAAGTTTTTAATTAGCCTCGACGTCCACAACACAAATGATATTCTCTTTATTTGTATGAGTTATTAAAAAATGGATCAAAGAACAGATAAGTATGTATCACCATATTTTCTTTTCTTATTATATTATAATATTAATTATTAAATAACAAATAAGTCTTTTTCATGTTGTGTACTTTAAATTTGTATTTTTCTAAAAGAATTTTCAAATGATATCTTTTATCTTCATTCATTTATCTATTATCACTAGTTAATACTTTTTGAATAGACTATTCAAATATTAATAGTATTTTAAAGATCAGAACATTCTGAATGGATTAATAATATTTTTTATCTGTTCGTGATAGAACACACCATCGCATGGATACCAACAATATCGAACCCTATCGTTGACAAACTAGGCTGAGTGAGGTCTGTGCCTATCATTCTCCAAGTAGCCGGTTTTGATGCGCTTGAGGTTAACCTAGGACCCATAAAGGAGGAGAGGAGGTTGAGATTTAAAAATTTCGAATTGCCTCCAAACCAACCCAGAAATGATATTCTGTTCCTCTTCGTTGCAGAGAGAACCCAGAAACACAAAATGGCAATTGAGAATGACGTTAGTCAATAAAGAAGAAAAATAAAAGAAGTAGATACATATCTCTCTTCATTTATATTGTAAAAGATATCGCACAGTCCCGATATCTCCCACTGACACACTCCGATACTCCATCCATCCCGCTGGCTAAATAAAAAATAAAATCATATATACAAACATAACAATGTTATAAAGTAGTATATATAACATTGATATATCTAACTTACTTCTCTTTTGCCTCTAACTTAAAGATATATCTTTTATCGAGTTTTAAGTCATTTGGCTGAACAAAAACGTGTCTTCTCATCACCATAACCATCACCGTCCCCATCCCCATCATCATCAATATTATGAACACGATCCTCATGTATTTGCGCATAAAAAGATCTTGAGCCAAGCATGCACATGAAACATCCTTTTGTATGTTATGTTTGTAAACGTTTTATATGCATGCTGCGTGACTTATCGGTTGATTTTCATTTCATGCTTTTTAATTTTTTAATTTTTTTTATTTACTTTCTAATTATTTAATTACTTTAAACAATATTGACCTAATTAACATAATACATTTAAATCATACATTAAAATAAAATTATAACTGAAAATATAATAAATTATACATTAATCATATTCCACGATTCAATTTTATTCAAACTCAATAAATTATTATTGTAACTCCATAATTCTAAATATAACTTCCATCAATTCTTATTATATAAATAAGCATTCTCTCATTCTCTCATATTGACATTCTTTTACTTTATCATTTTCACATACTCTCATTCTCTTCCAAAATACCTCAAATCATTTTTCATTTTTTTTGTTTTTGATTTCTTATTTTTGTTGTATGGGTTACAAAAAAACAAATTAAATATCATTGTAAATTTTTAATGCTAAATTTTAATTTTAGAGGTTACATGGTATATATATATTACATTGTTCTTATTTTTAAAGATTCATCTCCATTATCTAATTTGGATTATCATCTTATAAGTTATAAGTAAGCATTCTCTCCTCCTCTCCCACCAATATCAAATGTTGTTAAATCTTAAGAGTTTCATTCTATATTTTAATTTAGAAAGTATTATATATATCTAACATTGTTTAAATTTTTATTTAATTTACATAAAAATAAAATATTTCTTTTATATTTCTTGCCTTTCTAATCTATTCATATTTGTTTTTTAAAATTTCCATAGTTAAATTTAAATTCACATATGTTGGTTTTAACAAAACAATTAAGTTTATTTGAGATTCCTATTCCTTTTAAATGATCAATATGTAATATATAATACTTTTGAATCAAATTATTGATCCACCAACACTCACTTTTAAATTAAATGGGTTTTAATTTTAGGAGTTGGAAAAATATGAAAGTTTGTTTGTAACTCCCATAATAATACCATAGTAGTGTTCTCAATGAATTTAATATAGAACATGTTAAAAATGTATTAGTATGCACTTAATTGCACTTTTGTAACTCTCAAATAATTATCTTTGATACATCGATTTATGTATTATTTATTAAATGGAAGACACATTTCTCACTATAACCTTCATGGCAGCATATTTCAAATCTCACAAAATTATATAAATTCTACAATATTATTATTTTCCCTTGATTTAACCAATGATATCTTAACTTAATAAAAATTTCAGTTTATTTGAATAAGATATACATGTAATAAATGATATATAGTTTAATTATTTTTTTCTATATGAAACATTATCATTTCATATGAATCAAAATCTAGACACAATTAAAAACTTTAAGATAATAACCTAATAAAGTAGTTGCTGTGTTTTTATTTTATTTTTATGGAAAATGTATTAGTCTAATGATCTATGGTTAAACTCACTTAGTTATATATGTATGAGACACTGCAGACCTACTGTTTATTATTTTGATTTTTTTTTTGTTGAAATATTTTAAATCTTTTTAACCTATCACCATAAATAAATAAAAAAATGCATAACTAACACCACAAAATAAATTTTATGAAATTATATATCACAATGATTTTGAAATATGACTACAACTACAAAAATATATGACATATGACATGTAAGATACAATATAACTTAATTACACTAAATATATTATTATCAAAAAAAGTTTTGATTTCTTTATTTTATTTAAACTCATACTACATAGTCTTTAAAATTTGATGTACACCAAAAACAAAATAATAATTTTATATTATTTTTTCAAAATAGAATAACTAACACTAGTAGTACTAGAAAATAGAGTTGATGTGCTAATTAGTAATTAGACCATTACTTATTGAGTCTCCTTTTTTCCCATTCCGACAATGTAATTTGGTTTCAAAATATATAGGCCCATTAATGACCCATGATACAAGACTAATAACGTTGGGTTTTCACTAGAGGCTTTGGTTATTGTGAGTAAACATGTTTTACATAAACATGTTGTTAAGCATTAAATAAAAATGCTTTTTTTTTTTGTTAGAAAAGAACAACAAAAAAAAAAGAAATGAATGTTTTCCTTAGATTCTGTCTGTATGATTAATATCCATTTGTTTGTCAAAAAAAAAAAAGATTAATATCCATTTATCCAGTAAATAATTTTCTTACACAATTTAACTTCTAAGATTTAAAACATTATTTTTAAAAAAATTGATTCATAAAGTGTATCCATTTTCAAAATAAAAAATCATAGAATATTTAATCAAATTCTAAGAAGTTTGTAACTTTTCCTAAGAAAGCTAACAAAAATTTTCTGTAAAAGTCAATAGATTTGAAAGATCTAATTACCTTAATTAGTTTCATAAAAATTCAACCTAAAAAATTTGAAATCATCGTCACAAGGGTTCGTCAAACTTCCTCAAATTCAAACTTCAAAAATAATTAAATTTACGAAAAAAAATTATGTTAATTTTGGGCCTTACAACGGCGCCTTAAATAATTTGGGGGAAAAAATCAAAAACCCTATTTCCTTTCTCGTGAGGAGAGAGCGGTCGTTAAAATCACGCAACGTTTTAGACAAACAACAACAAAAGAGAGAGAGAGAGAGAGAGAGAGGGGCAAATTAATTAAAAACAAAACCCAAAATTTCTGAAAAATTCGAAATTGCGGATCCACCGCCATCGATCCCTAGATTTCTCTTTCTCTATCTTCGCCGGAGAAGCCAAGTAGGGTTTTCTCAGATTAACTCCCTTCTTTTGTCAATTTGTTCTTAGTACTGTACAATGAGGAAGGGAGCGAAGAGAAAGGGTGCTTCCAAAGCTGGTCGCAAAGGTGCTGCTGTCGCGGAGACTGTGGCCGAGGAGGTGATTGTTGAATCTCAAGAGGAGGAGACGACGACGCAGGAGGAGAGTCAGCAACCTCAGGAAGAAGTCGTCAACGAGGAGAAGGAGAATGGTGAAGCGGAAGAAGAGAAAGAGGCGAAGGGGGATGAAGAGGAAGAGCCGGCGAAACCTGATTCGTTAAAGGAGGCGGAGGCGGAGGAGAATCAGGAAGAAGAGGATGAAGTCAAAGATGTCGAGGAGGAGGCTAAGGCGGAGAAGAAACCTGTTGTTGCTCGTCGTGGTGGTAAGCGGAAGAGGGCTACCAAG
Organism: Camelina sativa; assembly: GCF_000633955.1. NCBI lineage: Eukaryota > Viridiplantae > Streptophyta > Magnoliopsida > Brassicales > Brassicaceae > Camelina > Camelina sativa. The sequence continues at coordinate 23,357,548 of NC_025692.1, read as the reverse complement.
AAGGAGACTGAGATTCAGGATGAGAAGAAACCTGCACCCGCAGCTAAGAAGCCCCGAGTTACCAAAGTAAAGCCAGAGCCTGAGTACTTCGAGGACAAGCGTAATCTGGTATTGCTTTTTGCTATCCTTATTAGTCTAATTAATGTTATACAGATTGGGACTTTTATCACTTGGATTCAATGCAATTTTGGGGCTTTTTAGCTTTATGATAATGCACATACTGCTGTGAAAACAAGAACGACATACGTTTTTGGACCCCGTTTGACTTTATGACTTTGTTTGTGGGGGTTTATCTGTGAGAACAATTGTATGCTGTTATACTTGTTGTGGTCAGATATGGTGTGTTATTGGCGAGCTTGAGTTAGTGGATGGACATTTTCCAAAGGAATGCTGTGGTGTTTCTCATTTTCAGGATTTTTTTTATAGTTCATGTTAAAGGGCTTGTTTTCTTTTCTTATTGCTGCGGTGTGAGTTGCAAATTAACATATGCGCTTGTTTTTGTGTGTTTCAGGAGGATTTGTGGAAGGTTGCATTTCCAGTGGGAACCGAGGTATATTATTTTGACGAATTTAGCCTTCAATATTCAGAACTACTGTTACCATTGAGAATCCAATATATTTTTTTGCTTATGGTTGTTATTTTGGTGGCAGTGGGATCAATTAGATGCACTTTATGAATTCAATTGGGACTTCCAAAATCTTGAGGTAAGTTGTTTGGATTACATTCTGTGTAGTTTAGCCAACATGTGTTCCGGGGTTGACCAGATTCTGATATTTATGTTTCTTCATGTGTGTGTCAGGAAGCATTGGAGGAAGGAGGAAAGCTCTATGGGAAGAAAGTCTTTGTTTTTGGCTGTACAGAACGTAAGCTGTTTCTCGTGCTTTTTCTTTCTTTCTTCCTTTTTGAGTTTTGGTTATTACTGTCTTCTTATCGATTGACATGTTTAAATCATCTTTGGCACTTATGGTTCTTTCTAGTTTGGTTAGAAATTTATCAGGTTGTGCAGTACGCTCTCTTCCTTTCTTGAACATTTGCTTCTAGTTCCTGTTTAAGCTTCTCTTTTTAACGTTACAGCTCAACTAGTCCCCTACAAAGGTTTAAACAAGATTGTCCATGTCCCAGCAGTTGTTGTTGTAAGTTATTGTTAAATTTATTTTTATTAAAGTTTGCTTGCTACGCTGATCCTTAAATTTAAGAGCATATGTTATGTCATTTCTCTTTCTAAAATTTGTCGATTTTGTATATGCAGATTGATTCACCCTTTCCGCCTTCTGATAAGATAGGAATCACATCTGTTCAGAGAGAAGTGGAGGAAATCATTCCAATGAAGAAGATGAAAATGGACTGGCTGCCTTATATTCCGTTGGAAAAAAGGTAGTGGGCTGGCCTAAATCAATGAGAAGAGAAGCATAAAGTTCATCTTGGGATATTCTTACTTCTGATGTTTAAGAGCAGTTGCTAACTACTTTTGCTTTATTCTTCTTGCAGAGATAGACGAGTTGATAAGATGAACTCGCAAATATTCACTTTGGTCTGTACGCAGAGGAAGTAAGTAGTTAGATGACTGATAGAGTTAATAACATTGATGTTCACTTGCTATGAAGGGATTTTGAGTTTCATTACATGAGTCGTCTACGGATAGTATTGTTCAAATTCTCCTGTTCTGGTATACTCAATTTATCTTTGTACATTATCTGCAGATCTGCTCTCAGACATATGAAGGAAGATCAACTTAAGAAGTTTGAGTATTGCCTTCCTTGTGAGTGTGATTCATTTACTAATAATACTATTTAAATTTGTAGAGTGAACCAATTATAGCACATGGCTGGCTGTTGCAGTGGATTATCTGTATGTGTATCTTGTTATGTATGTGGTATGCAACAACAAATTCTAATCTCTTTTTCGTTTTGGTTTTGGTTTTTGTTTTGCGTTGCAGATTTCTATCAACCTTTTAAGGAAGATGAACTTGAACAGAGTACTGAGGTCCAAATAATGTTCCCCTCTGAACCGCCTGTAAGTTTGCTGGCATGCAATGAATGTGTTGGGATTGGCAGGTCTACATGAAATGGTCGAATAGGGGCACATTATTTTCTGTATAATGAAGCTTGAATTTTCTGTTTGTGCAGGTTGTATGCGAATTTGACTGGGAGTTTGACGAACTTCAGGTGTGTGTTTGGCTTTCCTGTAACGATAAAACTTGAAGTACTTCTTTAATTGTGTCAAGAGAGTTTTCATGTTTGCACTGCTCTAAATCACAGTCAATTGTATGCTGAATCATGATATGGCTTTTTGTGCATTTATCTCAGGAATTTGTCGATAAACTGGTTGAAGAAGAACAATTACCAGCTGAACAGAAGGATGAATTCAAAGTAAGTTTGAGCTATAAAGCAATTGTCAATTCTTTACGCTTGAGTATTGTCTCTAATTACCATTGTTTGTTTTTCTCAGGAATATGTCAAAGAGCAAGTTCGAGCAGCTAAGAAAGCAAACCGAGAGGCAAAAGAGGCTCGAAAGAAAGCCATAGAAGAGATGAGTGAAGACACCAAGCAAGCATTTCAAAAGATGAAGTTCTACAAATTCTACCCTCAGCCTTCACCAGATACACCAGACGTCTCTGGTGTCAAGGTAAGAACATATGAGAAACTGGTAACTCGAAAAGGGGGTTTTGTTACAAAGCTGTGATACGTGAATGATCTTGATTTTGGTTTTTCTTGTTTTGCAGTCGCCGTTCATTAACCGGTACTATGGAAAAGCTAATGAAGTCCTTTGAAATGATCAGATCTTTGAGAACTCAGAATAGCATTTCTTGGCAGCTTCAACAGTATTGAAACTTATCTAGTCACAGGTGCTCTCAGAAACTCTTTGAGCTATTATTATAGGGAGTTAAAAAGTCAAGTTTGAACGACAAAAAGTGTCTTTTACATTTATGAGCTTGTATTCTCTCCTCTAGAAATACTTGAGATCTTTAGAAGAGTCACGGGAACCAAATTCTTTTTGCGGAAAATTGGAGACAGCTTTCTTATATTTCAGTTTCAACCCTTGAAGTTTTTTTTCATAATTTTCTAATGGTATCCTCAAATTATTCTTGATTATTAATATCTCTATCTATTTAAATGGTTTTTCCAACTACACTACTAGTTGTCAAAAGTTTCGACAATAACAAAATGGTATTATTTTTGATGGACCCAAATGTATATTATTCATTACGAGAGATGGAGAACAAAAATATAATAAGTTTGGCATCTTTCATTTTATGGTTAGAGAAAATGACATTCTAAATGGAGCAAATAAAATAGACTACCTCAAGATTTATGTGTTATATCATGAAAAAAATTAGCGACGAGGTCCTAGTGGAATATATAAATCAGTCAGTTAAACAGTGCCATAGAATTTCAAAAAGCCTATTTCTATCTCAACATATAACCTTTAGGGTAATCATGAATTTTTTAATCAAATGATTTTTTTTTCAAAATAAATTTACATAATTGGGGTGGATAAAATGTATAAAATAATATCTTGAAAAGTCATATTTTTAGTATATGATATGTCAGTTAGTTATTCAAAATAACAAAGTATGGTCAAATTACTCACAATAATGTTAATGTGATTAGGGGAAACAAAATTGACAGGTCGGGCCTGAAGAGTACAGTAGTAGTAGGAGTAAATTGAGTATGATGGCACAGTGCACGTTCTTTCTCTTTGTGAGTCTTCTCCGTCCCGTTTAAAGAGAACAATGTACGGACAAAGAACCTAACGGCGTTATAGAGAGTCCATGACGTCCGCGGTGCATGTGATGTGTGAGAAAGGTTGGTGACTTGACTTTGGTGCGAAAAACTCTTTTTTTGAGGGGGAAACAAAAAAAAGAAAAGACAGAGAGACTCAAACGACATGGCCATTGTCTCTTTCCAGTCTGGTTTTACTCATCTCCAGAACTAATCATATATTATTCCACCACTTCTCTCCCTCTTTCTCTCTTTTCACCTTTTTTTATTTATTTCTAATAATGATATTTGTTCGGATATTTGTATCTTAATGTATTTTGTTATATAATAATAATATACTCTGGTTTTGTATTTTATCACGTAGTTAAAGTATGTTTCCTAAAAAAAAAAAAAAAAAGTATGTTTCCTAAACTCTCTATGCATTGTGTAAAGTAATAACTGATACATACTCACTGATATAAGTAGTGATTATGACTTGACGCAATTAGTGTTTCAATTTTAATGACACATCTAACAAATCGTTTTCATTGCTGAATGATCTCCAATTTTTGACTAATAAATCTGAAGATATGTATGTCCCATTTTTTTTACTCGTATGATTTAAAAGTAAACAATAATAGTAGTAAGAGGCCTTTTTTTTTTAAAGGTCAATAAATAGTATAATATCTCTAGGCATCTCATCAAAATCATTCTATTTCCACTGACGCTTGGATTCATCTTTTAACTACATTTTGAGTTTTTCGATATATCATAATATCCAACTCAAACATAAAAAAATCAACTTTTCCAAAAAAAACACTTCTTTTTTAGTCAATTTATGTGGGTTTGGCTACTTATTTGAAAATGTCAGAGAATATTCAAAAGTTATCAACATCTTTTGAAAAAAAACAAAAAAAAATTATAATTACATGACCTAGAAGTCTAGAACTATTAGCAAGTAATCAGTAATTAGGTTCCATTAACAAAAGTCTTTTTGTTTTTTTTTTAATGATTCCATTAACGAGAGTAAAGTTAGGGGAGGAAAAAGGTACCCATAAATGAGAAAAACTCATAATTCCTAAAATGATAAAAAGTTTATTTTAAATATCTGAAAGTTTTTAAATTGGAATCTGTTAAAAATCTTTAACTGAAGAAAAAAATAAAATAAATTAAAGACATACCATAAAAAGAAAAATAATAATATAAAAATTCGATTTTTTTTTTGGAAAACCTCAAAAACACACACATACACACTCTCTCTCTCTCCCGTCTCTGCTTCTTCTTCTTCTTCTTCTTCTTCTTCCCCTCTATTCAATTTCCAGATTCCGAGAGTACAATCCCTAAATCTCCGTCTCACTGCTCTCCTTCTCTCCCCGCTATGAATCCTAGTTAGGGTTTTATATCTTTCAATCAGTAGTATTGCATTTGCTTCTGTTGAGTAGTAGGAAAGATTCTTCAGGGCTAAATGAGTCATTTTCTTATTTTCTGCTTCTTCCTCTCACTACTCCTCCTCCTCCTCGGTGCCAACGCCGTCACCGATAAGGAGCTCCGATCTCTACTCGAGTTCCGTAAAGGGATCCGTGACGAAGCCTCTCAACAACGAATCTCATGGTCCGATACAAGCAGCCTCAGTGATCCATCTGCTTGCCCTAATGGCTGGCCTGGTATCTCCTGCGACCCTGACACCGGTTCAATCATCGCCATTAACCTAGACCGTCGTGGTCTCTCCGGCGAACTCAAATTCAGCACGCTCGGTGGTCTCACTTCTCTCCGCAACCTCTCTTTATCCGGAAACAGCTTCTCCGGTCGGGTCGTCCCTCAGTTGGGTGGAATCACGTCGCTTCAGCACTTGGATCTGTCGGATAACGGATTCTATGGACCTATCCCGGGTCGGATCTCGGATCTTTGGGGTTTGAATCATCTCAATTTGTCTTCCAACAAGTTCGAAGGTGGGTTCCCGAGTGGGTTTAGGAAACTTCAACAGCTTAGATCTTTGGATTTGCACAAGAATGAGATTTGGGGAGACGTTGGTGAGATTTTCACTGAGTTGAAGAACGTTGAGTTCGTTGATTTGAGCTCTAACCGTTTTAGTGGCGGCTTGTCTTTACCAGTTGAGAACATTTCGAGCATTTCCAACACTCTCCGTTACTTGAATGTGAGCCATAACGCCTTGAATGGCAAGTTTTTCAACGCGGAGTCCATTGGTGCGTTCAAGAATCTCGAGGTTATTGACTTGGAGAATAACCAGATCAATGGTGAGTTGCCTCGTTTTGGATCACAGCCGAGTTTGAGAGTCTTGAAGCTTGCGCGTAACCAGTTGTTCGGTTTAGTGCCTGAGGAGCTGTTGCAGAGTTCGATTCCTTTGCAAGAGTTAGATCTCAGTCGAAATGGTTTTACAGGTGAATTGAAAATTTTACACCTTTTCTTACTTTTCACCAAATTTCTAAATCTTGCTACTTTAAGGGATAGAGGTATAGAGCATTGATTTGACTGATTCCTGGTCCTTGACTAGACATTTGTGTCGTATTGTCTGAGGCTGTTCTATGAATGTGAATTAAAGGAGTTTTCTTTTTTATTCAAATGCAGGATCAATTAGTGTAATCAATTCAACAACGTTAAATCTGTTGAATCTTTCGTCTAACGGCCTGTCTGGGGAGCTTCCGTCGAGTTTGAAAAGTTGCTTAGCGATAGATCTGAGTGGGAATACTTTCTCTGGCGATGTGTCTGTTGTTCAAAAGTGGGAAGCTACTCCAGATTATCTTGATCTGAGCTCAAACAACTTGTCGGGAAGCTTGCCAAACTTCACTTCTGCATTTTCAAGATTAAGTGTGTTGAGCCTTAGGAATAACTCTGTCGCTGGTATCTTGCCTTCTCTGTGGTATGATTCAGGGGTTTCTCAATTCTCTGTAATTGATCTCAGTTCAAATAAGTTCAGTGGCTCTATTCCCCAGAGTTTCTTCACTTTTGCAAGCTTGAGAAGTTTGAATCTTTCTATGAATAACTTGGAGGGGACAATTCCTTTTCGAGGTTCACACGCAAGCCAACTTCTGGTTCTAAGTTTTTATCCGCAGATGGAGTTGCTTGACCTCTCAACCAATTCTTTGACGGGTATGTTACCTGGCGATATAGGTACAATGGAAAAACTTAAGGTGCTAAATCTTGCCAATAATAAGCTGTCTGGAGAACTTCCAAGCGACCTCAACAAGCTTACTGGCCTTGAGTCCCTTGACTTGTCAAACAATACTTTCAAGGGTCAAATTCCGACTAAGCTTCCTTCCGGGATGGTGGGATTCAATGTGTCATATAATGACCTATCAGGCATCATTCCGGAAGAGCTGAAAAATTACCCGCTTTCGTCATTTTATCCTGGTAACTCCAAGCTAAATCTCCCAGGTGGTGGGAGTGCAGCGGATTCTACTCGTGATCTGTCTTTAACTGGGAAAAAACAGCATTCGAAGCGTAGCATAAGAATAGCAATTATTGTTGCTTCAGTTGGAGCTGCTCTTATGATTCTTTTTGTCTTGTTTGCCTATCATCGAACACGGCTCAAGGACTTTCATGGGAAGAATAGATTTACAGACCAAGCCACGACTAGAGACGCCAAGTTTGGACGCTCATCTCGTCCCTCCTTATTCAACTTCAGCTCAAATGCTGAGCACCCGTCATCATCATTGAGCTTCTCAAACGATCACTTGCTCACCCCAAATTCAAGGTCTTTATCTGGGATACCCGGATTTGAAGCTGAAATTTCCGAGCAGGGTGTGCCCCCTCCTACAACCACTACAAACCCTAATCTCCTTGATGATTATCCTACAGCATCTGGACGGAAGTCTTCTTCAGGAGGCTCTCCATTATCCTCCTCACCCCGTTTTAGCGAGCAGCCTGTGATGTTAGATGTTTACTCACCGGATCGATTGGCCGGAGAACTCTTCTTCTTAGACATTTCACTAAAACTCACAGCAGAAGAGTTATCCCGAGCTCCTGCAGAAGTTCTAGGTAGAAGCAGCCATGGAACACTGTACAAAGCAACACTGGATAATGGACACATGTTGACGGTGAAATGGTTGAGAGTTGGACTCGTGAGGCATAAGAAAGATTTCGCACGGGAAGCTAAAAAAATCGGCTCATTAAAACATCCAAACATTGTCCCATTGCGAGCATACTATTGGGGTCCCAGAGAACAAGAAAGACTTCTACTCTCTGATTACCTTAGAGGAGAAAGCTTGGCCATGCATCTATACGGTAAGAAGCTCTTTTACCCCATAGCTATTAGCCTTTCTGTATCTCGTTTGAACAAAAATTAAGCACTTTTCAGCCATTTGATGACTACCTTTGAAGCTTAAAAGAACTTACCGTTACAATCTTTATGTGCAGAGACTACTCCCCGGAGGTATTCTCCAATGTCCTTCAGCCAAAGACTAAAAGTTGCAGTTGAAGTGGCTCAGTGTCTTCTCTACCTTCATGATAGAGCAATGCCACACGGGAACTTGAAGCCGACAAACATAATCCTCACAAGTCCCGACAATACTGTGCGCATAACCGACTACTGTATTCACCGTCTGATGACTCCACCTGGTGTAGCGGAACAGATTCTAAACATGAGTGCGCTCGGTTACTCTGCTCCTGAACTTTCCTCAGCTTCTAAACCAATACCAACTCTCAAATCCGATGTATACGCATTTGGTGTGATTCTCATGGAGCTTTTGACTAGACGAAGCGCGGGTGACATAATCTCGGGTCAAACAGGTGCTGTTGATCTGACTGATTGGGTGCGGTTGTGTGATCAAGAAGGTAGGAGAATGGATTGCATAGACAGAGACATTGCAGGTGGGGAAGAGTTCTCAAAGGCAATGGAGGATGCACTTGCTGTCGCAATCAGGTGCATTCTCTCTGTCAGTGAAAGGCCTAACATCAGACAAGTACTTGATCCACTTACTTCAATCTCTGCCTGAGATTTGTTTGTTTTTTTATTTCATTTTTCTGTAAATCTCCATGGATTTCCCTTCACCCTTCATCCCCATTTTTTTTTATTTCTTCTTCTTCTTTTCTGGTTTTATGTTTCTCTCTAGTAGCTTTGATCAGATGATTCAGATCCTCACGTGTTCTTACATTTATATTTTGTTGATTATTTTTCCCCTTCCTTGTAAAGGTAGAAGAAAATCTAATCCCATTGATTCTGACAGAAACATTTTCTGAGTTTGGTTATTGATTTTTCTAAATGTCTTCTTCTATCTTTTGTTGAGTATTAGTAACTAGCAAGAGCTGATCAAGGGAGATAAATGGAATGATATTTGTGATTTTCATTATCGTTTACCAACTGTATAGCTTCATGGAATTGTAATTTACTTTTAAGGGAATATGTTGTTGAGCAAATCGAATGACTAAAGTTACAAACCTTTATGCATTTTCATGTGGTTCAAATTCTTAGTGAATATGACATTTGAAACAATATATACCACAAGCCAAATCATATATAATCTATAATAGTCTTACATACAAGAGAAAGAAAAAAACATCGAAAAATTGGTTTCTAAAAAGCTATACTTTACGTTGGTGATCATATTTACAACTTCCCTCAAACATTTCCTTTAGCCGCAAGACAAGAATCATCATTCAAACAGCCGCTTATGTTATTGCTCTTGTTCTTGTCCAAAACCCCACTCACCACCATAACTCTCCATTCTCGAATCTTAAGGTCTCAATCCTTTCTGGAAATCCAAACACCTTAATTACGTTGGTTCACGTTGCCTAGCCGCCCAACTCGAACTCAAAGCTCGAAGCCGTTGGAAATACTCGCCTAATGCTAACAAACCTCTAGCCGCTTGTCGCGTCGTTAAGATTCGATGCATTTGTTGCAATGTCTCATGTCTCAAATGATCAGCCTAACAACAAAAACAAAAATTTAAGAAATAACATCAGTCTCAAGAAACCAGTTCTTGTCCTCCTAACAATTTCATTAGTTTTTGCTAAGCTTTCTTTCTCACCTGATTTACAAAGCTTACCAAAGCTTCCAATCTCTCCATAGCACAAGTCATTTGAGGAATATAACTTCCTTCGCCAAGTTTCCCGGCTGCTACACTCTCTGCTAATGTATGTTGCAACTTCTCCATACCTTGAGATAACGCATCTTCCGCTTGTTGACATGATTGCCTCAAATTACATACATCCAAAAGTTGTTGATCCGTCAATGGATCAAAATGCGGTAACAGAACCTAACCAACAACCACAAAAGAATCCATATCCAAAATCATTAAAAGAATCTTCACTTTTTATGGATTCATGACAGGTTATTCTATTACCTTGAGAAGCTCCGAGGGTCTAAACCCGCCTATCCACAAGAAAAAACGCTCTGCTGAAGTTTTCCACATTCCGGACATGACGTAGAAGACATCAATTTTTGCAGCAGTTGACTTCATCCGGAAGAGTTGAAAGTAATGTTTCATGGCATTTTCGACTAGTGATCGAAGCTCTATATCACTAACTTGTCCATGTAACACAGTTCTTAGTTCGCATATCTGCCTATTTTGTTCTTCCACCCAATGTCCATATTCCATCTCAAATGCAACAATACCTAACAAGCAAAAAATAAAACTGATGAATCTCAAAATTGATTTTGAGGGAGACAATACAAAACTACCTAGAGGTGAAAGATTAAAACCTGAGCTCATGTTATCTGAGAAACCAAGAGCACTGGATTCTACTCCGTTCCCCACATAGAAACCCTGCAACATTATGATCATACCTTAATATATCAACTAGAATACTGAAGGAAAAAGGAAGAAGAATATTCTTTACAAACCTGTTGTCTAGCACGATCTAGTTCTTGCTCTAAATGAATTAGCTTCAACCGGCTTGTCTCTAGCTGCTGAACATAAGCCTGCAACAAAAGACTTATATAACTCAGTCAAAAACATAACTGTTTTACTCGTTGAAGAGAACATAAAGTTTCATACTTTCTTGCGCAAACGACTTTTCCTAGCTGCCTCACGATTCTGCGCAAGCCGTCGCTGTATCTGTAAAGATATAAAGATTAAATTGACGTAACCTCCATGGATAACCAACTAAGCTATATATAATAACTTACCTTATCAGGATGTCTGGATGTGGAAGCCTCTTGGTCATACTTGTGAGGAGTTCCTTCTGCCCCATGAGAAGTATCCTCTGACTGAACAGAGATTGAAGGGAAGCATTAGCTTCTGAATTCAAATGAGATAATTTAATCCGAGATATATAACAAATCTTAAAGTACCAAGCTGTTTGTCTTTTCGTTTGCCGGGATTATGACAGAGCCAGGTGTATACATGCCTCCATTGTTCTTGAAACTTTCTTCCCACATACTGATTTGGTTGAGACGCTCGTAAATTTCAAACCTTCTCTGTGGAACAAAATGTGTCGATGTTGTATTCATGTTTCTTCCACTGGCAACAAACAAGAGATATACATACAAAAACTTTCATTAATCAAAAATCAAGAACTGCAAAAAGATACAAGATCATCATCACGAGTTGAAGAGAGAGAGAGAGAGAGAGATAAGTAAGTTGATTTTTGCAGCAGCCAAAAGAAAGGTTGTGGCTTTTTTTAAAGTCATTTTCCATCACCCAATCCGTCAACGCTACTACATACCTTCCCTACTTGTGTATAAGGTGAAAACATCAGACTCATATACACCCGGAAAAACCCTATTCTTACTAGTGGTTTTATTGAAAGTATGATCCCAAAACCTCTAAATTGCATTTCCTAAAACAGACCAAACTCTAATGTCATTGTCAGTTATTGGATCTTACTGTATCTCCTTCTTTTAGCCACTAATGGTGGACCATCTTATACACCTCCCAATAAGGGAAAAAATTCCATTACTCTCACTCACTCACTGATTTGAAATAACATTCTTGTCCACATAAGTCAAGATTCCATGTAAAGGCTACTCAGAGAAGAAGGTGAAGAGAATAAGAGCTAGAACCAAACTATATCACATAGCCAATCATGAAATGAAAAAAAATCAGAAGTAAAAGTTACAGCTTCAACTGAAATCAACTAAGGTAAACCCTAATCCAGGAAACATAACAAGAGACTTATAAGGGTATCTCTAAGATGAAACAGAGAACACACAAAGTTCGAAACTTTTTTCCAAGTCAAGATGAGATTATTATGATATTCATAATCAATATCATAATCAACCCAAAAAAAAAATCAAACTTTACTAAGAAGAGAGATACGAAGTTGTTACCTTCTTCTTATGGTCTATTTATGTCAAAAGGGCTTCAAAAAGACGAACTTTTCCCGCGGAAAACCATGAAAAGAACACAAACAAAAAAAAAAGCAAAGGAACTTTTCAGTTTCAGTGACGAAATCGGAAGCAAAGCCTAGAAATTTTCAGTTTAAATCGATCTGAGAACAGAAGAGACGATAAAATCGCGTTATCTGCAATTGTCATCTTGAAGAAGAAGAAGAATCATACGAGAACACGACAACTTAAAAGAGAGAGAGACCTTTGATAGACTTCTTTACATTTTCCTATATCATAAATAAATGTTTTAAAAATATAATTTGAAATTTCTTTTCTATATTCTCTTTTTTTTGTTCGTTGATTCTTCGGTGATATTTTGTCTTTTTAAGCAATAACTGAATCCAGCAGAGTTTTTTTTTAAAAAAAAAAAAGAAAAAAAAAACAATTTTGACATGTTTAATAATTTTTATTCTTTTTACAGTATATTCTTTTTATAGTAGACCACAATTTATTCATTACTAAATTAATTTATTTATGTTTTGTTTTACTCTCATTTGTCCATGTCTCCACTACCTCGCTGATGTGCGCACCAGGTAGATTGGAATTTTTTAAAAAGTTAAATCCGATTTTTAATTCTTCATTAACAATTCATAAAGCCTACGTGAAAAATAGTCTTTCTGATTTCCAAGAATATGTTATCTAGCTACATGTCAATTTTTTTTTTTTTTTTTCTTTTTGTGGTAACAAACATGTCAAATTTTGCGGCTAGACACCGTCACCTAAAGATTGAACGGCACACGCGCAGCTTAAGATTTGCGGCGGGGATGAAAAAAGGCGGTTAAAAACTCTCCGAGTTGTATATGTTGGGATTTATAAGACTACAGTACGTAACATAGCCGCAACGCTTGGGATTCATAAGACATCAGTACGTAGCATAGCCGCAAGCCCGCAACGCTGACGGCAACAATTGATAGAAACAGATTTACGTAAAATATGTTGATGCATATCGTATTATATATGTTTAGTAATCAATTAGTTTTGATAGTTCGTAATTGGATTACACCTAATGGTTAATATCGATTCACATGTAGAAAATCTTCTAATGGGTTAGTTTATAAGTATTATATCACTATAAAATTTTCATAATATTCATCAGCTCTCTGCATATATATAAGATTACCCAATCTTGGTTCAACGCTGTCGTCGGACATGTCTAATCAGATTTCTGTAAAGGTTTGATTCAATATTTAAGGACATGCTGATCAACAACTGGCATAAGATTACCCAATGTAAAGAAGAAGAAAAATATTGGCGTAAGAATGAGGTTCCAAAATAAGACATGCTGATCAAACAAGAGACCGACGACAGACCACTCGAGCATGTAATCTTTGAAGGCTTCAGCTTACTATTGGCTATATATAAAATGTAATTATATCAACATATCTAGGTATAGTTAATTATTATATGTAGCTTACGTTTGCCAACTAAAAAGATTCACATATACGTCTTCCTAAATATAAAGTTGTACTATTTGATAATATATTATATATACTGGAAAAAGAGAAACGAACATTTGCAAAGGAATCACACCTATAGCTGATAAAGAAATATTTCAATATTTGATCATAACCACAGATTGGCTCTTCAAGTTACATAGGAGACATATTTGTGCGACCACAACTTCTACCCACTTGCCTCTTTACTTGTTTATTTTAATTAGCACAAACGAATACTAACTATAATATGCAATTTTGTGCATTTATCTCATTATCTGTCAACGCAGTACATATTCCTAAGTGTATTGCAATTATTTTAAAGTTTTTAACCAAAGAACAATATGGAGTCAATGTTTATTCGAATACAAAGAACATTAACAATTTAAAAAAAAAAAAGAACATTAACAATGAAAAATAAAGAAGTGTATATTAATGAAAACATGACGCACAAACTCTTTGCTTTTGTCTATTTGTGGAATTATTCTCAAGTGCTAGCTATCTTATTAAAAGTGGTTTGCCACTAAGAATGGTGGTTGTCGTCACTCTTATTTTCTATCTGTATCTGTGGCTAAAACTATACTCATGTTTTGAAATCAATCTGAAATTTTTTTCACGAACCTTGTAATATTTTCTCTCGACTTTATTTAGCCACATTTTAAAAGAGATATAATCTTAGAAGAAGATTCTATATATAATTGATCAGTACCTAGTACCTGAGAGCGTAAAGCCAATCATCCATGAAAAATAGTTAGTCGCTACCTACAAGATAGAACATGGAAGAGGATTTTTATTGTAACTGTTTCTGTTTATATGTATGCTCAAATACTCAAATGTGTGAGTGTGTTTGACGTTGAAAGAAAAAAAAAATAGAACAAAAGATGTATATTTTAATAAAGGACAAAAGAAAAATAATGGGAAGAAAGAACGTTGAGGATGTCTTTGCGACATTAATCCACAAAGACAAATGGGAGCTATCTATCATCATTTTAAGATTACTTCCTTAATGATTCTTCTCTTTCCTTTTGGTTCCTTTGACCACAGTATTTATCTTCTTCTCACTTTTTTTTTCTTTTTTCTTTTGACATATTGAATCAACAAAGTAAACTAATTTTTTCATATTGAATTATTAGGAAATTTAGTGGTAAATTTTTAGTTAGAATTCAAAGATCCATTATCCAGAAGAAAACTGTTAGAATATATTGTCGGTGGGAAGAGAGTGATCATTTCCTCTCCTATAATTTACGATTAGGCATAGCTGACTTACCAATAATATAGAAGAATACACATTACGATATGTCTTGCAGAACTAGGCTCTCCGACCCTTTTGTCGAAGACACTTGACGTGGATATCACCAAAAAGGATAAGGCTTTTATTATATAAAGATGTCATAATCGGGGAAAAAAGTATAAATTGCAATCCGCGACTCTCAGTCTTTTTTTTGTTTTCTCTCATTTTTTGGTTAGATGATCCCACTAACTAGTAAACTACACATTATGAGAAAAACAAAAAAAAGGCACAACACGAATGTTCACAAAATGTCGGTTCACCGGCCATCGGTATTGGAAAACTGTGTGCCAACTTCAATCTAATCTCACCTTTTCCTTTAGCGTGAAGACCGATATTACTTGTAAGTTTAATTTCAGACTTCTAAGTGGTGTAAGAAAAAGTTGCATTTCTCAAAAATTCATACCAATTGGAATAGTGAATTTACGCGTAAAGGTTCAGGTAAATAAATACTTGGAATGACATACAAAACTTATACTCAATTATATTGAATTAATTTTATTAGAATACATACGCTTCTTGGTAAGCTAAAACACGAAGTATATAATACAAACGATACAAGATAACATTACAGTCTACACATAATCGGTGCACATGGTAAACCGACATATCCAAGTTTCTCTAGAAAACACCAAAACCAATAGAATCAAGTATGATTAAATGTGACAAAAGATTTTTCCTTATAATAATTAATAAAAAAGATGGAACGATCCTTATCCGAAACAGCAAGTTAAAGCAGCAATATAAATAGCTTTTCTATGTTGTATTCTTTCTTGGCACATAAGAACTCAAGAGAAAGATCGAGGGATTGTAACAATGGCTGACATAGCAATATTGGTGGTGGAGGAATACGAGAGGAGGATGAAGCTAATGGCAAAGAAAGCATCGATTTCTGCGGAGGTTGGGCTGTGTAATAATTTCCCGGCGAAGATGACGTCCATTGGAGTTGAGGAGGACATGATCAAGAGTTTAAAGAGGAACTTTGAAGCTAAATCTCAGTTTGCTCTTGCTGTTTCTAATGGTTTCTTCTCTGCTTAACTATGTTTCTCTCTGCTTTTT
>NC_025692.1:23322079-23341381 GCF_000633955.1 Camelina sativa | reverse complement strand
TTTTTTTTTTTTTTTTTTTTTGTCTGGTTGTCAATGTTCAGAAGAGATAACTAATCTTACATAAAATCACATCTGACGAATATAATGTAAATTGGTTTAAAACATAAAACATTTTAGTTTCACAGAAGGGGACTACACATAGCGTCAGCAACAAGATAGGTCTCACAAAAGGGACTACACATAGTGTCAGCGAGAGATAGGTCTTGATTTTTTTAATAGACGATCAACCACCACATTATACTTGTGTGGAAGAAAGAAAGAATCATTTACTCTCGTCAGAGAAGAAGGTTTCTCCCTTTCGTATGGAGAGAACGACGTCGACGTCGACGTCGGCGTAATATCACAAATTTTAGAAACGTGGCTGTGGGACATAAATAGTAAAATACCTTAAATGTAGAAACTTTGTCTTATTATACACTCTGAGAAACTCAAGTTTGTTGATAAAACATTGAATAGAAACATATTCCATTAATTGTTGATCAATCTGAGAACTTGGAGAAGGCTTCTAAAAAATGGAGAGTGGCGACGAGAGTAGGCCGGTGGTTCTGATAACGGGATGTGCTCAGGGAGGGATTGGTCACGCGCTGGCCAGTGAGTTCACTGAGAAGGGATGTCGAGTGGTGGCTACGAGTCTATTACTGAGCACGATGATGGATCTCGAGCAAGATTCGAGGTTCTTCGTCAAGGAGCTTGATGTTCAATCGGAACAGAACGTGAGTAAGGTTGTGTCGGAGGTTATTGATAAGTTCGGAAGGATCGACGTTCTTGTTAATAACGCTGGTGTTCAGTGCGTCGGACCTCTGGCTGAGATTCCATTTGCGGCCATGGAGAACACCTTCAACACTAATGTTTATGGTAAAACGAAAATTGGATTTTTAATGTCAAGTTCTCTCATTTATAGACTAATTGGAGCTTCAATAGTTCATATTATTGAATCATGTGTGCGTTGGCTTTTGGCTTGGTAAAGTGTGTTAGTATGTTTTGAAAGAAGTAAATTTATCCAATGTAGGTACAATGAGGATGATACAAGCCGTTGTACCTCACATGGTGTCTAAGAAAAAGGGGAAGATTGTGAATGTTGGAAGTGTCACTGTTATGGCACCAGGTCCATGGGCTGGGGTCTATACAGCTACCAAAGCTGCTATTCATGCTCTTACTGATACCTTCAGGTTTGCTTGGTTTTTGCGTTTTTCCATCATCTTCCTCTATCGCAAACTGAATCCTGTTTGTGCTTTTTTTCTGTCTATAGGAGAATTGATGGTAAGGTTAAAAGCTACTTGAGCACCATTTCTAGAGGACTAGAATCTCATGTTGGGTTAGGTGGATGTTTTTGTTTTGTGAATTGTTTGTAATGGTTCTGTTCTTGCTTAACGTTAGGTTGGAGCTTAGGCCCTTTGGGATTGATGTCATCAATGTTGTCCCGGGAGGAGTACGAACAAACATAGCAAACACAGCTGTAGCGAGCTTCAACAAAATGCCTGAGCTGAAACTATACAAGCCTTACGAAGAAGCTATCAGAGAAAGGGCGTTTATATCACAGAGGATGAAGCCAACTCCTGCAGAGACATTCGCCAAAGACATTGTAGCAGCAGTGCTGAAGAAGAACCCACCCGCTTGGTTCTCTTCAGGCAGGTACTCAACCCTCATGGCAATCATGTACCATATGCCCCTTTGGCTTAAAGATTTTATCCAGAACCAGGATTTTATGAAGAAGAAGTGATATAATCAGAATCAGCTTGGGGTTTAAGACCAGAATGTAAACATGAAAACGAATGTAAGAGATTGTTCAAACTGTTTATTCAATCTTATGTCCCCATGTTTGAGTCTTAAACAGGGGAGAATGATTACATTATTGTTGTAAAATCATTGTGGTACACATAACTGTAGGAAGGAAAGGTGAGGATTCTACAACCAGAGGAACAATAGTTCTACATTGATTCGACCCAACAAACGTATCATTGAATCCACATTCTCTTGAATTTATAAGCATGTGGCCGGTGAGCATTAATCAATCTTTTAAGTTAACAGAGTCGTGCATGACTATTGACTAATATATTATCACAAATTGGTTTGTTGTTTAAGAAAACTACGTGGAAGATAACAAATCGTTTTGCACCATTTAATTTCTTATGAAATGTGATGTGAAAAAAAGTTTGGTTGGTACTTGTTATTAGCAGTTGGACCACTGCTAATAACAAGCCTACTTAAAAATTGTGTCCACATTGTAAAAAGCCTACTTACGTGACCACATTGTATTGAATTTGAAGTCTACTAATGCTGCAATAAAAAGAAGCTTGAAGGAAAAAAAGAGTAAAGACACAAACCTACACGTCATCCCTACTTCACTTTGGTTATCGCTCCACGTCATCGGCTTTGTCTCTCAATCTGAAAAAAAAAAAAAGAAAAAGAAAATGGAGAGTGATGGCGACGAGAGTACGCCGGTGGTTCTGATAACGGGATGTTCTCAGGGAGGGATTGGTCATGCGCTGGCGCGTGAGTTTAGTAAGAAAGGATGTCAAGTGGTGGCGACGAGTCGATCAAGGAGCTCGATGACGGATCTGGAACAAGACTCGAGGTTACTCGTGAAGGAGCTTGATGTTCAGTCGGAACAGAACGTGAGCAAGGTTTTGTCGGAGGTTATTGATAATTTCGGAAGGATCGACGTTCTTGTTAATAACGCCGGTGTTCAATGCGTCGGACCTTTGGCGGAGATTCCAATTTCCGCTATGGAGAACACCTTCAACACCAATGTCTTTGGTATATTAAAGGAAAAAGATTCGATTTTTATTATACTTTCATTATTTTAACGAGAATGTTTATTGAACAAAAGTGTGAGCTTTTTTTATTATCAAAATGAAGGTTCAATGAGGATGACTCAAGCTGTTGTACCTCACATGGTGTCTAAAAGAAAGGGAAAAATTGTGAATGTTGGAAGTATCACTGTTATGGCACCAGGTCCATGGGCTGGGGTCTATTCAGCTACCAAAGCTGCTATTCATGCTCTCACTGATACTCTGAGGTTTGCTTGCTTTTTGCGTTTTTTCTCCATCTGCTTGTTTGAAGGACTAGAATCTCATGTGAGTATCATTTCTAGAGGACTAGAATCTCATGTTGGGTTTGGTGGATGATGCTTGTGTTTGTGACAAGTGTAGTTGTTGTTCAAATTATATATCTAGTAGCGGATGGTTTTGGTTTTTTTTTTTCAATTGTTTTGTAATATGGTTCCTGCTTTTAACATCAGGTTGGAGCTTGCGCCCTTTGGGATTGATGTCATCAACGTTGTCCCCGGAGGAATACGTACAAACATAGCAAGCTCAGCTGTTGCAGCCTTCAACAAAATGCCTGAGCTTAAACTATACAAGCCTTATGAAGAAGCTATCAGAGAAAGGGCGTTTGCATCACAGAGGATGAAGCCTACTCCTGCAGACACATTTGCCAGAGACACCGTAGCAGCAGTGCTGAAGAAGAATCCACCCGCTTGGTTCTCTTCAGGCAGGTATTCAACCCTCATGGCAATCATGTACCATATGCCCCTTTGGCTCAAAGATTTTCTCCAGAAGCAGGTTTTAATGAAGAAGTGATTATCAAAATTCGGTTTTACCACATAATGTAACATGTACATGATTGTAAAACATTGATCAAACTGTCAACTGAATCTTATGTCCACATGTTTGAACATGTTCGGTTCTAAAGGTAACAGGAGAGAATTATTACATTATGTTGTAACGACTTGTGTGGTACAAATAACTGCAAGAGANTTTGAGTCTTAAACAGGGGAGAATGATTACATTATTGTTGTAAAATCATTGTGGTACACATAACTGTAGGAAGGAAAGGTGAGGATTCTACAACCAGAGGAACAATAGTTCTACATTGATTCGACCCAACAAACGTATCATTGAATCCACATTCTCTTGAATTTATAAGCATGTGGCCGGTGAGCATTAATCAATCTTTTAAGTTAACAGAGTCGTGCATGACTATTGACTAATATATTATCACAAATTGGTTTGTTGTTTAAGAAAACTACGTGGAAGATAACAAATCGTTTTGCACCATTTAATTTCTTATGAAATGTGATGTGAAAAAAAGTTTGGTTGGTACTTGTTATTAGCAGTTGGACCACTGCTAATAACAAGCCTACTTAAAAATTGTGTCCACATTGTAAAAAGCCTACTTACGTGACCACATTGTATTGAATTTGAAGTCTACTAATGCTGCAATAAAAAGAAGCTTGAAGGAAAAAAAGAGTAAAGACACAAACCTACACGTCATCCCTACTTCACTTTGGTTATCGCTCCACGTCATCGGCTTTGTCTCTCAATCTGAAAAAAAAAAAAAGAAAAAGAAAATGGAGAGTGATGGCGACGAGAGTACGCCGGTGGTTCTGATAACGGGATGTTCTCAGGGAGGGATTGGTCATGCGCTGGCGCGTGAGTTTAGTAAGAAAGGATGTCAAGTGGTGGCGACGAGTCGATCAAGGAGCTCGATGACGGATCTGGAACAAGACTCGAGGTTACTCGTGAAGGAGCTTGATGTTCAGTCGGAACAGAACGTGAGCAAGGTTTTGTCGGAGGTTATTGATAATTTCGGAAGGATCGACGTTCTTGTTAATAACGCCGGTGTTCAATGCGTCGGACCTTTGGCGGAGATTCCAATTTCCGCTATGGAGAACACCTTCAACACCAATGTCTTTGGTATATTAAAGGAAAAAGATTCGATTTTTATTATACTTTCATTATTTTAACGAGAATGTTTATTGAACAAAAGTGTGAGCTTTTTTTATTATCAAAATGAAGGTTCAATGAGGATGACTCAAGCTGTTGTACCTCACATGGTGTCTAAAAGAAAGGGAAAAATTGTGAATGTTGGAAGTATCACTGTTATGGCACCAGGTCCATGGGCTGGGGTCTATTCAGCTACCAAAGCTGCTATTCATGCTCTCACTGATACTCTGAGGTTTGCTTGCTTTTTGCGTTTTTTCTCCATCTGCTTGTTTGAAGGACTAGAATCTCATGTGAGTATCATTTCTAGAGGACTAGAATCTCATGTTGGGTTTGGTGGATGATGCTTGTGTTTGTGACAAGTGTAGTTGTTGTTCAAATTATATATCTAGTAGCGGATGGTTTTGGTTTTTTTTTTTCAATTGTTTTGTAATATGGTTCCTGCTTTTAACATCAGGTTGGAGCTTGCGCCCTTTGGGATTGATGTCATCAACGTTGTCCCCGGAGGAATACGTACAAACATAGCAAGCTCAGCTGTTGCAGCCTTCAACAAAATGCCTGAGCTTAAACTATACAAGCCTTATGAAGAAGCTATCAGAGAAAGGGCGTTTGCATCACAGAGGATGAAGCCTACTCCTGCAGACACATTTGCCAGAGACACCGTAGCAGCAGTGCTGAAGAAGAATCCACCCGCTTGGTTCTCTTCAGGCAGGTATTCAACCCTCATGGCAATCATGTACCATATGCCCCTTTGGCTCAAAGATTTTCTCCAGAAGCAGGTTTTAATGAAGAAGTGATTATCAAAATTCGGTTTTACCACATAATGTAACATGTACATGATTGTAAAACATTGATCAAACTGTCAACTGAATCTTATGTCCACATGTTTGAACATGTTCGGTTCTAAAGGTAACAGGAGAGAATTATTACATTATGTTGTAACAACTTGTGTGGTACAAATAACTGCAAGAGAGAAAGGTGAGGATTCTACAACCAGAGGAACAATAGTTCTACTTTGATTCGACCCAACAAATGTATCATTGAAACCACATTTTCAGCAGATAAAAAGGGTCAGAAACTATCTAAAAGCTATAAACTAAACATCATTTCTAATTTTAAGAATGGTGTGGAGCTCCGTAATACATTATCCCCGGTGGCTGGAAAGTGGGACCTTGTTGAGATTGCTGAGCTGAGTTTGGCTGAGGAATTTGAGGCTGTTGATTACCCATCAAATGTGGTGGTGGAGGAGGCGGTGGAAGTCCAGGTGGCATTAATGGAATGTTACCAAAGCTGTAAGGGTTGTTCATTACCGGCGGTTTGAGGAATTGTGGTGGTGCTGGATTAGGGATTACATGGTACTGACCTTGCGTGGTGGGTGTCATGTTCTGGGAGTTGTTGTAAGAAGGGAACGAAGCATTAGTATCTGAAACCGGAACTGTGCTCTCTGACTTTGATAGACCAGAAGTCTTTGTTGCTTCAGCTGCGAATGAAGATAGAACAGACTGCATGATCATATGTGATGAGGTTGATGCTGTGAGTATCGCAGCAATAGATGCAGGCGTCATTTTTGATGATTTTGAGTTGTCATTTGTCTCGGTTATCATGGTAGCAGAGACTGAGCTTGGGGCAGCGGTTGTTGGTTTTGATGTATAATCCTCATCATTAAGCCGTTTCTGCATGTTTTGGGTTTCCTCTGTTTGTTCTTGTGCTACCTAATAATAACAAAATTGTTCATTAGCTTATTATTAGCTCAGGTATGTCACAAACGAGGTTAAAAGATGCAGTGGGAATTCAAACACGTACCTGAATCTGAGCTTTAAGATTGTCCAGTTCCGATTCCTGACACAAAGTAAGCAAAAGAATGAGAGATAGATCACCAAAATAGTGAAACTTGCCAAGTGCAGATTTGTACCTGTTCGCGTAGTGCATCCTTAAGCTGGTTCACAAGGGAAGTTCTACTTCCTTGAACAGATTTAAGTTTCTCCATACATTGTCTCAAAAGGTATTCTTCTTCTTCCAATTCTTTTGCCAACGATTTTCTCTTTGGGTTGTCTTTTGCTGGATAGGCACAAATTGATAAATAAGAACCACATACACTAGACTTCAAGAAAAAACTGGGGCACTTGTTGGTAATCAATAATTAGTAAAACAGTTTCTTACCAGTAGAGCAGGCTTCTTCAACATCTTTCTCCATCTTCCTGATTCGTTTAACAGCAGACTTACATTTATTCATCTCAGCTTCTTCATTTGAGTTTTCTGCAACAACCAAATGATATGCTGATGCTATCTTCTCAGCCACACCTCCACTTGAAGATAATTTCTGGTTCCAAAGGCAAAAAAATCCCAAAAGAGAACTAGTATGAAATTTGACTAAAATTAATAGAGGAGAAAAAGCGAAGTTTTTTGTTTAGTATTTTTACCGTTCTTGATGACTTTGAATCCCGTTTTGAAGATTTGGATCCGCGGGAACGCTTTTTGCTCACTTCAAGTGGCAGAGGAACATCTTCTCCAAACATTACATCTTTAAGACTCTTTGAACGAGAACCAAACACTCTTCTTTCTTCCCATATCGTGACCTACAAATCATGTAAAACCAAATATCTCAATTAGCAACTAAACTTCTTTATTCATGTTCACAAAACTCAACAGTCAACAGTGTCTCTCTGTATAGCAATCACAACTCAAGAACCTCGAATATATCATCCCTAACATCAAACATGTGACAGAGGACTAACCAGACGTCCCTAATATCCTAATCTTTTTGAGCAAAACATGTTCTTTCTTTCAAACACAATTGAACAACATATAAAGTAACTAACCTATTTGCAGAGAGCAAGAATCAAACGACATTAACAAAAAGCTCCAATGAAAGAATTAAAAAGAAAAAGAGAAGAAAGAGAGATACCAAACGTGATACAACGCCTTTGCCATAATCATCTCCATGAGCAACAATGTCTTTGACAGCCTTAGGAAGAACTTTCCAGAACTCTTGCACAAACTCATTACCCTGACGCTTACTGTTCTGAAGAATATCATTAGCCAAATACATAAGAGGGACTTTCTGAGCCATCTCTGTATTGTGAAACTGTTTCTCCCATGTCGTTACTATCAATTCAGCTTTACTCCGATTGAATATACACCAATGCGACAGAGCTTAATTCCAGAAGAGTCAAGAAACCCCAAACATACAAAAAAGGAGCAAAATTTACAAGATCTAAGTTCAGAGGTTAAACCTTATATATGCAAATTTAACTAAAGATAAAGTCATTAAAAGAGGATACTTTCGATGGCCTGTTGAGTGCTATTGAGCTTAGCGAGCTTATCAATCAGGATCTGTTCACTGAACACACTACTCATCCCACCAAAACTCACAAAACCCTAAAAAAACAGAGATTTTGGAGAAGGGAGAAGAAGCTTGAATCCCACCCAAAGTGGTTTACGAATTTGAGGGAGAAGCAGCTGGATTTGCTTACAGACGGTGAGCTGGGCGACAAAAGAATGCGGCGGAGCTGGATAAATATTGCGGCGGAGGGTAAACGGAGAAAGAACCCTAGAAGGCGGAAGCAGATACGTTGTAAGGGATGACCAAAACGACGACGTTTGACGCCGAAATCGATCCCTAAAGAGAGGGGATGGGGAGCTAAAGTCGCAGAGAAGAGAGGAAAGTTGGGTTTTTTTTTTTTCGGCGTTCAGATTACTACTAGATGGGCTTTTTCACTTTCTTGTTCTCTCCCCTGTTTTGTTCCACTTCAATTAATTTTCATTTTCTTTTAACCTAAAAAAAGAATTAATCTTTACATGGAAAAAAAACAAAAATTTTAAATCTTTTTAAGACTGGAGAGTAGATATTTTTATTATTAACTAAAAGATAAAGAAACTACACGGTATTTAACAACAACATTGCTTTCAAGTGTAAGCCAAAGATGGAAACTTTTTTTTTTTTTATAGATCAAATTCCAATGGCTATCACTCGCTATTGTCATCTTCTTCCTCACTGTCTTCCAATTTGATATGGTTCATGTTCCTCTCTAGAGGAGGAAGACCATCGTCATCATCATCCTCTGATTCATCACCAGATTCACCATCGTCTTTCTTAACATCTACCCAAATACAATAAAGAATCAGAAGCAAAAGATTGTGAGACTTCATCTTTTGATGGTATCTTGTGGTAATGACAGAGAGATTTAACAAAGTAGTATGTGACTTACGTTCTTTGAGCGCGGGTGGTGGTTGTTTTGGGATCTGAGTTTGCTGAGTAAGCCACGAATTTTGAACTGAGATGATCTCAGCGCTATTCTGGCATTTTGAGTACTCCTTAAGAATATCCCTGTGATATATATAGGGAGACCTCGTTAAGAAAACACATACTCAAATTGTTGTGTTCACGGATCAAAAAGCAAAATGATGTGAAGGTGTTGAGCTTCTTCAGTTTTGTTACTTGTTGAGAGATAAAAAGGCATGACCCCATTTGAATTTTCCTAGCAAAAGTTCTGCAGTTTCCTCCTCCCCACTGATTGGAAAACAAATGGAGCAAGACGTATTAGAAATCCGGATAATTTATGACCAAATGTATTGAGATGGGTTTCAGGAGAAGAAGTTGATGGACGCACCATAGTATTAAAGCTGCAGATAAAGCCTCAACACATGATAGCTCACATGGTCTTCCATAATTTACTGGATTAGCTGCTACTAACCATGGTACTACAATCATAAAGAAAGAATACACATTAACTAGAGATCGGCCTAAAATCCCCAATATATAGAGCATAGGTGATTGATGTTAACTTCTTACAGAGACGAGGAGCAGTACAACGCAGCTTTGCAAACGGGACATCAGTTAGACGTGCCCAAGAACAATCAACTACAGCTAATCCTTTCCTTTTGATCAGATCATAGTCTTCCCTTGAAACACATTGTCTACCAACTGGACTGCCAAAATCATCAGACACAGATAAGAATGTCTCATCTAATGACATTGCAAATGACCCTAATAAGATACAGTAATTACAAGTAGAGGATACCTTAAGACAACTCCTCCAAAGCCAGTGTTAACTCGTAATTCCTAACAATATCAACCGCAGCAGGATTTTCAGCTGAAACACTTAGAAAGAAGATGACAAATATAAACTTTACAAGCTCATGATACTTACTTTTAACAAGTTGAATCTAGCAAGCTTACGACCTGTGCACCTCTTTGCATCACATTGACCAAAATCCTAACACAACACAAAACGCAATAATAATTACATCAATGAGTAGTGAAACAATCTGATCTTGGAAAGTTTACTGGATTTCGATTATAGAATTTGTTTTCCACCTAAAGATAAAACATAAAGGAAACTATGCATACCCACATTGCCAATTGAACTTTTGGAACTGCTGGTGCTTCATCCTCAGGTTCTACGAAAAGTCACCAAGTAAGAGCATTACTTACTGGTATATTCAACTAACCCACCCACCAACAACAAAAATAATAACTTTAGTACCTTGATCAAGCGGAAGTGATTCATCTTCCCTGCAAAATTTTCAACGAAATCGTTAACACTCGCCAACAACAAAATCGAAAACAGAGAGAAACCTGGATTCGCAAAGATCAGATATTTACCTTCCAAGATCAGTCCGACTGGTTTGTCCACGACTCGAATTGCCTCCTTTAGATCGGTTGTGCTTCCCGTAACCCATTTTTTACCGGCGATATTTCCGACAAACGCAGATGTGATGTTTTTGATCGGCTTAGGGTTTTATATGTAAATTAGGGTTTCTAATAAGCCAGCCGACGACAGTATCTCCGGACCGATGTAAAACAATGGTTTACAGTAAACCAAACCGAAACGAATGATTGATTAATTACAGTATTACACGTGTAGTTAAGCACACCGCTTAGGGCAATTACGTCATTTTGAATGATAATATTGTTGA
The DNA here is from genome assembly GCF_000633955.1 of Camelina sativa. Classification (NCBI taxonomy): domain Eukaryota; kingdom Viridiplantae; phylum Streptophyta; class Magnoliopsida; order Brassicales; family Brassicaceae; genus Camelina; species Camelina sativa. The sequence continues at coordinate 23,330,738 of NC_025692.1, read as the reverse complement.
TTAAGACAGAACCGTAAACCCAAACCGGACAAATGATTGAGCACACACGTGTAAAGTATATCGCTTGGGGTATTTACGTCATTGACTACAACACTTTCTTCCCGTTAAGCTTCTTCTTCTTCTTCTCTCTCTTTCTCTCTTTCTCTCTTTCTCAGTCAGCCATAACTCTCCGACCAACATTCACACTCTCTCTCGATAAAATATTTCTCTTTTATTGATTAAAACTTCGATTAAAACCCTAATTTTACTAGATTGTTAGTTTGTTTGGTGTTTACTCTACGTTAAGAGTGCTAGGTCTTGTTCCTGTTTCAGCAAAACCCTAGCTCGGAAAAAAAAAATGGCGTCACGATCTGGTTCTACTTTTTTACTCTTCTTTGTTCTCGTTCTAGCTACGGAGAAGACTCTAGCCTCTGTCTTCTCATCTAGGGTGATCCATCGCTTCTCCGACGAAGCTAGAGCGTCGATTAAGACTCCGAGATCGTTTCCGGAGAAGCGGAGCTTGGAGTATTATCAGTTGCTCGCGAGAAGTGATTTCAGAAGACAGAGAATGAATCTTGGTGCTAAGTCTCAGGCCCTTGTTCCATCTGAAGGAAGCAAAACTATTTCTTCTGGAAATGACTTTGGATGGTACATTATTTACCAAAAAGTTCTTCTTTTTTAATTTTGAAGTTTCTAAATTTTGTACCTTTAGATTGAGAGAAGTTACCTTTTTATTGTTTTTGTTCATGTGTTTTGACTAACTCAATCTGCTTGATTTGAAATTACTAACAGTCTTTTCCTTTGGGTTTACTTGTTTTTTGGATATATACTGATATGTGCACTAGTGATATCTGTTGCCTTATATGAATTTTGTGTGTGATTGTTTTACTCAGGCTACACTATACATGGATCGACATAGGGACGCCGAGTGTATCGTTTCTTGTGGCTTTAGATACTGGAAGTGATCTACTTTGGATTCCTTGCAACTGTGTGCAATGCGCTCCTTTAACATCCACTTATTATAGCAGCCTGGTATGTGATATTAAATGATAAAGCTTGTTGGTTATATATGTAGTATTTAAGAGTTAGATAGTGAGAATGATGAACGGTTTAGCGCTTATTTCCAATTGATTGATTGGCAGATGCTTCCTCGTGTTTGGGGGCACCTATTCTGCAGGCTACTAAAGATCTGAACGAGTATAATCCATCAAGTTCAAGTACCAGCAAAGTCTTTTTGTGCAGCCATAAGCTTTGTGATTCTGCTCCAGATTGTGAGAGCCCAAAGGAGCAGTGCCCTTATACTGTTAACTATCTTAGTGGAAACACCTCGACCTCGGGATTACTTGTTGAAGACATCCTGCATCTTACATATAATACCAACAATAGATTGACGAACGCTTCTTCCTCTGTCAAGGCTCAAGTTGTTCTAGGGTGTGTTTTACTTTTACCATTGTATTGGTGATGTTTTTTTTTGTGTGTTTTAGAGTATAGTATTGATAAGTGTGTCTTCATATTGCAGATGTGGTAAAAAGCAAAGTGGGGATTACTTGACTGGGGTTGCTCCTGATGGTTTGATGGGTTTAGGACTTGGAGATATCTCGGTTCCAAGTTTTCTTTCTAAAGCAGGAATCATGCGAAACTCGTTCTCCTTGTGTTTTGATGAAGAAGATTCAGGGAGAATTTACTTTGGTGATATGGGACCATCAGTGCAACAATCAACACAATTCCTTCCTGCCGACAATAAATAGTAACAAACGTTCTCTATACTTCAGGTTTTTATCCATTTTAAGATACCTTTAGTAATTAGCACCTTGTGTTGATTTTGTTTACAGTATTGTGGGTGTGGAGACTTGTTGTATTGGCAACTCGTGTCTGAAGCAGACGAACTTCAGAACTTATATTGACAGTGGACAGTCATTTACTTATCTGCCGGAAGAAATATACAGAAAAGTTGCGCTTGAGATGGACAGACATATAAATGCTACGATGAAGAGCTTTGAAGATGTTTCGTGGGAGTATTGCTATGAATCTAGGTACTCTCATATGTTATGCAAAACAAAGACATAGAGAAAGAAGCTCCTTGGTTTATATATATGCTTTTCTCTTAATGTTCTTTTTGATTTTCCTTGGTGATAGTGTTGAGCCAAAAGTACCAGCGATCAAACTCAGGTTCTCGCACAATAACACATTCGTGATTCACAAACCTTTGTTTGTATTCCAACAAAGCCAGGTTAGACCATATATCCACATTTTATGATTTATGCTAGAAAAGACGAGATTTAGATTTTGATATGAACCATCATTTTTCAGGGGCTTGTCCAATTTTGCTTGCCTATCAGTTCTAGTGGAGAAGAAGGCATAGGAAGCATAGGACGTATGTATTAACCTTATTCATCATCTCTCTTTCTTTCTTACATGCTCAGACCAGTGTCTCCATCAATTAGACTTGCCTTTTCCTTTTGCAGAGAACTACATGAGAGGTAATCGAATGGTTTTCGATAGAGAGAACATGAAGCTAGGCTGGTCACCCTCCAAATGTGAGATTCTGATTTAAATACAACTCAAAGTACTAAGATCTCTTGTAAGATCCAAACCTAAATCAAAATGACACCGGTGTTGTTTTGCAGGCCAAGAAAATGAGATAGAGCCCCCTCAAGCTTCACCGGGTAGCACTTCAGCGCCATATCCTTTGCCAACAGAGGAGCAGCAAAGCAGAAGCCATGCGGTTTCACCAGCCATTGCAGGTAAAACTCCATCCAAAACACCATCATCATCATCATCACCATCAAGATCATCATGTAGCTTCTCTTCTATGATGATATTATTCAACTCTCTACTTCTGCTACAAGGGTTTGTCTCTCATATGTAGAGAACAAAGATTGTGTTATCAAAAACAAAACTAGTCTGCCTTGCATATATATATATAAGAAGTTGATCTTATAAGTCTTCCATCAGTTCTATTATCTTCTTCAAGGAAATCAGAATTAATTAGCAAATGCATATAGTGCAAAAGTTTCATCTCACAATCATGTTAGTAATAGTTTTGATTTTTGTTCTAAATTATTTATTTACCGTCTGTGTTCGGTTTTTAAATGATTAATAGACTTCTTAAAGGATATACAATTGAATCATTGGAATAAAAAGATTCACAATTTTTACCAAAAAAAGTTTGAAAAATAAAGAGAAGTAAGAAGAAGACCAACGGCAGTTGTTTTCTAAATCCGTAACTTTCCGTTCGGTCTCGAGGCGGTTGGTTTCAAGAGTCATGGCCACGGCGTTTCACGAGCTGCTTCTGAGCCTCAGACAGTCCTCTGATCACTTCCTCATCTTCTGGTGTCTCTTTTCTCAATATCTCATAATCCCCAATAGCTGCTTCCCAATTCCCAAGCTGCAACCACGTAAAAAAAGACATTAACTTAAACTGTAACCCCAATTTCATATTATATTCACGATTCTGCCACCTGTTATACAAATCATTACCTTAGTGTTACAATCGGCTCTTCTGAGTCGAGCCTTGGTGTAGCCAGGGCGGAGGGTGAGTGCTGTCGTGGAGTCTTCAATGGCTCGATCGAATTGGCCCATTTTGGATAGACAAGCCGCTCGGTTACATAGCAATACTGAGTTTCTTGAGTCGTGGTCTAATCCTTCGCCATAAGCCGCACAAGCTTCTTGAAACCGTCCAGCTTTAAAGAAATCATTGCCTCTTGATCGCGCTTTTGTAACAGCCTGAGCGCGCCGGAGAACCATACTCACTTCCCTGTTGTTACCGTCCAACTTCCCCGCTCGTTGGATCGCCTCAACCGCTTCTCCGAATCTGTTTGAACAACCCGGTTTAGGTCAAGATATCATCTACAGCTGTTAGCTTTGTATGGACTCAAAAGAGAACAAACCTGCCGGAAGCCATGTGAACTTGAGCCCAGACGACCAAGAAACCGGCGTAACCGATCGGTCCGTAATACTTTGTGCTCATTTCCCCATCGAAAACAGGGCATCTTGACAAAACATTGTCGGCCTCTTGATGTCTGTAAGTCTTCAAAAAGGCCTCTGCTTGTAATGCATATACTTGAGGAGCAGCATCGGCTCCTGTAGCTATGGTGTTCTCTGTTTCTTTGATCAAAGTGTTCCAATCTCTCACTCTTTTGGCCTCTGTGCATTTGTTGAGATGTGTTTGAACCATTTTAGCCTTTGATAAGTCTTCTTGGTCAGCTTCTGGACCCGCATGCTTGAAATGATATATTGACTTCTCAACCTCCCCTAACCTGTTGGTTTACTTTTTCAGAAAAATGATGATATATAGTACTTGAGTCACAATGTAAGGTTTTTGATGAGATTACCTGAGGTACAAGTTACCTAACCGATGGTGTGCTCTATGGTAATGAGGCTCTATTCTTATTGCTTCTTTACACTCAAATATCGCCTCAAGAATTCTCCCTAATGCCGTTAAAGTTGCGCTCTTGTTGCTACGATACGAAGCCTTTTTTGGATCAATGGCTATCGCAGCATCATACAAGGCTAACGCCTCTGCAAAATTCCCGTTCTTGTAATCTTCATTACCCATTATCTTTAACGTTTCGGGATCGATTCTTGTCGAAATCGCTCTACACAAAGATCCTGACTGATCTTGATTATTTGAGGCCGGTAAGGGTGCAACCGATGTTCTTTTTTCCTCTGAAATCGTCTTCCTCGCCTCATACCCTCCTCCACCACTATTATTACCGTATCCATTGTTCTGGATAGTACTTTGATTCCCACCTGATGTTCCGGGCTGCTTCAAGTTCCCAAGATTGCCAAATAACATCACGTTGCTTGAAGAAGCTCGAACCATAGAGCTTTTATTCCCTTTTGCTTTCTGATTGTCGATGATCATACTCTCTAGCTCACCTGATAAACCAATGGCTTCCCTCGGAACCTTCCTCGTTTGTTGTTGTTGTTGGACTGGTCCTTGATTATTACTTGGTTGGCTGTTTCCATTACTGCCTAATTGATGGTTACTTGGGTATTGATTCGATGTAGGTTTTGAATTAGGTTTCTGTACTTGGTTCTGGACTGGCTCAGGTAAAACTTTATTTTCTTGAAGCTTCCTCGGGTTATATTCTGTACACGGAGATTTGGTGAACTGAATGTTAGCGGTGGTAGCGGTGGTAGCGGTGGCGGTGGAGGCATTGCTGCTACTCATAGTGCTTCTATGGCTACCATTGTCCGGGGGACATTTCTTGGACCACAAGCCACGTCTACCAAACACAAATCCCAAAAACCTACAACGCGTCCTTTTCTCCCCTGGATGATCTGCCATCCTTCCGCCACTAGATAAAACCGGAACCCGGCCGAGGAACAGCCAATCCAACCCCGAGAAAGGGTAATATATAAATTTAGCTATAAATATAACGAAATAGAGCTTAATGGTTGGTATTTAAAGAAGAGGAGACCATTGTTAATAGGGGAGATGGGATGGAGGTAGCTTCATTTGTTCCGTGTCCTCTTCTTGAATCAATGATTTGATACAAAATGTCATTATGATCAAACGTCGTCAGGTTAACAGGAAACGTAAAAAGGATCTACTAATAGAGGTTAAAATAACGTAAAGAAAAAAGAAAGAAGAACGAGAACAAGAACTAGAATGATTTATTTTCTCTTCTCAAATCGATATCAAATTCTCTCGATAGAGCTTGTGTGTGGGTTTGTCTTCTGTTCTATTCTTCTGTCAATTCAAGTTTTTTTTTGTTTTTTTTCTTCTAGTTGTTTGTTCTTTTTTTGTTTCTGTGGCTATATTGCATGTTGACCTGGTATCATAAGAGAAACAGAAAATGAACCTTAGATTTGTTAAGTCAATATTTAGAAAGAAAATTAGAGACTTGTCGGAACAAAAAAAACGTCCGAGTTTTTCTCGACCCGATTCTATTTTTGGTTGATTTTTTTATGAGGTTCACGTTGGGTTTTTATTTCTATGTAGTAGTAGTAAATCAAGGTGTTTACGACGACGTATGTAGCTTTCTCATAAAATCTAAAATAAATGTTGGGCTCGTCAAATCAAAATTCTAAGGAGATACATATGGATTTTCTTAATGAGCCATTAGATTTCAGAGCTCAGTTCTTACACTGACTGACCCTCCCTTAGTCCCTTTCGTGATCTGTAAAACTGGTATACGTATCCGGTATCAAATTTTGATAGTGAATAAACAAATGATTATTAGGTACTAATCACCTCGAAACCCTAAATTAATAACATAATAGAGCAATAAACAATTCTTAAAACGAGTGGTTAATTAGCAAATTACGTTAACCCTTAAGAACCCAACGGAAGAAAACAAAAACGTAATATTAAAAAAACAATGGGATCGATCGATTCAATTAGTCGAGAAGCAGAACTTGTGGGCTTGGTGGACACACGTACAAAGAATTTATTATATATGTATTAATATTTGTACCTTTACTTTGTTTGCATGCTCGTATTCGCTTTTAGGTTCAATAAAGAAAAGATCTGCCGACTTACTTCTCTAGAGTAGAGAGTAGAGAGTAGAAGACTAGAAAAAGGGTTTATCCGTTTATGTTTCCATTAAGGACACGTACTGAAGTAGACCTTGGCTCGAGGCATGACAAGAGTCAGACGAGTCATATCACCTATAGTTTAAGTAGTGACCGACACGTTGTTAGTCATTTTGATCTCCTCAGGGTCCTGTTTGGTTCATTGGCCGGCGAAGTATAGCTTGACACTCCATAAGACCTCCGAATATAAACTAATAAGATGCAGAGTGATAATTCATTGTTGTAATGATATGTATATATCCCATTCATCTTGTGTGGGGTTTAGAGGAGAAATGATTCTTATCATGTATACATGTATCAAATCTTGCCAACCGCAACAAACAACAGTACAACACAACATTTACTTCTTTTTTTTTTTTTTTTCTCAAATAGTATAAATTTGCTGTCTGAATTTAGAAAAGTATGTATGATTTTAGAAAGTCATAAAAATTGACAAGAAGCTAATATTCTAATTAGGTGTGTGTCAACCAGTAAATGTAACTTGACAAAGCTATTTAAGCGATCAGAGACCGAGACGTGACACCGAGACCAAGTCTATATTTTGCATGCCGAACTTTTAGGACCGAATTTAACAAAAAGAATTGATAACCCCATTTATGCAATCACATCCTCTAATCACATCCCTATAATATAACAACTAATTCAAGATGAATACATCTTAGGAAATATCTAATTTGCGTTTAATAAACGATTACATATTTGGTAAGATCTTATTAGCTTTAAATGTACACTATTAATCCAATAATATCAATTGAAAATCATAGTAAGAACATGTCAGATCATTCATTCCTAAATCATAACTAACAAATCGTAAAATGTATATTCTGAACTTGCGAAAACCCTACCTACAACTGTTAACAGTATATATATCAACAAAATAATAGACTTGTGGTGTATCACAGAGTAAAACCTAGTAATTTATATGTTGAATGTACAATGTGTTTCTAATTAACACGTTTTACTTAATTGTGCAATAATCCCTAACAAAGTAAACCGAAAGAGACGCGGATTCGACGACTCGCATGGTTAGGTGACAGTAGGAGTAGGACACGCAAACATACTACAACGTACGCGAATAAGAGATCCATCCAAGAAAAAAAAAAAAAAAAGTAGGCCCATTAAACACATTATTAGGCCCAGTAGGTCCCACTTTCTTTTTGCATCTGTTCTCCTCCCCTACATAAACCAAGCCGCAGAGTCCCTAAACTAAGCACTGGAACACACCACACACACACACTCTTCATCTCCTTCCTCTCTCTTTCTCTCTTCATCTTCACGTATCCACATTAAATCCCTTATTTTTCTCTAATGGGTAAGCTTTGTTTTTTAATATATTTGATCTCGAGTTAACTAATATAGTACTCTCCTCTCTCAATAACCAATCCTCTGTTTTGTTTTTATTCCTTATATTCTGTTTTCTCAGTGAGCTTTGTCGTGGAAAACCCACAGACCATGTCAGCGAGTCAAAACGTATTCGTATCAGAGACCACAATGTCAAGTATCATCCCCAACAACTCTTCTTCCCAGAAACTCCCTCCTGGTTTAATCTCAATTTCCAAGAAAAATCTTCTCAAGAACATTGACATCATCAATGGAGGTGGTGGCCATAGAATCAACGCTTGGGTCGATTCAATGCGAGCTTCTTCTCCTACTCATCTCAAATCACTTCCTTCTTCTATCTCCTCCCAGCACCAACTCAACTCATGGATCGTAAGAGACATCTCCATCCATTTATACTTTCTCTCTCACAAACTCTTCATGATGAGTATTCCTTCCACACTTAACAGTTCTTTTTTCTCGTCTATTTCCGACAGATGCAACATCCTTCAGCACTAGAAATGTTCGAACGGATCATAGAAGCTTCTGGAGGGAAACAAATCGTAATGTTTCTTGACTATGACGGTACCCTATCTCCCATAGTTGATGATCCAGACAAAGCTTTCATGTCAAGCAAGGTTCGTCACATCAATCTTTTTGACTTAATCATGTTTTGTAAATCTCTGTAATTAGTCACACCACTTTAATTGCTGTTTCTCTCAGATGAGAAGAACTGTGAAAAAACTAGCAAAGTGTTTCCCCACTGCTATAGTTACTGGTAGATGCATAGACAAGGTATTTTTTTTTTTTTTTAATATTT
>NC_025692.1:23313677-23321991 GCF_000633955.1 Camelina sativa | reverse complement strand
TTGTCCAAAGGTGTATAACTTTGTGAAGCTTGCTGAGCTGTATTATGCTGGAAGCCATGGCATGGACATTATAGGCCCAGCAAAAGGCTTCTCCAGACACAAGAGGGTAATTTTTTAATAACATACTCATAAATTGATAAAAACAAAAATATTATTATTACTTTAAGCTTATTTATTTTCCTTTTCTTAATTTAGGTTAAACAGTCTCTTCTGTACCAACCAGCTAATGACTATCTTCCCATGATTGATGAAGTAAGACATATTAAATAACTGGATGTATCTATCTTCTTCTGCTGTATTATATATACACTATATAACTAGAACAAATATACCTTTGATGAGTTGAGTATTCATTATATTATACAAATAAATTTTGTAAAGGTATATAAACAACTCTTGGAGAAAACCAAATCAACCCCGGGAGTCAAAGTAGAAAACCACAAGTTTTGTGCTTCTGTGCACTTTCGTTGCGTCGATGAGAAGGTACAAACTGAAATCAAATCAACATATATAACATGTTAGTTAATTAATGACGAAAACTAACACTGCAAATGGAAAACTTAATAATCCAGAAATGGAGCGAACTAGTTCTACAGGTTCGTTCGGTATTAAAGAAATTCCCTACGCTGAAACTGACCCAAGGTCGGAAGGTACTTGACATTTTCTGATTGGTCAAACATATCATTATTATATACGAGAATCTGTTTTGGAATCTAATTTTGTTTTTAAAAACAGTTATTTAAATTTTTATTTTTGGATTTATCCAACAGGTTTTCGAAATCCGTCCTATGATTGAGTGGGACAAAGGCAAAGCTCTTGAGTTCTTGTTAGAGTCACTTGGTGAGAGTACTTGAGTTTTTAATATCATGTTTTTTCCTTAAATCTGTATTAAAGCAAGAATTGTGTCTCGTCCTTTTTTTATTTTAAAATACTTTTTTTTTATCGAATAATCATTTTTCATCATCAGTATGGTTCTCAATTCAACGGTTACACAGTTTAGATGTAATCAATTTTGAAGACTAAAATTTTAAACTTTGGATACGACAGGATTTGGGAACTCTAACAACGTTTTCCCGGTTTACATCGGCGACGATCGGACCGACGAAGATGCATTTAAGGTATATCTAATTTTCTTGAGGTATTTCATAACTAGTTTTTTTTCATATAGGCATATACTATAAAAAAATATTATATACTCAAGTTACCACACTAAATAATATATGTTTATTCAAATTCGTGCCATGTAATTTAGATGCTACGAGACAGAGGCGAAGGCTTTGGCATTCTTGTCTCCAAGTTTCCCAAGGACACCGATGCTTCGTACTCTTTGCAAGATCCATCTGAGGCAAGTCTATATATAATGTAAACTATATACATCCATGAATTTCGTAGTTAGTGGTTTTCTACTCGTGCTAACTTCATTCCTAAATACGAAACGAACAGGTGATGGATTTCTTGCGACGATTGGTGGAATGGAAACAAATGCAGCCAAGAATGTGAACAATGTTCGAGATGCCAACGGACATATTGGTGGATTTATATAATGAATATGTACAAGCCTAACTTTTCCTGGAACGTTTGTAATTGGTAATATATGTTTAGGGCAATATCTTGATCTGCCCCGGTCCCCTTAGGTTCATTACTTCATTTTCTTGTTCATCGCATTTTGTTTTTGTAAGAAAAAAAAAAGATGGAACAAGAAAAGAAGGTGACAAATCTGTTTCGAGTAGTCTAGCACTCTAGCTACTAAGTTGGTAACTATCTTTGTGAAAGTATGTAAACGCGTGCTAATTAATAAAGTAGTTTTATTTGTTTTCACCGAGTTGTTATATATCAATGGGTTTTAACTTTTAAATCTAACAAAAGGGATATAAATGAGAATCTTTTGTAAGTAATGGTTAGGCCAATGTTTGGTAGTTACTGAAATAGCTATATTCTCCTTCTCAATTATTTTTCAGTTCTTCAAATCTATATGTATTTATGTACCATTTTTTTATTTCAAACCTTAACACAAAATTTGGAGACAGTGACTTAACTATATATTTGTAACTTGTATTTGACACATATTTAGTAAAATAAATAATTAAATATGTAGATTTGATGTGAGGAATTTGAAAATGTTTGATGTATCTAGATTTGTCTCACTTTGTATACTTGTCTACTGACACTTTGCCACATAGCCTCTGATGGGGTCCAAGTGAAACTAAATTATCAATTCAAATCTGTCTGGTACGTACTTTTCACTAGTAGACGAATAAACCTAACCAAGTTAAACCGCATCAAACCACGAATTTATTACTTGTTTTCTTGCTCGGTGTGGCAATGGCAAACTCTAGAAACTTGGACGTCTTATTTTGTTTTCTTGTTATTTTGGGTTAAGTCTTGTTTCTCTTCGTGCATGTCCTTTGGCCCTGATTACGAACGCTCTGTATCTTTATTTGCTGGTACGAGACAAATTTATTATATCGTATTGTAGCAGATTTTGTAGTTGTTTCCAATCCAAGATAATTATTACGATAATGCTTCATTTAAAAAAAAAATTTTTTATCGTGTGAATTTCTTATGGACGAGATTTTCCCTACAAACGTTAACATATCCATTTGTACATTTGGACTGTATATCGTTTAGGTCAGAGACGAGTGAATCTCTAAATTTGTAATATGATTCTCGGCTCAAATAAACTAGTTTCAATAAGTAATGATGATCCGCACGTGTGTAACAGTAGAGTAACAGACGATCGAATATAACAAGATGTGAAACCTGAACCTCCCATCTTTTTTTCAATACATATATACTAGCTGTGTAACAAGCAATTAGGATATTCTCAAGTGGCAAATTTTATCTAATGGCGGTCTCTCCAAATCGTGCTCTCTTGTTGGAAAGGAGTTTCGACTCAGATGGAAAGACAAAAACAATTCAGTCCAAAATTTCGCAATTAACCGTGAGAAAACAGTCACGAGATTGTATTTTACTCTTACTAAAATGTGTGATATATTTGGAGTAGTATATACATACTATTTAATAACCATAAAATTATGTACGAGTTAGACAAATTAAACCACAAATAGATAAATTGTATATGTCAAGTCCAATCTCTGGCTTTTCTAAGTTACTGCTTTCTATTCTTACTCGAATTAGTGTTTACGTCTTTTGGAATCTGCCAGTGGAAATGGTATATACTATACAGACATATATATGTGAAAATCATATATATTATGTTACATAGATGGACACATATATGAGTGGCTATATCATCATCAGATGCATGCATGTAGTCTCTGTGAAAGCTGAAATATGTGTATAGAGAAAAGTCATGACTATACGTATAGTGTCATAGCAAATCAATAATAGTGGATGGTCATTATGGTCAAAGCTTTTTGTCTATAGCTTTTGGGTGTGTAATGCGACTAACTATCACAATAAGGCTGCATGTGTTTTCAGTCCCTTCAGATGTCGACATATCACAAATACCCAATATAATTACTTTTATGAATGTGTGTTCTCATTGTCCATGACCTTAGATAAAATAGTAACATACACTAGAAACCCATAATTAAGTTTCCGTATTGAATTTGAAATTATAGGATATGTTACATTTTCGAATATCGTTTACATTCCATGATGGACGACGAAATGTATACAACGATTTGTAGAACCAGTTTAAAACAGTATAAAAATTTGATTTCTCACATAATCCACACAACATTATTTTTCTATCTCTTACGTAGGGATCCGGGATCCCACAGATGTGTTGAGAATAACAAAGCATACGAAGATCTTCATCAACGTGTAAAAATGAATTCAGATAAATGTTGCGGGAAACTTCTAAAATTTAGCAAATGTAGTAAAGTTCCAATTCTAACGTGGCAAAAAGAAGAGTTGAGATTGGCCAAGTTGGATTCCACTTATAAGATCGTATTGAAAAGAGAAAAAAAGGTTATTATTATTAAAAGAGTATACGGACAAAAAACTAAAAAGGAAAAAAAAGAACGAAAACTGAACACATGGGTGGGAACTGGGAAGGCAGGAAGCAGAGACAATAAGACAGTTCCAAAGAGTTACAAAGTGTTGTCAAACTAAACTCACTTCTTCACTTTATTTGAACGTGGAAAGATGGATTCCACTCTTTGCTTTCCCTTCAATCCCTTTCACTGGCTTATTCTTAGCTCTCTCTAGGCTAATTAACATCTATTAATTAATTGTTAGCTTAATCAAAATTATCTGATTATTATACTTTCAAATCTCAATTATTGGTGATCAAGGTGTCTCTTTACACCACTAATCTCATACTTTCAAGTATAATATATTATTAACCACGTTAAATGAGATACGTCTTCTAGAGTAATTGTGTCTATGCAAAGAGGGCTTAGTTAAAAGGGAATCTAATCTAACCAAATATTGAATTGTTTAATTATATATGCATATGCTTAAATCAATTGCAAGAGCATCATATATTGGTTCGGCTAAAAATATTTATAATTGTTTATGCATATATAATAGTATCAAATTATGTGGATCTTGGAGATGGTAGTGAATGAATCACGTGCAAGAGCTCATATTTCATGTAGTCGAATTATTAATCAAGGTTTGTGTAGTAGACTCTAGAAGTTGTTTATAAAATTATACGCTAATCCCGTTTATTATTGGTTTGTCATCAAAATCAAAAGCATTAAATAAGAGGAAGCTGGTAACTTTTCTGTTATCTTCTTCTCCATAAAAATAAAACTATTTTAAACAGTATTGTATCTGCATGTTGTCAGAATCTTGAGGGTGAAGAGAAGGGATGGTCTTATTTTTTGGGCTCCCGTAGTTTCGTTACACGTGTACGCATTGGCGACCGGTCCCCGCTTTGAGGGTCGAGCTTTCCATAAGTCTGTCTCTGTCTTCAGCATTTTATCATTTTACTAATGGATTATTCACTCACATATTTCTATCATATAATCGTATGTGAACTGTATAGATCGAGCCGTTTATGATATAGTTTTGTTAGTATTGTATGAATAACGTAGTTGGTTAATGCATACATCACATAGTAGTATATATGTGCATGAGTGCATCGTATTATACTGAATATGAAAATATACTTATATACTCCATCCGTTTCAAAATATAAGATGTTTTAGAGAAGTTTTTTGTTTCATAATATAAGATATCTTATTTTCAAGTTTCTATGCAACTTTTATATTAATTTCGTATTTTCTATTATGCAGTATTGTTTCTGATTGGTTTAACTTGTTAAAAGTAAAAACTTCTTAATCTATGTGTTTAGTTAAAACATCCTATATTTTGAAACGGATTATGACTAAATGTTCACGCATGCTTTAAAATGGGATGCGATCTGCGTAACTAGCGTACCAATGAATATGTGTCACATGGGGGGAACTCCTGCAAAGGACAATGCCATAACATTGGGGAGCCAAATTACTATATACGTCCGTATCTGTCGAACGTATCTGGACATCAACTGTGTAAGACCCAAGCATATAAATTTATTAATATACATATGTAAAGGTTAAGAATTGCTGGCAAAAAAAAAAAAAAAAAAGGTTAAGAATTTTTTTTTTTTTTGGGTATCTCAACCAAGAATAGGAGTACTAATTAAGAACTTTTCTTTTTCTGGTTTTAATGTGAAGACTAATCATGAACTTCATATCCACTAGATGTTAACGTTTCTGAAGCTTTAGTACCCACTGTGTTTATCGCAATGGTCAGCAAAATATATTCGAGATAGTTATTTTGTACCCTTGAAGATCGGTTGAACTACCATAATTAATTCTTCAAATTCTTTTTTATACTATTGAAAAATGATGTTTTCTCTGTTTTTTTGGAATGGTGGGAAATATTTATAACGTTATTACTAAGAAGAAGCCCAAACGTTTGCAGAATTCTAAAGAGTCCATTAACTACATTAACAAGGTTCATAATTGGACGACTTAATAACAATATAATACGTGGGCATAACTTGCAACGTACGTGACGCAGCTTCTCAGTTCTTTCCCGTTTACAATGTCTCCTCTTTTTCTCTTTTCTTTCTCTTTTCTTTTTCTCACCAGTTTTTATTTTTGTTTATACACAAGGATAGCATGTTTTGGCAACTTACTTGAAACCATTTATCCAAAAATCGGTACAAAAACCCAGTTTCAAACAAGAAAATCCATAGCAGACAAACCACACAACCCATAAAAGAGTAAGGTAAGCTCTCACTGTAGATCAAGATAATATAGAACATTACAACTTAATTCTTTGTATGTTAAAGAAATTAGTACTAGACGCATTCGAATCGTATTTCTTAATATAATAAGTTTAACAACCTATGATTACGTATAGCTCACTAAAGTTAAGGCATAACAAAGAGTAAAACAGGATGGTCCATTGATTCAAAAGAAATACAAATAGACCAGTGTGTAATCAACACTTTTGAGAGACGAAGTGAAGAACACAACACAAAGAACAAAAACAGTTCGAGAAAATTACTAACACCAAACAGTACTCTCACACATACATAATCATTTACGAAATCAAACATCTATACATTGCGTCCAGATATTATAACTTTCAGAAACAGAAGTGCCGATTCATTACAGTCTTTGATCAAGTTGAGACTCGAAAAGAGTAGTTTACTCACTAGGGGTTGTGTGAGGTGTTTTCATCGCTCTCTCCAGATCCATCTTGCAGTCTTCTCGAAATTTTCTCATTGTCTCAAAACTCTTTTGCTGCAAAATTGAAAACTCAACTTATTATTATGTGTACAAGAAAGCAAAGATAGCTTTAATATAAACACACATTTGCATTAAGCTTTAAGAACAGATGAGAAGCTTCCAAAATGAATTACAAGTTGGCTATTTTCATGATTGAGGATATCACCCATGCTAAGAAAGAGCGACCTCCATTGTCCCATGAGTTTAGATTCTTGTTTTCCAGAAGTAACAGAGTTCACTGTGGCATGAAAATCTGTAGGCCATTCCTTACCATTTCTTTGAATCAAGTTGCTCGCTTTTTTCTGACTCTTCTTCAAGGCTGCCTCAGAGAAAAAAATAGATCATATAACAATATTCACAAGAAAAACTTCAAGAGCTTGTAGCGAAGATAACTGCGACTTACCGGATAACCGACCTTTGGTATCCTGGTATTGAATATCTGACCAAATATAGGCAGCTGAAGTAATTCGTTCATAGCAATATCCAAGTCAGATTATTGGAAATCAAGAGAAACATATGTAACAAAAGAAGAATCAGAAACCTTTAAGGCAAAAAGAACAAGAGCATGACTGAAGCAGGTCATCTCCCGTACTCTGATCCACATGCTCCTCCTTCCTCTTAACATTCGAGCATCTACCCATTTCAAATGATCTCGTCAAATTCAGAGAATTAGGCAAGTCCTCCCGTGGATGTGGATTCCGCCGTCTCTCGTCATTACCAGTTACCACAGACGAAGCCAAGCCTTCACCAGCAACAACGGTTTGACACGCGTCAGTTAACACTCGTGCACCGTCTCTATCACCAGGCTCAAAATAGATCTGCTTGCTTCTTCCCTCCAATGCTTTCCCATCTCTTCCACTGGAGAATTCCATAACAGCATCATGATACTCCTCAGACTCTGCTCTCACACCAGAATCACCAACACCACAACAACTAGTCTTCTTCTTATCATTAGAAGAAGACCCTTCATTTGTTGTATCAACAGAAGTAGCATTCTCCTTAACCAAGTCATCTACAACTAAACAAAGCCTCTTTGAAAACTTCTCTCTCGAACCTTCATGAGCAATGGCCTTACCAGCAGATACATTAATCAAATCACCCAAAATCGAAGAAATCGCTCTTTTAGCTGGAAGATTCGTCAAATCACACAAAGCGGGTCGGGTTTGTTCCAACGGCACTACTAATTTGCCACTCTCTTCAGTCATCTTTCAAAAAATTCACATCCAACAAAAAGAAACAAAGATCAATACTTTCATCAAACAAAGATACACGACTGCTGATGAATACTAAAGAACTCAATTGAAAGATCAAAACTTTAAAAATCCCAGATGAGAAATTCAACCCAACAAAAAAAAAAAAAAAAACCCTTAAAATCGAAATCGCGATTTCGCGTGCAGAAGGATGGGAAAAATCCAAGAATTTGGGAGGTGACTGACCTAGAGAGAGAGAGAGATTGAGAGGATCCGTCGGTGGGGGGAGGATCTGATTGGGTGGTGGGAAACAATTAGGGTTTTTGATTTGGTTGAGGCGGGAACCGCGCGGAGTTTCCGATCTCGATTTTGTTTTTGTTGGAGTCGCGTTTTCGAAATCATAATTATTAAATTAAAAAAAAAAAA
>NC_025692.1:23283340-23312824 GCF_000633955.1 Camelina sativa | reverse complement strand
AAAAAAAAAAAAAAAAAAAAGAAAAAAAAAAAGAAAAAAAAGAACCATTGAGACATTGAGATTTTATTAAGGGAAGAAAGCTATTTTTCAATCATCAATTGTAGAAATTAGAAGAAGTGTTTTGGAGAAAAGTCTTTATTATTGTATTGTCTTTCTTAATCAATGATATAAATGTTTATATAATACTAGGTCTTAGGGTTTACAACAATATTAAGGTTTATAATAAACAACATAACAAAATCCAACATAGACTGTCGGTCCATACACCAATACTCCTCCGCACGACAAATGTGGTACGCCAACACGCAAACTTTGTAATAGAAAAGCAGAACATGTATGTCGTGGACACTTGTCAAGGACAGACAAACATGTCAACAAACTCCTTCGGCATAAACTTTTATCTTAAAAATAGGGGTGAAACTTTAGCTCGTCTACGGTCGTTCGTAAAAAGAAATAACAATATTCTGTGGGTGCAAATCCTGCAATCTCCACAAATAATTGTCCTAATCTCGGACAGTCCACAAATCAGACTAAAAAAAATTAACCTAAAACATGAGTATTCCAAACAACTCTCCCGTAGTGGTAAAACTATTATCAAATAAAAACTCAGAAAAATTCATAACTCAAACCCATATAAACTATGAACCCTAGAACCATCATCCATAGTTTAAATAAAAGAAAAACCCCCAATTAATTATGACAAAAAATAAGACCCAAAACCAAAAAAAAGACCTTGTGGTAATACTCCTAAGGCATAAACCCAAAATTCCATTAGTTAAACAAACAATAATAAACTAAAACCATGTGTATGTCAAACCACACATCAACGTTGCTTCACGTCATCTTCAAGTCCAAAACTATCTCCGTCTAACAAGGTCTACGTCTTTGTCATCGTCTGGTTTGTTTTCATCACCACCATCCTTTTCACATCCCATATTCATTGGGATCACAAGAACATTAACATGGAAGCTTTATTTTAGATCTATAAGAATTACCTGCTCTGATACCATATAGAAATTAAAAGAAGCGTTTTAGAGAAAAGTCTTTATTATTGTGTTGTCTTTCTTAATCAATAATACAAGTATTTATATAACACTAGGTTTTAGAGTTTACAACAATATTCGAGTTTATAATAAACAACATAACAAAGCGCAACATGGACTGTCGGCTCATACACCAATATCAATCATATTTATCAACACTTTTAGTGTGGCAGATTTCAAATTTGATTATAATCGTAAGTGCCAATTTCATTAAATCTAACTTTAATTGCACCCATGATTTTTTTTTGTATATATAAACATAAACAAATACCAAAACAGTCCTATCAAAATTTGTTTTTGTTATGTAATAGTAGTAATCGAGTCGGTGCAATCAGCTCTCGTTATCCATCGACTTTGATGCAACCGAAGAAACTTCTACTAACCTTTCGTCGTCTTGATCCCCCGGAGATAACTCTTGTCCACCAAAAAAAATAAAACATAAATATCTCCGCCATAAAATTCCAAATTCTCTTACAACTTATGTTTAGCTCAGACCGAACCAGGACACTTTGCCACGTCCCTCAATCGCACATGCACACCACCCTCCTCCCAAAAAACAACCATATGCAATATTTGATAATCACTTATATTTGAACTATTTATGAGTAGACACTCAATTTAACAAAACGTTGGTCGTGTTACACCAGTATACGTTTCTATGTACGGACAATAACCTCAATCACGTATAATATATATATTAGATAAAACCATCAGTTATAGTCCATGACTCGAGATCAAATGCACTAAAAGAAAAATGGTGGAAGTCGAAGAAATGGAAGCACTTAGTCCCGACGAGGAGGAAGAAGAGGAAGAAGAAGAAATAAGCTATGATGACCTCAAAAGACGCATGTGGAAAGACCGAAACCTAATGGAAAAGCTCAAGCAACAGAAACGGCACAACAACGACGTCGTTTCCTTAACAACGCACCGAGCGGAAGCTTCACGGCGCAAGAAGATGGCTCGTTCGCAGGACTCGGTGTTGAAGTACATGATGAAGATCATGGAGGTGTGTAAAGCGAAAGGGTTTGTCTACGGAATTGTACCGGAAAAAGGCAAACCAATAACCGGTTCGTCCGATAGCTTAAGACGTTGGTGGAAAGAAAACATTCAGTTCGAACAAAACGCTCCAGACGCTATCACTGATTACTTAACACTTGCTGCTGCGGCCGCAGAGATTATTGATAAGTCCTCATCATCATCGAGCTTATTACACATGTTACAAGATCTACAAGACACGACTCTTGGATCTTTACTATCGGCGTTAATGCAACACTGCATGCCGCCACAGCGGCGGTTTCCGTTAGAGAAAGGAATCGCTCCGCCGTGGTGGCCGACGGGGACGGAGCTTTGGTGGGGAGAGCAAGGATTAGCTCATGAGCACGGTGCGCCGCCCTATCGAAAGCCGCACGATTTGAGGAAATCGTGGAAAGTTAGTGTTCTCGCGGCTGTGATCAAACACATGTCACCGAATTTGGGAAGAGTACGACGTCTCGCGAGGCAATCCAAAAGCTTACAAGATAAAATGATGGCTAGAGAGACCGATACTTGGTCTCGTGTCTTAAACCAAGAAGAGGCCCTTCTAAATATCAAAGACCTCAAGATATCGGATGATCAATATCAAGAATCGTCGGGGTCTAAGAGAAAGGGTGAGTTTGTGGAACCGTCTAAGAGTGTTTACACTTGCCAAAACTCGAGTTGTCCTAAAAGTGATGTAAGTTTTGGATTCGGGGACAAGAACTCGAGGACGGGTCATGAGATACAGTGTCTATACGGGCCGACCCAAGAGCCGAGCCAGGCTCCAAGTATTGTTACTAATACGACTAGTGAAGATGATTACAGTGAGAACTCGAGTGCAATGGACAAGCGATCTGATGATGATCATAGCAACGATGTGAATTGGATGGATTATTTTTGGTTAGACAGGATGCAGAACGAGTTACATTGCTCTAGGAGATTCGAAGATGATGATGATAATGATGGTACTGGAATGGAATTGAACCAATTTACAGAATCTGATCAATCGGACAACGTGAACCAGAGTACATTTTCAGTTTGGGACATGGTTTGTGAAGACAAAGACATATATAGCTTCGATTATTAGTTAAGCTTGTTACTACTCTGTTATGGAATATGCTTTACATGTACCTAAAGTCAGAACATTTCTGTCTGTACTTGTGTTCTCTAGTTGCATGTATGATCTATCTACCTATACAATTCAATACAATTTTATATCTCATATTATTAATAAGATAATTAACTAAAATATAATATATTGAAAAAATTATCGTAATTCCAAGCTGCATCAAATTAAGATCCAACTTATAAGTAAAAAAGAACATAATAATTTTCTGTCTTTTTTTTTGGTCATCAACATGACAAATTTTTTTAAAAGGTCGCAAATACGTTATTTTATATAGTTTCTTAGATATGTCTAAATAGTCTCACCATCTCCGGAGACTCAACAACAAAACAAAATAACAATAAACTCTAAATAAATATGGTAGGTTTGTCTTTGTTTGATCAAGAAGAGTAAAAATAACTCAAATAGCCCTTTCATCGCCGTCGGCAAGGTAGAGTTTGCGGAGAGAGGCGCAGCCACGGAGAGGTTGGTCTCTGAAGAAACCCATGGCGTTGGCGTAGTGGCGAGTAGATGCTGCGCCGTTGGATCGCGTGAGGATCACTGTAGCAGTGCTTCTACCAGGATCAGCCTCGTGGCAGCGGGACATAGGACTGTGGACAAGCTCCGCCAGACACTGCTGGTCCTGTCGATCTCCTTTGATGGCGACTTTGTATCTCCCATCAGGTCCCGTCACCGCCTTCCCGACCACCTCCGACTTGAGTGTCACTCTGTCTTTGCATACTATTTTCACTCTTGCCCCTGTTTTCAAATAACCCCAAAATATTCCAATATTTTAAATCTGTGTGTAATATAACCAAATTACGAATTAGGAGTTTGAATGAGTAATTTTTTTTTGTTGGGAAAATTAAATGAGAATGTGTTAGGAGAAAAAATAAAGTTGATTTAAGGATTAAAGACTGTGAATGGCGGATTTTTATATAATTTTGGTGATTAAATTTGCGGAAATATAGAAACCACGAATGATTACGTAAAAAATAATATAGGATTGGTAAAATCTTGGAAAATCTGAATATTCTACATGTAACCAATCAAAACAAAAGAATCATACGAACCTGAGATATATTTGGTAGCGACAGTCTCGAATCCAAAGCGGCAAGTGTCGCAGTAAACACATCCTTCAATGTGGAATGGCGTTCCAACCGCCATAGCCGCAAGTGGCAGTAGCGAAACGCATAGCACAGCGATCAGAGGTACAGATGATCTAGCCATCTCCATTAAAGAAAGAACGATATAGTAAATTTTCGGAGGTTGTTATTAGTGAAGGGGTTTTGTGTAGTATGTGCAGACTATGTAATATTTATATAAGAAGGTAATTAGGAGGGCACATGTAGTAAATAAGGTGTAAGTGTATCGCATCTTGTGCAAATTAAAAAGCTTCCTTAGTGTCGGCTGGATCCACTTGCGGCTGCTCCTCCGCCGTACTCGGCGAGAAAGTTTGTGTTGCCTTCTCCACAAGTCAACTCGTATTGTTCTTGTTATTTTAGTCTACCTCTCGATCGGACTTTACATTTTTATATCCACTAACTTATTCGGCATTTGACTTTATAATTATATACTTCTTTTTTTTTTCCAAACAAAGCTTTTTAGACTAGAATCCACATCATGATTTTTGTCTAATTTTGTATATCGTAATCAGGAATTTTTACTACAAGAAAACATGGTTTTAGTGATAGCAGTATTTGTCACTAAATCGTTGCAACTAAGTTATAACAACGCTTTTGTGACGACTAGTAAATCGTTGCTACTAGCTCGACACAAATCAAGATTCGTCACAATATCGTCACAAATTTTGTGACTTCCCAGAATCGTCACTAGTAAATAGACACAAAAGAAACGTTACTAATTCATCGTTACGTTTACAATGAATTAGTATCGAATATATCGACGTAAATGGCGGACACAAGACTGTCACTAAATGCTCGCAGTATAATCGTCACAAAAGTGTCTCAAAGAAGAAGACACTAACACGTCACTATTTATCGCCAAAGTAAACAATATTTATTCATCAATCATCACAAATTTAACACAAACGTTGCCAAATAAATTTTAGTTTGGGACAATTGCTAATATATTTATATTTAATTCGCTGGAACTTTTTAATAAACTAATTATAGATTAATAGGTAAAGAAATACAAATTTTTATATACATATGTTTTTAATACTACAAAACAAAACAAAGAAAACTAATCACTAATTGTTTTAAAAAAAAACTAATCACGATTGAAGTATTGAACTCTGAATTGTCTTGTACTGGATCCGGTAGATCCGCTTCTGCTGCAGCACAATCGAACTCCGAATTGTCTTGAACTGGATCCGTTTGCCGCTCTTGGCTCCTCCTATTCCCAGTTCCTTCCTTCTCCTTTCATCTTCCCGACATTTCGTATTCTAAAAGATCTGTGAACAAGAAGAACAAAAAAAGAGTAAGAACAGAGAAACCCTAGATATATATATATATATATATATATCTAAATTCAATCAATCCAAAATGACAATAGAAGAATGGAAATCTCAATTCCACAAAAATGGCAAAAGCCCATATTGAAATTAAGAAGATAACATGAAATATTGACTTAGCAAATTATAGATGTAATGTATGACCTACTTGATGATTTGATTTTAAGCTTTTATGAAACCTCTTGAGAACCAGAAATGGAGATTGAGTCATTTTTTTTTTGTGTCTTTTTTTTTGTGCGTGGATTTAGTCATTTATAAATGAGGATTGAGTCATTATCCCAAATAATAATTGGTGACCGTCCGATATGTATCATGTTTCAACGGACCAAGATTGTGATCTACGTGAAAGGCGACTAATATGGATCGTTGATTCTTAGATTCGACGGTGGTAAATGTGTTTCATCATTCATCCTCATCCAACAAACTAACAAGGATTTCTTCTATCTAAAAGGTTTATTTGTAATACTAGGCCCAACCAGCAGAAACGAAGCTACAAAGTACACTTGGGAAATTGGACCTCTTGACAAGAGGCTCTTGTTGTGATTTTTTTATGACGATTTGTCACAAAAACGTTGCTAAGTATTATACCTTTCGCAACAAACTTGTGACGAATCGCTATAAAAGCGTTACAATGCGTAAATTACAATTCCAAATACATCATTTTTGATATTCTATATATAAATATTGGTAATTGTTATGAAGATGTAGAATAAAACTAGTATTAGTATTTATAAGTACTTGTTTATATAATCGATTAATGAAGTGAAATAGTTCTTTTTTTTGGGTTAAAACATGATTAGAAATATATATTAAATGTACTTGTATTTATCTACATGTTATATATATATATGTGAACCCAAAAAATATCTTAGACAAATTCATAAATATCATCATCCTACATAAAATAAGTCAATACCAAAGCTATTTATTCATTCTCTACTCCTTAAATTTAAATGTGATAAGTTGGAGTAATAAACTTTTCAATAGCAACACCTTAGCGAGCATCGATTTTGCGTCGAGTCGTCACTAAAACGTCACAAACGTTAGAACACTATTCTTTTTTTTTTCTCTGCGACGGCTATTAGAAGATCACTATTCAAATAGGGTTTATTAGTAAAGAAAATAATGTTTGTGCTGTTTTGACCATTTTACACCTCATCACAAAAACGCTGCTACGGTATTCCTACAATTTTAAAATTAATATTATGATGTGTTAACTTTGTGAGAAATTAATTGGAAATTTTGTGACAGTGTTGCCACGATGAGTTATAAACACTAATATTAGTTTTCTTCCTTATTTTAAAAACAATAGTCATGCTCTAACAATAGTATAGTGACGCCTTTAATAAACATCTTAAAAGCGTTGCTAAATCGACCCAAACTCACCACAGCTTAGTGATGATTAAAATAATCACAAAATAGTGACGAATTTGCGACAATTTGTTATAAAGTCACTAAATCATTTGAAAAATGTCATTACGTTGCAACGTTCTACTTTCCTCACTAAAATTCGTTGCAAAAACTATCTTTTCTTGTAGTGTTTGTGGAATAACTACTATGTACAATAGAGTGATGAAATTGCTTAGCTTCTGTCCGACAGAACGTGCTTATGTTTCCTCTTTACGTAGTTTGCATTTTAACTCTTAACGATTCCGTATATTGTAGGCTGGTTGTATAGATTATAATTTAATTTAGATCAGAATAGTTGAAGGAGGTTATTATAATTTAATTTATATCAGAATAGTTGAAGGAGGTTAACTGTTCACAGTGGCGTAGCGATCTAAATTAAATTAGTAGTAGTTATGGCTTTTACGATTTTATCCAACGCTCATAGTTAGAGGATCAGAAGTTGAAAGTGACTGGCGACGATAACAGATAGATGTGTATTTTATTTTCCTAAGTTCGAAGTCAAGTCCTATGATTAGTTCAAATGAAGTTTTATACGGCTAGTTAAGCCGGTTTAGATATCAAGCATAATTTTGGAAAGAGGTCGGTCACGTTAACAACACTTAAGAGCAATGAATTTCAGGAACTAAGCCTATTGGGCCAAAAAAATGACCGACATGGGCCCAATAGAAACCCATGACAACCCCAACGCGTTTTAGATAAAAACAAATTAAATTACGAGGACAAATAGAGCAGAGTTGTGCCACGCCTCTAATGCAAAATAAGCAGAAGACTTCTTCACTGTGAAGCAAACACAAGCTTTCGACAGAAGAGGAGAAAACACACAACAACAACATCTCGATGCAAAGCTCTCTCGAATAAGGTACAAAGTTTCATCATAAGCTTTGTCTTAAACAGATAATATTTGACTTTCAATCTACTTTTAAGTATCACACACAAGCCAAAGAGAGAGAGAGAGAGGAGGGAGTATTAAGATATACATACATACGACGCGCCCTTATCAGCGGAATAATTACATATCTTTTTTTTTTCCCCTTAATTATATATATGTTTTGGATTTTTGATATCAACCGCCCTAATTGAGCAGCGGGAGAGTCACCGGAAGATTGTCGGAGATTTGTCCAACAGGTGACATCTCCATCTCCATATCAGCTTCTGCTCCAACAACATGATTCGTCTCCATCTGTACGATAATCATAGGTCAAAATCACTATTCACTTTTTTCTTTTTGTCTTCTACTCAAATATATGAAAATTCTTTTCATTCCACCACCGATTTAAGACTAACACTCGTCCACGGTCCACCATATTGCTTCCATAATTTGTCTGTTTTAGACTACTTCCCTGTTTATAATTTAACCTTGAGGATGTAAAAGTAGCTAGACTACTTGACACTTGGATCCAAACCTTAACCATGACGCACAAAAAATTAATCCGTTCGTAAATCTCAAACTGAACCAAAACCTAACTAAAACCTTTATCCCAAATCCAGAAAAAGAACAACCAAAACCTAATATTATTTCCACCAACAGAAAAGTATATATTATTTTAGTACAATGATATTGCAATAATCGTTACAAAGAACTATATTTTACTGAACAAATTATTATGTAATAATGAATTTATACTGTTCATGAATTTTGTTTGTTTGTGTGTCTTTTATAAATAAATTACTATCTTAAAACTATATTAAACTTTTCATTTGTCATTCTAAAATCCAAATCAAAATTTTCCAGACCGAATCAAATTTCTGTCCTTATTCAGCAGTAATAATCTCACAAACCCTAATACCTAATCTACCAACAACCCTAATCTTGAGAAATAATTTTTCTAGAACACAAGACAGAGAAGTTTTAACTAGTAAATGCTTAAAGTGGAAAGAATGGCTTAATTAGGTATGCGTATATATAGAAAAAGTAGCTTTCGTTACCTGGCTAGCCAAAACCTGGTTCTCTTCTTTCAGCAATTTTTCCTGTTTTAAAGATCATCATGTTCAGCAATCACAAATCACAATTTAACAAATTCAGATTTTGAAATCCACAACATATGCATTGGGAAGAAGTTGCAAAGACGTGTGCAAAACTCATTAAACATACTTACAGAAACAATGAAAACACCCTAGAGTATATATCTGATAATTGTTCTAAACTTGGAATCAGATATCTAACCTTTTCTTTGAGGTTCTCAACAAGCTTCAACATTAGTTCTGTCTGTAACAAACAAAAGCAATAAGGTTATTCTCTGCAAACAAATTCTGAAAAGAGTAGACATTAGAGAATCCACTAACCTTCTTGGCACTAGTTACGGAGAGGGCGGTCTCAAGGTGTTCCTCCAGAACGAGGGCATCGACACTTACATTATTGACATTTGATTCCACAAGATTGCTGCATATATTCATAGTTTGACAAGAAAGCCCTAATTCCTTTATACTCAAAGCAGGAGAGCAAATATAGTCTTAGTTAGTACTAACCTTTCCACGNCATTAGAGAATCCACTAACCTTCTTGGCACTAGTTACGGAGAGGGCGGTCTCAAGGTGTTCCTCCAGAACGAGGGCATCGACACTTACATTATTGACATTTGATTCCACAAGATTGCTGCATATATTCATAGTTTGACAAGAAAGCCCTAATTCCTTTATACTCAAAGCAGGAGAGCAAATATAGTTTTAGTTAGTACTAACCTTTCCACGAGTTCTAGTAGCTCATGGTGCGAACCATAGTTCAGAGCTTTTGACTGAAGATCCTGGCCAAAGAAAAGGGACATATAAGATGCGGTAAAAGAAAAAGCTACGAGGATTTCAGTATGCATGTTGGTACACCACCTCATTATATATTTAGGATCACTTGGCAAGCTAATAGCGCATGGTGGATCAATGATGCAATTCTTTATCTAGATATATCTCCACAATGTTATGGTGCTAAACATTCGTTTACTCATATCTATTAAACAATTACAACTACACAACTCCAAATAGTGACTATATGTGAAAACGTTATATGCCTCTTAGCCCAGGCCTATAAAAATGCAAGCTAGACAGGAGGCTATGAATAGGCTCTGACAGTATTGATTACTGAACTCTCTACGTCTTTAGTAAATCTACGCCTTATAAAAATCCATCTGGGAAAATATCCGAAATATTTGTATTACCAAGGCTTTGAGATCATCAGCATGTTGTTTCCCATATCGATCAAGGATCTTGACCAGGCTGGAGAGATGACAAAATAGAAAAGTATGTTAGGATAATAAAAATACAAGCTAACCCTTCAAAAGACCACTGGAAACTATGAGACATGTATATGGTGGCATCAGAAGAGACATTTAGAGACAAAACCTTAATAATTACACATATATAGATCTTTTCATCTCTAAAAAAAAGAACTCTAAAAATTTTCCAAGAAATGTTCAAAGTTTGATTATCCAATGAATTATTATTATATATTTTTCGGTAGGTTGAAATTGAACATTTTTCCACAAAGAAAAGGCTTACTATAATTAAGGCATGTATATAGATTATCCCTGTGATCTAACAATTCGTTTACAGAAAACCCTAATCTCAAGCGTCCACTGTCCAGATTGTTTCTATGCAATTTGTTTGTGCTTCTCTATATGGTACACTGATTGATAAAATATAATATGGAAACACAGCAGAAAACTTAAATGCAAACAAGCAATTGAGGCTCAAGAGAGTGTACAATACACACAGACTTTTTACTGTTAAAAGAAAAAATATACTCACGAAAACGTAGACACATATATTGATGAACCACAACGTGATAACATGGCAGTAAGCAGACGTCCAATATACCTATGTTTAAGCCAAATTCCAAGGACATGGACTGAGTCTTACAGAAAGCCATTTTTATTTATAATTTCGGCACATAGTTAAAAGACAACCCTAAACATAGGAAACAGTGGAAGACTGCTTCCAATTCATTCATTTACATTATTCTGATTGTATGTAACCTCTATCTGATCTTCCATTTTTGGATTCGATCCATACCGCAATTAGCATCAAAAGTCAAAACAACACCCTATATATCTTCTTTCTTTTGTCTCGGCTGTGATTTGAACCACAAATGGTGGCATCAATACCATTATAAAAAGAAAACGCCTAATCGTGTGTCAAAAAGGGTGACACCAACTATTAGTTTTCTAAGTAACACCATTTGAACATATATACAAGACAACTTTTTTGAGCTTTCATATATATCAACCTTGACCTCAAGGTTCTTTCTGGTAATGGAGTATTGATAAGCCATAACATGATGATGATGATGTGGCCGGTAAGCAGATGACCAATACGTAAATCCAAACTCCAAATACATTGACCGAGTCTTTAGACAACAATCTCATAATTTTATTTTATGTTTCTTTGAAATGAAAATCTAAACACTTTCCTAAGAATAGGAAACCGGTCTTCCATTTTCTTCCTCGTTTGTATAGAAACTGTAAGGTTCCAATTAACTATATTGAAAGCCAAAAATCAAGCAGTAAAGGTCAAGAGTTTTCTGCCAATGAAATTACATCAACTTACTGAGGCCTCTATCAAGTATTACCAATCTAGATAAATTGTTCCAAATTAAGAAGGAAAAACCTAAAACTACATAATTACCTAATAGAGGTCAAAGCAAATTTGACAAAACTACCGCTAAGTCACTTAATAATTTGTGCGAATAGGTTTCAGTTCCATTGTGAAGTTAAGCTCTTTGCACCCAAATTAAGGATGCAAAAATGAGTTATTGAGTGAATAACGTTTCTTTTTAACTCATAATTACTGATTCAGGTGTCTCGGCTATTCCAAGGCTGGACCTAACATTCAGTATAAGGCGTGAACAAACCCTAACAAAGTATGCAGCAAGTGAGAGAATCGGCCTACGATCTTGACCAACATGGCCAAACCACTACAACCACTAAGTTAATATATTGGAGGGTTGTAGTGAAACTACACCGGGTTTAGTTTTAACAATGTACAAATCATATTAATATTTCTTATATGAAGACAAGTTTTCTGGAGTTTTACATTTCCTAGAGGCAACAAAGAAACAAGGTTGTGTTATTGACAATATTCATGACAAAAGACCCAAGATACAAAGGTTGTGTGATTTGTCAATTTGCACAACAAAAGTTACAAGGTTGTGGATTCATATTGAGGACACAGTCTTATATCTATGCACACATCCATTAACAGATTAAGAGCGATAATTGATAAACAAATAACATAAATATGCAGCATAACTATGTGAGGTAACTAGGGTAGGAAACTATTAACCTTTGGATAATTAATCTTCAAGTAAGCAAATCCATAAAAAGGAGAGAAATCATTATAAAAAACATGTATATCCCAATTAATCTTTTAGTCAATAGTTTTACAAGTAATGTGGCATACATTTGAACCAAAAGTATTATTGATCTATGGTACTAATTATATTTACAAATCTCCCCGGAGTGTATTTGTATGCAAATCCAAGAGAGCAATGAATTTTAGTCTAAAATAGTCCAGTTAATGTACATTATGTGCGGCACAAAGTGTTAAAGATGCATACAACAATTGCAATTAATCGCAATCCAAACCAGAACACATAGCTTAAGTAGCATATGTGCGGTAAGGACTAATTGTGAGGCTGAGTTTTTTTAAAGCTACCAATATTCACAAGTACTATATATATAAAAAAAGTTAATAATCAATTAGAAACACTAATTTGGATAATCATCAAGTAATATAGGTCCATGACAATGTGGTATACATTATTCAGCATTAACACCATTGAAAATCTATGGATCTCTCGGATTTGCATAGATCTCCCGAAGGTACATTGCACTGGATACAAATCCAAAGAGATCGAATGAGTTTTAAATTACTTTTAAAAAAGAGAGATCCAGTGAATGATTTAGCAATTCTAATATAAAAACTAATCAGAAACATAGGGAATTAATCCCTAAAGCTATGTAGCAATCAAAGACGGCTTTGAAACTTCACTGGTCAACATCGAGTACGCAGCAGAACGTGTCAAGCAAATCTCGAAGGACATGCAAAAAATTTCCAAATAAAATAAAAATCCATGCAGAAATTTTTTTAAGGAAATAGAGAGAGAGCGATAGAGAGAGAAAAGAAGAAAAAAAGTAAGAAGCTTAAGCTCAACACGACATTGTTCTTCCATAGATTTGGTTATCTCATGTATCTCACATGGTCATAGAAAAAACACTAACAAAGACCGAACCGAGTAAAACAACAAGAGATTCGCCGGAAAAATCAAACTATACATTAATTGTTTTTATTTTATTTGTGTCTTTTTATATATTTATTTTCTTCGGAGAAAAAGTAAAGAGAAAGCACAAAACCGAAGCTTAAAGGGGGGAAAAAACGAGAACCCAGATAAGGAAAAGACGTACTTATCACCGGAGGAGAAGCTGTAGAGCTTGCCGGAGGCGGAGACGACGAGAAGAGCGACGGATGCGTCACAGAGAACAGAAAGCTGACGAGCTTTCTCGATGAGACCATTGCGACGTTTGGAGAAGGTGACTTGTCGGCTACTTTTGTTCTCAATTCGCTTGATTTCTAGTTTTTTCCTTCCCATAGCTTTAGTCTCCGAGAGGCCCTTGTGCCCTAATTTGATCCTCAGGTTTGGGTTCAAGTCGCCGGAGAGATACTAAGCGTTTCTCTTTTTTTTTTTTGCCTTTCCTATTTTTTTATTTCCTTTTTTCCTTTTATTTCTTTCTATTTTTTTGTCTAATCTAATTTTTTTTTTTCCTTCCTCGGGCTAGATTTTTTTTTTTGTTTGGGGTAAACGAGAGTGATGAAAATAAAATTTATGAATAAAAACGTTGCGTTTTGAACGCAACATTGCCACGTGTACCGCATGACGAATATCATGCGACCGCGTTTGCTCTTCTTCCATTGGCTTTCTCTAATGGCTCTTTAATTTTTTATTAAAAAAAAAAATTACCTCTTCATCAATTTTTAATTCTTCATTTATAAACAAACATCCGATGAAATTAATCAAAGATTTGTTCAATACTAAGATCAGATACTTAGGTATAAAAAAAAATTGAAGCAAGATGTATGACCACAAGTTTTCTTCACATAAGTAATTCTTATACTACTATGAATATGCGTTCTAGTTTTCTCCACATAAGTAATTTATAGTATAATAAATTATGCATTGATATGTATTTAAATTATAATTCTGTTTTTGGTACTATTGATCCGTCGCCTCTTCAAAAGTTAAAGAACAATCACTATTGAAATATATTTTCCCTCATTGTAGAGAGAGATCCAAACCTTCTGAGGAGAGATCCTTCTCTCCATCACCTTTGAACTCTTTCAAATGGAAATCTTAATTTTTTGTTCTCTTTATCGCTATTGAACTCTTCCACTTCTCCAAAACTAAAATTTGGCAGTTAGTATCAATTAACCCGAAAGGTTTGATATCTTAATATGCTTAAAGTCAGTTGGTTCTTCTCTTTGATGTGTGTTAAGGTAATTTTTTCTTATTAGGAGCTTAGTATTTATAACATTTTATCTTCTCATGAAGCTAACTAGCATATTTTCTTTTTAAGTGTATTATTACCACATAACATAGTTACATTAGGCCATTAGCTATCACAAAAGAAATATTTTTGCCAAACTTCATTAATTCTTACTACCACCAATATAGTTACTAAATATCTAATCAGTTTCATGGCTGATACATGTTTTTTAGCCATTTTTCTTGTTCTTCGATATAGCTTCACTTATATAGCTAGTGTGGATCCGGTATAACATTATTCATGATAAGAATGCTAAGAGCTCTAGTTCAATATATTACGCTTTTTTGGTAAGACCCTATAGTTCAGACCAATAATTAGGATTCCTGAAATAAAGGTAAAAAAACATTCCATATTACCATATAAACGAAGTACTGACCAAATGATATTCATGGACTTGGTAATTACAGATGGAATCCTAGAAATTAAGCACCCATAATTCATAAACGGTTGTTTAATATTATTTTTGGATATAACAAGGTATGTTTGACTTGTTGAGAGATGTTTTACTGATATTATTTTTAAGTCAAATCAATAAGAATAAGCTGAGACTTAACTATAGATATATAATGGAAAAATGTTGGTAGAAAAAAAAAATGCGAAAGGTTTGGTAACCCTATGGAACGTTTCTTAGCCTATGATTTGTCAATATAAAAACCTCTCACTACTAGCAAAATTGTGGCAGAGAAAATACGATATCTCTCTTAATCCGAAAAGCACTTCTACGAATGGATGGGTGAATGTACGGCATCGTTTATATCCAATCACCCCACCTCCTTTTTCTATTCTGGATATGTCATTTTATCTTTTTTATTTAAGGCATCTCTATGTTTTAAAGTTTAATTTCAATCTCACAATACGACAACATAATATCAGCACTCTCGATCATTAGTTAAATTTTGTTTTCTAAGATTGTATTTTTCTCAGACACTAATATCGAGAAATCAACTCTAAAAAACTTTTCTAACGTCGGTGGAGCTCTTGCTTACCGGCGTCGGAACCTCTTCACCTCCGCTCTCCCATCTATTATAGCCTCTTTAGCTTCTTTCAGTTTTTTTTCCATTTAATTTTCTTTTTTGGTTACAAATCCCCCAACTTTCCTCAGATCTCGGCGAGCTATCACTTGACAGAAACAAAAGACGTAGGAGGTCTCCGGTGAACCCCCTCCTTCTTTCTCTTATTTCTTTAGCCGACTTAAAGGATTCACAAACAGCCAACATGCTAATCTCTAGATTTGGATGCTTGCTTCCCCCTGGAAAAGCTTCTTATGATGCACCGCGTTTAGCAGATGAACTCCTCTATGGAACATCTGCTTCTTCCCATCCGGTGAAGTCGTCGACGACACACGGTGTCTCCTCTTTCAGGCAAAGCTTTAATCCTCTCAAATATGGAATGCTTTTGTGGTCCCCTGCCCCATACATTGATCTATCCTCCGGCTTGCTCTTGTTGAAGCCTTCCCCACCAGCGATGTCCTCTCTATTGCAAATCATCTTACCATCTCCGGACAACCACCGCCGCATGCTCCATCCAACTAGGTCAACCATCATGGAAAGCGATTTTCTGCTGGTGGGCCTTGTATCTTTTGACGGCCCATTAACATTTCAACAAACCAGGCCCACAACTAAAAAGTCCAGAAGCTATCTACATTGTAACTCGACAGATATGTGTTGGGTCCGTGAAGATCAATCCCAATCCCTGATTCAAAGCTTTTCCCCGACAACCACTCTTTATCCAAGCTCTAAGCTATTGGGAAACTTGCTCCTGGTATCAGACCAAATCTATGGGGTGAGGAAGGACGACATTATGACCCCGCCTCTACGGAGCGGTGGCTACCGACACCTCCTCAATCCCCTGATCCTATATCCCGTGTTCCCCGAGCCTTACCATGTCCAATATATCTTCATCCGAGAAGGAGCCTATACTTTGGTGGCTCCAAGTCTAAAGCTATTCAATTCCAGGTACGACTACTTATATCTCTTGTTGACATCAATCTCTAGCCGATGGTGTGGTCAAGATTACGAACTCTATGATTTTCATCTGAGTAGTAATTCATCATTGTTGCTTTGGTGTCACTTGATATCCTTTAGAATCCTGGTAATAGTAACCCCTTTGGCCCCGCTCTTTGAACCCTTTTGCTTGAATCTCTATGGTTCTTGGATCCTGAATCCAAGTTGTCCGAGTTATGGATATGGTTTTGGTTTGTCCAAGGTCATTTCTCACCATCCGACAATGTTACCAAATAGTCTTAAGCACCAGAGCATCCCAAACCTTGCTCAAACCCTTGTCAAGCTTCTACTTTGTGTAGACCTTCTCAAACCGGTGAGAAGTTTCAGCTTTGACCCCTTCACTAACGCCAACATGTCTAATGACAATGGCTATCTTTCATCTATTGATCTGTTCATGGAAGAGTCTGTCGACAATCTTGATCTCACATGTATCAAGCTCCCTCAAAACCTTGGCTCAAAGCTCTCAAGAATTTATTGCCGATTAATCATATCTTTGGTGTACTTCATTTATATTATGGCATTAGGGAATGCCTTTTCAATTTTCTTTCTAAGTTATGCTTGTATGAACTTTATCTCATTTGAGTAAATGAATGCAAGTAGTTTGACAAAAAAAAAATATCAGCACTCAGGTAGATTCCTATAAGATTAAACTGAATTTTTCCATTTTCCACTTGCTTTTAAACAACTAGTCAGATAAAGTAGAGAAAATATATTTCCGATAACAAAAATAAACAGCAACATCTAGTCATTAAAATTCAATACTACTACTACCAAATTACTGCATCTATCTTTAGCAGTAAAATACTAAAATACTACTCCCATTGGCATAATCATTCGTTACTCCTCTTCCTATATATCAAATATTTATTTTTTACTTCTTGATTTGCTTCGACGATGACATTAAACACGTTCTCGGTATACATTTCACCTTCACGATCGATCTTTCTTCTTTCTTCTTCGTTTCATCAGCCATTTCGACGATCTTTGATCTGTTTTCAAATATTTAAAAGTTTTAGTCAGTTTCAAGTTTTTTTTGTTGACTCGGCCGGTGTGTATTGTACTAAATACTAACCTTTCCTCTTTGAACGAGTTGGATCGTTTCAGCGATGGTTCAACCGTGACACGTTCCTGACTCACCGACTCGACAATGCTCCCGCTGAAATACTCTTTATCCTCCGCCTGAGGATTCCCGAACCTTGGGTTCTCCGACATGAACCTTATCATCTCACGTTCGTCGTCTACGACGGCCTTCTTCACAATGTTCTTGCACAAAACTCCTTTCCGAAGGCTCTCTTCCTTTTGTCTCGGGTTCATCACACCCGGTGCGTAGTACTTGGTGGCGATGTGCCCGCACGAGATCATCTGCAGCCAAATCGACGCACGACCCGATCCGGGTTCCACTGGATCTCCGTCCTCGAACCGCGTCGAAACGTCGAGCCGACGACGCGGCTCCAACACCGGGTTAGAACGAGGTAACTCGGACGAGTCAGTACGTGCTTGCGAATCTTGTTCTGTCTTCTTGCTCAAGTTCTGTTTTTGATCGGTGGATTCGATTGTCTCAGTTGAAACGCCTCGGGAACAGCGAGACTGAGGCGTCGTGGAAGATGTATAACTCGTTTTCTCTTCGTAAAGTTCGTACTCTCCGTCTTCTTCTTCTTCTTCTTCTTCTTCTTCTTGCTCTGCTCGGATGTATAGCTCTGACTCATCAAACGACGTTGTTCTGTTTTGAGGTTTGGGTTTTGACCTGAGAAGTCGACTTTTTGGAGCTTCTTGAATTGGACCAGACAATGCATGTACTTCTTGAAATTTGTCTACACAAATTTAAAACAACAAGATAAGACTCAATTTTGCATAACCACAAATTTTAAATCTAGTATGATATTCAGGTTTTTATTAAAAAAACGTTACCGGCGATTTCAGATCCTTTCAACACATACTCAGCACAGTCCGATGGGTAAATCACATCGTTTGCAGCTAAGTCGTTCCACACGAATCCATTTTTATAGCTCCTGATGAAAAATATCGATATAATTAGTTGCGCATTTGATTAACATTTAACAGATGTTCTTCAGTTTTAAAACGTTACCTTTTACATGACCAGGCATATTGTGATGTCATGCACTTCCCTCTCAGCACTGTAAGCCGGTTCATCACATCTTCATTGAAATAAAAAAAGACACACTTTTGAATCGAGCCTTTAACATAAGATTATGTGAAAACACTAACCTATGATCCAAACCCGGTTAATCACATAACCCATTAATGTACACAAAACAGAAAACAAAATCGAAACTTTAGCATAAATTGAGTAATCAAAGCAAGACCCATGAACTATAAAACAGAGTACAGTGATCTTTCTCTTTTGAGTTTGAGTTGTTTTGGGTAATTTACCTCTTAACCGAAGAGGCTGGTTAACCGGAGAAATGACTTCAATGAAGTGAGGGTGTTCGAGATGGCCGTTTCTAGTGAGGTAATAAACAACTTGGACTCTTCTGAAAATGGGTTTCTTTGTCTTGACCTCTTCTTCTAGTTCTTCTTCATCTTGATGCTGAAGATTCAAAGACCTTATTATCCTCTCTGGACTTTTGTTGTTCTCTCTGCCTCCTCTTCTGCATCTTAAAGCTTCCATCTTTTGTGTCTATGTCCGGACAAGATATGAGAATTATTAAACCCACAGACTGTTCTTTATATACAAAAAAGATAAGGGAATGTGTATTTATCTCTCTGTGTGGGAATAAAATTTGGCCTCTTTCTGAGACAACAGAACTGGCATTAGAGATGAGCCAAACCAGAACTGAAAACGACTTGGCTTTAGTTTCTTCTACCTGATGGGTACTATGGGATATAATAACCCGGTCCAGTCTTAATCTATCCAGCTCTGATTTTGTCTTGATATTTTGGATTTAAATCGGCTTCAACCGTATATGTTTTATATCCAACCAAAACCAAAACTTATGGAACACAAGTATAATTTTTAATACAAACTTCTTTTTTCCCCATAGTTTAAAACCCAAACCAAACCGGAAAAAAATGAATACGCAATTCACTAGCTCAATTTACGATTAACCGCTGGTCATAAGACAAAATTAATTACAGTATGTGTTTGTCTTTATATGGGCTAAAACCGTTCATAGCCCCCGGTTCGGTCTTGACAGATTTAGACCAGACTGGTCCCCATGCTTTTTACGCATCACGCACCAAACCGAATTATACAAAATACTAAGATTTGGTTGAGCAATTGACTTGTCATGATTAATATTCTTCGATTGTCGAATATTTTAATTAACCACATTTAATTTGTATCGTGTTACCCAAATTTGGATAAAAAGATATAAAGCTAAAGATGTTTCAGAGATGACGATGAGTCAAGATCACTGTGTTTCAAAATGGAAGTTTTGACTTTTAATGACTTTTAACCACACCTCAAGTCTTTCAAAGACAACAAAAAGAGCTCCAGAATCTAGGTAAAAACTAAAGAGAACACGTGAGGGTCGTTTACTACTTTACTGCTTCTGTGTTCTGTACTCTTCCTACTACAATACATCCGTTAAAAAACAGACCAATATGACATATCAATACAAAGAGTAAAAAATTTAATGGACGGTTTCGTAATATCTCTTTCGAATTATTCTAACTGTTTTTTATGTATTCTTAGTCATTCGGTGAAATCACGTTAACAAGATGAAAACACTTCTATTTTCTAACTGTTAGGCTAATCTTATGTTAGAATACCTCAAACAAAAGCTGCACTTGATGTAAAAACATTTTTTCAGAATAAATTTTACATTTTATTTATTAAAAAAAATCACGGTAACATCAACACTTAAAACGGGCCTGACTAATCGTCCTTTAATAAAACTAACTAGTTGGAAAAGGGTAAATTTGGGAGGTGGTAGAAACAGAGAATGTGGATGTGTTCTTTTAAACACATTTGCATGGACATAACAGAGTTCTCTGGGTGTGGAGGAGTGGCCCATCTACTTAACTTCCTCACCAGCCACCAAACATAACAATGCCATTTGCTAAATAGTTGTGTCAGCTTTTTATGACCTCTGAATAATCTTATAATAAATTTTGAATTCATAGAAGAAAAAAAAAAAAAAAGGAGGAAACGTACAAATGAACATTAAATTTTTGAAAATGATTGAATAATTCTTCTTAATTTCGGAAATATTTGTATGATCATCATTGATCTATAGAAACTCAATAATAAATACTTTGAATACTGGCATACTGCATGATAAGCACCGCTTTTCTCTATAATAATACAAAAAAACGTAAAATACATGTATGCGTTTGGGTTTCACAATGTGTGTGTGGCTGTTCTTTTTTTTTTGTTGATAAAAATTGAGTTTCACAATGTTTCATGTCAACACAATGATAGATAAATTACTGTTTTGTGTCACAACATAATGATCCGTATGTTTAACGCAATGATTTTGATAGATGAGAGTGTATTAGATTAAAATAGTTGCTGTAAACTTGTAATATTGGTCTTAATACTACTACATAAGAATTTGAAGTTGAATAGAGATAGTAAAGTGCCTAGTATTTTAGTTGAACAGTAAATTTATACGTTTGTACTCGTAGTTGCAGCTTAAATATTGTAGGCGCGAGGTTGGTTGGTTTGGTTGGTATGATTCTGTTTCAGCCATCATTACGAACGGTTTACCAAATGCATTTTCTGCATTTTTACCTTCCATTATTAGAAAATAGCTGTAGTCTGTAGCTGAACAATACAAATATAATATCGGTAAAAAAAAAATCAAGTAACCCAGGCCCAAAAAAAGGTTTCAATGGGCTTACTCATTGATAAAAAGCCCAAATTAGGCCCAAACAATTCATATAGTCGTCTCATAGTCATAGGATCGATCATTCCACCCACTCGCCATTGTTTCCGTTGGAAGCTCTTTGAAAACACTCCTCCCTTCGAATTCTCCGTCCCTTTCTCTCTCACTAGATCGAATCGGCAATGGCTGCTTCCAGCTCCGTTTTCACAGCATCCTCGTCGCGAAACCTCGCGACTATCCCTCTTCATCAGTCACTATCTCCACCGTTGCTCAGATCGAGCTCCGTCGCGTTTCGTCCCAAACGCCGATCCAGCTCGCTCGTCTTGTGCTCCACTGATGAATCAAAGAGCACCGCAGAGGAGAAAGAGATCCCAATTGAACTCAGTAATGTTCCTCGCCAATGCATTATGATTTTACAAATCAAGTTTCGATTTTTAAAGTTTCTAAAATGTTTATTCTTTTGC
Source organism: Camelina sativa (assembly GCF_000633955.1). Lineage (NCBI taxonomy): Eukaryota > Viridiplantae > Streptophyta > Magnoliopsida > Brassicales > Brassicaceae > Camelina > Camelina sativa. Next base: position 23,290,994 of record NC_025692.1, on the reverse strand, counting down.
AGGATATGAGGCATTTCCAACGGTGATGGACATCAACAAGATACAAGAGATTTTGCCTCACAGGTGAAAACTTTATGAGAAAATAAAAAAAAACCTTTTTTTTTTTTTTTTGGTAGCTGAAGTTTTGGTATTGTTCTGATCCGATTTCTCAAATCTGAATCATTCTGATTTGTGGATTTTGTTGTGTAGATTCCCGTTTCTGTTAGTGGATAGAGTGATAGAGTACACGGCTGGTGTATCTGCGGTAGCTATTAAAAACGTTACAATTAATGATAATTTCTTTCCTGGGCATTTCCCTGAGAGGCCTATAATGCCTGGAGTCCTCATGGTTGAGGTATTATTGCATTGCCCCTCTTCTTACTCCAAAAGTTTCAGTCTATTTTACATACGTTACAGTTCAAGAGAAGCTATTTTGAGCTTAGAAATTCAGGGTTGCTCTGATTCTTGTTTGCTAGAGAAGAATGAATGATTTAGTTGATTAGTTGGTTTTGAATGGTGTGACTCTGGGGAAAGAGAATGAGGGTGAAGTTTGTGTTCCGGTTGAAGTTCTGAACTTTTGAGGGAGCTAAAGATGAAGGCTTTAGTTTAAAGTTTCAGTTTTAAGAAAGGGACTAGATTTGAGAATAAGATAGGCTGTTTTATAGGATATCTTGGATCACAGCTTTATAAACTGTGATAAAACTAATAGTCTCTACCCAAATGTATGTGGAATGAATGATTAGGAGGCTTTCTTATGTATTGTTGCGGTTAATAAGAGCTACATATAGTTTGTCCGTAAAGTTTCATTCATTAGTTTCTGAGTTCAAAGTGGTGAAGTAGATGTTTTGTTTCCACAGGCCATGGCTCAGGTGGGAGGTATAGTGATGCTACAACCAGAAGTTGGTGGATCGAAAAGCAACTTCTTCTTTGCTGGAATCGACAAAGTCAGGTTCAGAAAGCCTGTGATTGCAGGTGATACTCTTGTGATGAGAATGACGCTTGTGAAGTTGCAGAAGCGGTTTGGGATAGCGAAAATGGAAGGGAAAGCATATGTAGGGAACTCTTTGGTATGTGAAGGAGAGTTCTTGATGGCTATGGGAAAAGAAGAGTGATCTCACTTTCACCCCTTTGTTTCTTCTTCATACGGGCCTTGTGGCTGCTAATAGTAGTCACACCCTGATTTGAGTCTCATTTCTCTCTTCAATTTAAAGATGTTTGTTGGCATATTATGATTATATTAAAAAGGAACTTCAGTTTAGTAAGCTCAAGTTATTCTTGTTTTCAATGGTGACCATTTATTTAGGTAGAGAATGAAGAGAACTTAAAAATTCAAGCATATGAATTGAGTTTACCAAATCAATTTCTTAACCATTTACAATAAGAGCAACTAATATATGATCAGAAGGATTAAGTTTTGATGAAAACAGGGTGTAAAATATATTCTCAAATGAAACATAATAACCATTTTATAAAGCTATAATTTATTAAACCATCTCTTTCTATTATAAGATTGAAATAAGATGGAAGAATGTTCCGATTCAGCAGCAAGATACCAATACATAAAAGATGACATTGATATTTGTAAACAAGAAAAGATAACAAAAAAAAAACGCTTACATTTTCAAAATGTAATTATTATTAATTAAAACATAGAAAGCAAAGAAGAAGACAAGAGGCGGGTCTTGATCTCTCTATCACTTGTACAAGTGATAGTGATGACTGATCTCTTGATCACTTGTACTCGAGAATCATGTTGTTCTCAGGAGCAAGTCCAACACAAGCTCTGAGTACGTTCTCAAGCATTGCACGCTGCTTCGACAAAGCGTTCACAACTGGCGTGCCGGGAGGGACCTACATTCATTGAATGAAAAATATGTTAAGAACGTCGTTAGAGTTCGGAAACGGCACGTTGTTTGCTTTGTTTTTCTTACCAATGGTGCCTTTGAGAGGTAACTTAGGAGAGTAGCCACCGGATGGAAAGAATGGAACTTTCCCTGCAAGAAAAAACCAACAAATCAAAATTTTAATCTAAGACTTAAATCTAACATTTCTTGGATAATTATTGAAATTTATCTAAGGATTTTGTAAACGATTAGAAACCTCATTTTCAGACTTGAACTGGATACGAGTAGTGAGCTCGGCAAGAAGAACAAGGTCCAAAATAATAGGAGCAGCTAAGAGAGAGTCTTCACAAGTGTTGTGCATCACGATTGTGTTAGTCCCTCCCATAAATATCTCTGATGTGTACTCGTCCATTGCTCTCTTGCTGTCCCCTACATACGGCACATACTGCAACACCATCCAATAGTATAGTTTAGTTTAATGTTCAGACTTAATGACCACATTAAGAAAAGGGTAGTTATAATGTAAGATTAATCACCTTAATGACCACAACGTGGTCAGGGTGTTCACCAGGCTCGTACAAGATGCCGTTGCTAGCAACCATATCATCCACGACATTGCTCTTCGATATCTCCTTTGACCGGAATGTTTGTGGCGCTGACAAGTTCATGCCGTCGTTGTTCCCAAGGTGGTTGTAGCTCACTATCGACGTCGGCTATATTTGTTAATACATATAGACAAATGAAATTAATTACGTTTTGTAACGTTTTATGAAATAAATAAATTTAATTAAAATACTTAATTATGATTTACGTACTTTGATTCCGGCCCCAACAAGGAAATCGACGAGGACAGACTTCATCTTGGTCTGACCACTCTTGAAGTCATCACCACCGATCAAGCAGTTTCTCTCGATGGCCAATTCAATGAGCCCTGTAATATGTGCAAAACGTAATTATAACTACAGAAATCTGAACGTTACTAGATATTAAACTATAGTTTGATTTAATTTACCAGGGACAAAAGTGTTTTGTGGACTTCCATTGATGAAAGGAACGTTCTCAAGAACACAAGCAATGGCGTAAAGTGTAGAAGGAGAAATCTCAGCCTCATCTTTCTCCAAAGACGACATTAGATTCTCCGTCGTGTCGTTAAGACCAACAAGCACATTGCTGTATCTTTCTGTGTTCGCCGTCCACAGTACCACCACTTTTTCCACTTTGTTTTTCTCTTTGAACTCCCTAATTATATAAAAATAACAATTGATTTCCTACATCTAATGAATCATGGGAACTTTATAGTAAAATAAAATTTTCTTGGGAAAAAAAAGAAAGAAAAAACCGTTATGTTGTTACCTGATGTCCTTGATGACTTGTTCGAGTTGTTGTTTCTTAGTGCCTTTGATCACGTGGTTGGCACGTGAACCTTGGTTAGCTGCGATAAAATCTGGGTCGAAGATTCCAGGGAGTGGAACCAAGTCTTCCATGAAGGGACGCAGCTGCTTTTGGAGGTCGATGTCTAGGACCTTGGCCCTTCCCATTGCGTCCGCTAAGTTCATGTCACTTATGTCCCATCCTCCAAACACAATTTCTTCTGGATTCACCTATTATTTTCATAACCCATTAATAAATTTTACTATTATTTATCTCTATTTACTACTAATGTCCTCTAAAAAAATAAATGTAATATAATTTTAATTTTAATGTAATTTTATACTAAATGCACACTTAATAGTCAACAGTAAAAAAAATGGTAAATTGTACCATGGGGAGAAGACTTTTGAAAGGAGCATAGATTTCTTCGCCATTGAATGACCCGACCCGGATAGAGGATGCTTGGGTTAATGATCCGAAATAATTAGCTTGTTGCACTTTCTCCTTCGTGGCCCAGGATATTCCCCTGCCACCAAATATTTTGTTATTGCACAAAAGAACAAAACCGATTAAATAATGCACAACTTGCTCATTATTTAACAATCCAATTGCGGGAATATGAATAAATTAGGACACTCAAGACTCAACTTTATTCCCTTTTGCAACAGTTTTATTATTATAACAAAACAATTAAGAAGAAGAAGAAGATGTTTCACTTACTCACGATTGGCGATAACACCAGCGGTAAGAGTAGAACCATTGTTGCCACCCCAACCTACGAGCATTACTCTGCCAAGAAAATAAAAATAGATAAAGCAAAAACATCATTAATCAAACAATAAAAGAAAAATCTACAAACAGTACGTAATAATTAAAAAAAGAAAACAATATTATATTTATTTAAAGGTGAAAAGATTTAAAAGAAGATGATGACACAAACCCAAGTTTTGGAAGATGAGTGTCGGTCTTAAACTCATACTTCACGGTCTTTGGCTTCACAGTCCATTGAAACGCACCGTTTTTGTTCTCATGGACAAGCTCAGTGGTTTGGTAGTCGTACACTGAATGGATCTCATTCTCTGTGTACTTCACGTTCTGAGATTCAACCTTGAAGCTATCGATGAACATTTTTGCCTAAGGAAAAAAACTTGGAGAGAACTATGAGAGGGAGAGAGGGAGAGAGAGAGAGAGAGACTATGCAACTGGGGGGATTCTGAATGCATTGGGTGTGAGGCCAGGGTCGCGTTTTTATAGACAGGAGGGACATTTAGGAAAATATTTTTGTTTGAGATTTATTTTACAGCTTACACAGGTTTGTTATGACAAGTGTAGAAAATAGATTATATTACTTCAAATGGAGTCACTAATATATAAAGTTATTTGACTAGAAATTGAAGGTAATAAATACTCTATATGACAATATTTCTAACTACAATTTATGGGATTATGACTAGTGTAAAAAAAAAAGATTTCTTTCCATAAAATGTGTCCAAAATAGATATTGTACTAAATTACTGAAAAATGTATTAAAAACAAATCAAAGTTATTTGACTGTGATAAATTAAGAAATGAGGATATAAAAATGAAAGTCATTTTTAGTCAATATATCTAAAAATATAGAGATTGTATTAAGTGGGGGTTATTGGTTTAAGATTTGAATAAAATTTTAAAGATTTTAAATATTATGTAGAATCTGTTGTTATTAAATCAATATTTTGTTAAATTCTGTTAAAGTTTAGTATTATTAGTTTGTGATTTATAAAAAGTCATTTAAAATCTTAACAAATTTGGGTTATTGGATTCATATTTTTATAAAGTCATTAAAAATTTTGTGTTATTCAACTAAAACAGAAGAATCTAGGATTGTTAATGAATTCAATTAATATGTTATTGATTCATGATTTTAGACACTTTCTTTACACAATAAAATCATGGAAATGATCACAAAAATACAAAGATTGTTTAGAGCATTTTACAAGATTTTAGAAAACTAATCAACAAAACTCTTATTTGTTGAACTATTCAAAAATATTTATAAATTACAAGTAAATAAGTTTTTAAAAAAGGTTAGACTAGATTAGTGTATCCCATGATAGTCTAATGGGAAAAAAAAAGTCAATGGTGCCGTATATACATAAGGCCCATATCAAAAGGCTTTCTAAGTAAATTTTCTGAAGCCCATCTAACTATTTTTTGGGATCTAACGCGCACGAGCGTGCGTGAACGGAGGAACACACACGTTACGAGTATGATTTATAATAAAATCGAAACGTGTTTTTGTATACGTTTGATAGTTAGGTGAGTGTTGCTGACAAGTGACAACTAGTCCACCTGAACGTTAATTTAAAAAAAAAAAAATTTCTTACCATATCTCGCTTTTTGCTTCTGAATCTAATGCAATTGGGCTCTATAGTTTTTATATACCACATGATTCACAACGGGTTTTTTTTTTCTTTTTTTCCCTCTCTTAAACGACTTGTTATCTTGCTTCATATATTAATCCATAACAGTAACAACATACAATTGGAGTCAGTTTTTTTTAAAAAAAAAAAAAAAAAAAAATCCTTCTGCCAAACATGAGAACTTAGCAAATTGGAGAAAAAGGAATAACCTAAAAACCTAGTCTTATCCAAATAATAGGCATAAGGTGGGTCAGGGCCCAATTATGTATCCGTGTAGCGAATTTTCAGATATCGAATATAATTGGTTGTTTCATCGTAGTCTTTTTTTTTTTTTTTTTGTCAACTCTTCGATAGTCTTCTTTTTTTTCCTCTATCAAATATAGTGCTTAGTGCTTACTAGTTATTTGAATTTTTCCTTAAAATTTAGAAAGTAGGAAAAAGTACGGGATGCAAAATTTGGATGGCTACTAAAATCTTCAATTTGTATTTTACAAAAGAGGGAAACTAACACAAACACGTTTCATTATTAGGTTTCATCTTCATAATCATATGTTTATCCTCGCAAGCCTTTTGCAATTACATTGCTTTTTGAGGCTATTGTTTACCTTTTAACCCAAAAAAATGTCTACTTGAGTCCATTGTAATTTACATTCTTACCAAAAAGAACATGTAGCGTACTAGTTTATACTAACGTCGTTGTCGTGTCAATGTGTCACCCTCTGATTACACATTATATACACGATGCGAGGAAAAAATGTACATCATATACATATATATTTGTGCAACAAAATCTCGAGGGCGTTGACTTTGGTTGGACCCATGAAGTTCGAGGCACGCATATAGTGTCCACTCCACTTGGTCCGACCAAGACAAAGACATATCATGTATTGGCTATGGCCTAACCACTTCACTTTCAAAACCCATCACATGTTCCATCAATGGGCTATGATCTAAAAGACTAACCAATAATATCAATCAATAAACACTTTTAAGTACCAGAACATTTTGTAGTCGTGTTTATTTTGCTAAACCTAATAAAATATGTTCTCACTTGTGTTAACACAAAAATTTGTTTTCGCTTTCCATCATAACATGCGTAGATAAGAGAACTGTGTTTGAGGCTCCATTTCATTTTCACCTACCACGTCATCATCTTAAATAAAACTATATATTAAGATAGAAATTTTGAATTTTTATTTTTATGCTAAAAAATTGATACAGAATTTTTATTAAAGAACATGAAGTGATCAAAATAAAATTTATCTTAAAATTTGAATATAAGTAATTATTAAAAGTTAAATTATTAATACTTATATTGGATTATGTATTGATACTCAAATCCATAATTGTTGGTATCTACTGCACTATATCTCGAAACTAAAATTTCGTGGGATGTCCTGATTGGAAACGCTTGGAACGGATAATTAATTTAATTGTAGCTCACAAGATTTTGTACAACCCAGTCATTTTTTATCACATTAAACTGTGTGTGTGTGTGAGAGAGGTTTTTTTTTTCTTTTGTAAAAGAAAACACCTTTTGTGCTTTTGGTTCTAATTAACAAAACAAAAAAGAGGCACCATGAGATTCCACTAACTCATGTGTATATAAACATTACAGAATCAGTCAATTCACTTCAGCATCCACACACTTTGAATGCTCAATCACAGTTTCTTCATAGTTAAACTTCCTCACAACGTCAAAAATCGAGAAGAAGATGAAAGAGAGAGATTCAGAGAGTTTTGAATCTCTCTCACATCAAGTTCTCCCAAACACTTCAAATGGTGAATCTCTCTCACATCAAATTCTCCCAAACACTTCAAATGGTGAATTNTGAATCTCTCTCACATCAAGTTCTCCCAAACACTTCAAATGGTACACACATGATCCAGATGGCCATGGCCAACTCAGGTTCATCTGCAGCCGCACAAGCCGGTCATCAAGACCAACCTGACCGGTCAAAGTGGCTGCTTGACTGTCCTGAACCACCCAGCCCGTGGCATGAGGTCAAGAGCTATGTCAAAGGCTCTTTCCTAACCAAAGTCAAAAGATTCAAGTCA
>NC_025692.1:23250012-23282516 GCF_000633955.1 Camelina sativa | reverse complement strand
ATGCATTGATGGGGACATCAAGAGAGATAGCTATCGGACCAGTGGCTGTAGTATCCCTCCTTATATCCTCAATGTTGCAGAAACTCATAGATCCAGAAGTAGATCCCTTGGGATACAAGAAACTAGTCATAACCACAACCTTCTTTGCCGGGATCTTCCAAGCTTCTTTCGGGTTATTCAGATTAGGGTTTCTGGTTGATTTTCTGTCGCACGCAGCCATAGTAGGGTTCATGGGAGGTGCAGCTATTGTAATCGGACTCCAACAGCTCAAAGGTTTGCTTGGTATCACCAACTTCACCACCAACACCGACATTGTCTCTGTTCTTCGAGCTGTATGGCGATCTTGTCAACAACAGTGGAGCCCTCACACTTTCATCCTCGGGTGTTCCTTCCTCAGTTTTATCCTTATCACTCGCTTCATCGTAAGTGGTTCTTTTCGTTGATTCGTCTACCACTATATATATAATTATAACGTTCTTTAAACCAATAAGCACTAACATATAATGTATTATAGGATAGTATATTGTTTCAAACGCAAATTCAAACGTTTAGAAACATCAAATTTTTTTCTTTCAAAGAATTAATATTAAATTTGTGAACACAATTTTTGGAGATTTCTAGAGAAAGTGTTAGATAATGAACTGAAATTAATTAGCAATGAAATATATGTACGTGTATTAGGGGAAGAAGAACAAGAAGTTATTTTGGCTACCGGCAATAGCTCCGTTGATCGCCGTGGTAGTGTCGACGGTAATGGTGTTTCTGACTAAAGCGGACGAGCATGGCGTGAAGACGGTGAAGCACATTAAAGGAGGTCTTAATCCAATCTCCATTCACGATCTCGACTTTAATACTCCTCATCTCGGACAAATCGCTAAAATCGGTTTAATCATTGCCATTATTGCTTTAACCGTAAGTAGTTATAGGTAGCATTAAAGCATTGTTTTTTTGAACAATATTTTAAATTTTATCGTCTAATTACTTTTTTTTTTTTTTTCAGGAGGCGATTGCGGTAGGGAGGTCGTTCGCTGGAATTAAAGGGTACAGACTCGATGGAAACAAAGAAATGATGGCCATTGGATTTTCGAATGTTATCGGTTCCTTCACATCTTGTTACGCTGCTACTGGTAATTGATTATTCAACTTATTATTTTTTATAATATAAACATTTACATGGACCATTTTTTGGTGGAATGTGAAATAAAAGTCATTTTTGGTGGAATGCCAATTTTTTTCTTTCTGATAGAGTTGATTACTGGTTTAGGAAACTCCTCTATTTTCTTAGTTAAAGATACATATACATTTCTACGAAACATCAAATCACGTCCACTTAATGGTTGATTGTGACCGAAAGTTTATTTGTTTAACAGTTTTAATTACGTTATGTAATATAAACATGTAAATTATATATATATTGTAAGTGACGATCTAAAGTATAACAATTTTGCAATTTAGGTTCATTCTCTCGGACAGCTGTGAACTTCGCGGCAGGATGTGAGACAGCAATGTCGAACATTGTAATGTCGGTTACGGTGTTTGTAGCACTCGAGTGTCTAACGAGGCTTCTCTACTATACCCCAATTGCCATCCTCGCTTCCATAATTCTCTCAGCACTTCCGGGATTAATTGACATCAATGAGGCCATTCACATTTGGAAAGTCGATAAATTTGACTTTCTTGCTCTCATTGGAGCTTTCGTTGGTGTTTTATTTGCTTCAGTTGAGATTGGACTTCTTGTCGCGGTACGTGCTAGTAACGAAGATATAAACTTTATCAAAATAATTAGAATCATTTCGGTTATACATATATATGAAGAGATTAATAAATGATCGTGTGTTTATGTGTGCTAGGTGGTTATTTCGTTTGCCAAAATCATACTCATCTCAGTCAGACCAGGGGTTGAAACGCTCAGGAGAATGCCCGGAACCGATATTTTTGCAGATACTAATCAATATCCTATGACGGTTAAGACTCCTGGAGTATTAATTTTTCGAGTCAAGTCTGCGTTGTTGTGCTTCGCTAATGCCAGTTCCATCGAGGAAAGGTATAGTATACTAGTATTCTTTTATGGATATGACATGCATAACAATTCATTACAACATTATTTAAGAATATGATATGTATGTATATACAGTTGTTTAAGTAGAATAAGTGTTTTTTGATTGTCTATATATAGGATTATGGGATGTGTCAATGAGGAGGAGGAAGAAGAAAATATAAAGAGCAATGCCAAGAGAAAGATCCTCTTTGTAGTCCTTGATATGTCAAGTAAGTGGAACTCACAAGGATAATGCAAATTATAAAGTGTTTATATAGCTCACAAAAAATGATCCGATAGATGAAATTCATTTATTTTACTACTCACCTNTTTTTTTTTTTTTTTTTTTTTTTTTGGGTTGAAATATCGAGATAGCCACAATTAAAAAAGATTTGAAACTCTAGTTTTTATTACTTTTATGTTTTGTTCAGTCTTTCTCATAATTATTTATTGATTAGATTTGATAAACGTCGATACATCGGGGATTACTGCTTTGGTGGAGCTCCAAAACAATCTAACTCAGGCTGGTGTTGAGGTAATTAGTTTACATTCTAACAAGTTAATCCGTCGTTATCTCTTTAAAAACGAGAAAAGATATATCATTGTTTTTCATTTTTTTTTTGCAGCTAGTAATCGTGAACCCGAAATGGGAAGTGATCCACAAGCTGAATCAAGCAAGGTTCGTAAGCAAAATCGGGGGCAAAGTTTACATGACAATCGAAGAAGCTCTCGATGCTTGCTTTGGATTAAAAGTTTAAAAAATAGTTTTCTTAATATTACATATATATATATATATATGTGTTACCGGATAATATTGCATGTGAGTTTTATGTCAGTTCCTGTAGTTTAAATTATGAGAGGTGTGCATGATGATGTTGTATAATTATTTAGTACGTATGTGTAATATTGTAGTGTGCCTTGGTACGTAAGCTCGGTCGTGATTAAATAAGTCATGCAAACTATAGTGTCATGACGATCGAAGGGTGTGTGTAACAAAACTTGGAAATAATGTATATATTTATATGTACGTTTTGATATATATTGGTGTTTTGTATGATGATTAAAAATGTTATTGAGTGAGATTTATATTTGGTATCCTCTCTTATTAAACGTGATTCCGTAATTAAAAATTTCGTGTTGAAATTCTAGAAACCGAATGTTCAAAAACACATGTCTAGGTACAATGTATCTAAATCCGTTGAACAAAAGTAATTTACGAATTTGTTGAATCAATTTAAGTGGAAGGACTTTAATAGCGTACAGTACTATTTAGAGCGTACAGTACTAATTAATAGAAGTAGTAGTAGTATTTGATGTCACTTGGAAAAGTCAAGAGTGAGAAGCTATATTCGGAGGGTTAATGATGTCTCCAAATTTAAATAGTCTAATCCCACTTTTTTTTAACTTTTAATTATTGAAGTTAATGGGCACCACTGTTTCAATTCACGATCTTTTCTTGATTTTTTTTTTCACAGCTTCAGTATATGCGTCTAGGTTCACTGAATCTGATAAAACTTGAGGACAAAGTTGATTTGCTGAGGTCTATGATTGTTAACTCATTACACTCTATTTAAATTATGGAAAACTGTTTTTAATTTGTATGCTTTGAAACACTAATTAACCATTCTAAAAAAAAATAACACTTGAAGTTGCGTTTGTGGTCCAATGCATATTTCCTTTTTCGGTCAATATGTGGGTATGGTGGTGCTAACTCCTACGACATAGATATGGAATGTCATGGACCTAACTCTTAAAAGACTTTCATTATGGTGCTTAACTTTTTTTTTTCTTCCATAAATCCAATTAAGAACTTTACTACTAGTATTTGAAGAGAATGATTTCGGAGGGATATAAAATGAAATATGCTGTCCAATTTTAATGACATTTTTTTTTGTTATTTAATAATACGAGCATGATCACTATCTGTTTATATTTGGCTGTTTGTGAGAAGATTTTGGTTAATCAAAAAAATTTCTAATTACGCAGGCTTTATGAACTATTTTTTTGTCTTTTAAAATAACTAAATTGTATCAACATTATATTGCTAATATTTTGGTACCGTTGATTGCGTGTTTTTAGTTTTTTTTTTTGTTCTAATTTGAAGAAGGTTATAAATGACAACGAGTGAGTGGTGATCGATGATTCGGTAAGAGAAAGCATTGGACGAAGTTGGTCAACACTTTTGTCAATTATTTGCATTTTTTTTTTCTTTCTTTTTCTTTTGCTTCTCCCACGTGTGATATATACATCTTCAAATAAACCTTGCTGCTATTATCTCCGTCAAACTAGTCCTGTATAATCATCACTAACATAATGGCGATGATTCTGAAATGACCTATATTGATGATACCCACGATTATTAATACTACTAGACTACGATTCTGTTTCACAAACTTATAAGCATTTGTTATCGCTATACGAATTGAATTATCTTTAGTGTTGAGTTAATAACAATGAGCTCTGACTTCTATCACTAAAAACCCAAAAAGATAAGAGAAATTAATGATTAGTCACTTAGTTGAAGCTTATATAACTGTTTGGCAAAAAAGGGAGTTGAAGCTTTATTTATATGTAGTTCTATAAGTTGAAGCTTTATTTATATGTAGTTCTATACTAATAGTAGCTTATATATATGGACTCTAAGCCCATATAAAATGTAGAGTTAGACCATTTAGTGGAAAAGACCGATGCTAACAAATGGGCTTCAAGTCTTAAACCAAACACATAATTCCTTTTATTTATTCATTTTTAAACTAACACATAAGTTCCTTTTTTTTTTATTTGGGCCAAACAGTAACCACATAATACTATACTTTCTGATGAAATCATTTTTCTTGGGGTTAAAAGTGGTATATAATTTTATTTCCAAATAATTTTCATTGTGAAAAATATCCTGTATTGATTTATTAAATTTAAAATCTAATATTATAACTAAATAATAATTAATACATTAAAATCATATTAATTTTTGCACATACACTCTAAAAATAATAAATTAAATTGGAAAATTTTGCTTGAAAAATAGTCTTTACAATATAGACAAAATAATCCACATGTCTATAACACGTCACAATTAGACAAAAGAATCCACATGTCTTTACAAAAGAAAAACACAAGAAGCGTATAAAAGGAAAGTATATATATTTTACAAATTCAAAGATAAAATTAAGTTAGACAAAGATGGATAACATTGACAATATTGCAAATTAGGAAACTAACGAGATTTCCCTAAATAAATTCTTGTAAAGACTTTATGAATCCAATTTCATCCGATCGAAAAGTGTAAAGGGGTCCACGTCTTTGTGTATTGAAATCTTATCCGTCCACGTGTCATTATATACATCTGGACTGCATATATTCATTCTCCTTCGTCAACCTTTGAAGACTTGACTTTTTCTCTTGCCGTTGAAGCAAGTGAGAAGAACCAAATCCCCCGTGTTCGATCTCGCCGCGGTGAGTGACGATGAAGTCGGAGACTCTAACATTAGTTCTAGTTTATCTCGCCGGAATCATGGAAAGAGCCGACGAGTCTCTACTTCCAGGAGTTTATAAAGAAGTAGGAGATGCACTACACGTAGATCCCACAGCTCTTGGAACTCTAACTCTGTTCCGGTCTATTGTTCAGTCTTCTTGTTACCCTTTAGCCGCTTACTTGTCTTCTAGACATAACCGAGCTCACGTCATCGCTCTCGGCGCTTTCCTTTGGGCCACTGCAACGTTCCTTGTCGCCGTCTCCACCACTTTTTTACAGGTTTGGACTTCTTCTTTAACCTTTTTGCTCTGTTCTAAGTAAACTGGAATCAGATCTGTTGGGTTTTGGAATCTGTTGATCTGGGTAGCACAAAGTGTGAAGCTTGATAAGGAAAGGTTTCAGTTTAGGCGACTAGACAATCAAAGATCGTTGCTTTTTGTGGCTTGATGTTGAGATTCATTTGGTTTCATAGAAAGAAAAAGGCATGAGAACTTAGTCTGTGTTATGTGTTGTTCAGGGGATTGCTTGGTTCGAAAGTGAATTTGGATTTTACCCATTTGCCACAAATATGAATGGAACGGATTTTACATTTTTGCTATATGTTTTGCTGGTTGAAACTAGGTGGCAGTATCAAGAGGCTTGAACGGGATAGGGCTGGCCATTGTGACACCCGCGATTCTGTCACTAGTCGCTGACTCAACCGAAGAAAGTAACCGTGGCGTGGCATTTGGATGGCTAGGACTTACTTCAAATATTGGTTCTATACTTGGAAATCTCTGTTCTATCCTCTTGGCCTCAAAATCTTTCAATGGCATCGCTGGCTGGAGAGTTGCCTTCTTCTTGGTGGGTTTTGTAAGCGTGATAGTCGGTATCTTGGTCCGCCTCTTTGCCAGTGATCCTCATTACAGCGACAAGAAAATCACAAAACTTGACAAAGACAAACCTTTCTTGTCAGACATAAGTGATCTATTGAGAGAGGCCAAGATGGTTATAAAAATTCCATCTTTCCAAATCTTTGTTGCTCAGGGAGTTTCGGGTTGCTTCCCTTGGTCAGCTTTGGCTTTTGCACCATTGTGGCTAGAACTCATCGGTTTCTCCCACAAAACAACCGCGGTTCTAATAACTCTCTTTACCGTTTCTTGCTCTATCGGAGGTTTATTTGGAGGATACATGGGAGATTCTCTCGCCAAGAAGTTCCCAAATGCCGGTAGGATCATCCTGTCTCAGATAAGCTCTGCTTCGGCGATTCCTTTAGCTGCGATTTTGCTTATCGGATTACCTGATGACCCTTCCACGGCCTTTAGCCACGGTCTAGTTATTGTCATCATGGGATTATGCATGTCATGGAATGCTGCAGCTACAAACGGGTAAGTTTAATACATATATTTTCCAATCTTCTTGATTTTTTTGTTTGTTTTTTCTTGAATCTTGGAAAGAATCTGCCTGAAATGGTTTTTATACAGTCCGATATTTGCAGAGATAGTTCCAGAGAGAGCACGGACAAGCATCTACGCGTTAGACAAATCATTCGAGTCAATATTAGCTTCTTTTGCTCCTCCTATTGTAGGGATGCTTGCTCAGAACATCTATGGATATAAACCTATCCCGGAAGGATCGTCAAGCTCGATCAAGGTTGAAACAGACAGAGAGAACGCAGCATCGCTAGCTAAAGCACTCTACACATCGATCGGGATCCCAATGCTGATATGTACCACAATCTACTCGTTTCTATACTGCACATACCCGAGGGACCGAGACAGAGCGAAAATGCAAGCCTTGATCGAGTCAGAGATGCATCAACTCAATGAAGAAGAAGAAGATGAAGTTGAGGTGAAGTGTTTTGGAGCTGAGGAACATGATGAGACTTATTTGCTGAAGCAGCATCAGAGTGAGAGTGTGAAGTGATGGATGATATGGGGTTATTGACAACAGGGGTTCCATACTTCAATGATAGGAAAATGGGGTGATGCACTTCAAGTGTAATATACCGGTAGATAACAAACATTACAAGAACAGAGTTAAAAGGAAAAAAATAAAATTACTGATTTTTTTTTGGTTCTTGTAAGGAAATATATTAATGACTAATGAGTGTTGAATGATACATATCTCGCTTTCTTAATTCCAAAAATCAAATTCATAAATGCGGAGTATTAATTTGGTAAAAACATCAGACATATGTGAAATTAAACCGGACACAAACCGGGTTCCGACAGAACAGAGAGGTAGGGAGCGCGTCAGTAGATTGGAATTATTTCGATATTTGGGTTCTGATAATTCACTTTACTCTTCTTTCTTTCCCAAACTTTTATACTCAAGAGAGAAGATCCATCTCTCATCTCTCTCGTCTTCAACGTTGTTGTCACTTCCTATGTCGAATCGTGGCCTAAATGCAGCTGTACAATTGTTCAATTCATCGTAAAGATCGAAGAAGTAGCAGTAGTAATCTACTGTTTTTGTAGGGTTACTTTGCCAATTTCCTAATTTTAGGTATCTTCTTTTTTTTTTTCTTAGCCTTTTCTCTCTCTCAGTCAAAATAAATCAGCAACCAAAGAAAATTAATAGGAAAAAGTTTCTCTTTTTGTTGTTTGTAACGTATACGAGAGACTTGGGTTTTTAAATGGGTATCTCAAAGATTCATGCTTTCATTATAATTTTCAGAATCCTCTTCTGGGTCTGGGTTCTTACACCAAATTTAGCTGATTTGAAGTGTTTCAGAACTTAGATCTTACTGTTTTTTTTACACATCAAGAAGCTCCATTGTTTGATATGCGTTGTTGTCCTCTTGCCCCCAGAGATCTAATTGATTAGAGTAATGTTGTCTTTTAGCTGCGAAATCAATTTGGTTTTATGCTTTTGTATTCGAGATTGTGAAATTTTACAGTATCTTTTTTTTTTTTGTCGATTTTAGTTGTCTCTTTGTTTCCCTCTATGATTTTTCAAAACTTAGGACCACTCTGATTTTTTTTTCGCGTAAGATCCAATTTCGCCTTTCGTTTTCAGAATTTTACTTGGCAAGTAGATGCATATTAATTTTTTATTATAATTGGAAAAAATTGTTCTTGTTACATATTTTTGAGCTAATGATATGTTTTTTTTTTGGTATTTGTTGTTATGTAGATTATTAATTGATTGGTAGCAACATCGAAGAAGAAGCGTACACAAGTTTTGGTTGTCAATGGATAAAGCTTCATCACAAGAGTGTCCTTATCCAGGATGTTTCTTCTGTGTAATGAAAGAAGGAAACCCGAGTAAACGAAGATCCTGCATTCTCAAATTCTTTCGAGATCTTCCTTCTCAAGACGATGATGGTCAAGTTCTTCCCATTAGTGGTCTATGGAACACTGCAATGGCTCATCCTAACGATCCTGAGTTCATTGAGCTTGGAATCTTTGAGTGTATGTCTGCTTTGATATGGAAAGGTCTTAAAAACCGGCGTTGGCTATCTCATGACCAGAACATATACATCCCTTATTACGCTGCTCACATTATCGGGTCTTACACTATGAATATGGAAGAGTTTGCTGAGAGAAGTGTTGAAGCTGGTGTGATTGCTCCACTTGTTGAGCTTTTAAGAGGTAGGCTTACTTGGGTTGAACAAAGAGTGGCGGTTCGTGCTTTAGGACATTTGGCTACTTATCCTAGTACTTTCCCTGCTGTTGCAAATCATGGTGAGATCCTTGAGCTTGCTATACAGTTGGCTATGAGCTCTTTGGAAATAGTTTATTCTCATTTTTACCAGTATCCGGATCGAAGGTTGAGTTACCATTGTGATCTGCTTACACGTGGGATGGGAGGTGTTGAGATGGAGTCAAGAAAAGCTGAGGAATGGGCTAGCCAGTTGCAGTGTTGGTCTCTTCAGCTCATAAACTGTTTCGCCTTTAAACCAGAGTTTCTTCCCACTCTGTGCAAACCTGAGTTTCTAGTGAATCTTCCGGTTATGTGGGGTGGACTTGTTAATGAGAACTCTCCGGCTGGTATTGGTTTGCTTAGAACAATCTGTCAGCATAAACTTGGCCGTGGACCTGTCTCTGCGTGTCCAGGAATGATTGAGGCTTTGTGTAACATCGCTCGTTCTTCTGATGATTGGCAGTATATGGCGATAGAGTGTCTTCTTTGGTTGCTTCAAGATCCTAATACATCTCACAAAGTAATAGACAAAGCAGTGCCTACGCTTGTTGATCTTGCAGAGATCACAAACTTGGGTGATCACAAGAAACTTGGAGATTCCATTGTGAGTGTTCTTCAAGAATGCAGCTCCATGGGTAACCGTTCAAGGGAATTGATCGAAGAGACAGTAAGTTCCAGACAAAGACTTAAATGGGAGAAGAGTATGCCTAAAGAGGATCTTCATATCAAACAAGCAGCAGCGTTAGTGGTCAAACTCGAAGGTAACTCTCTTTTTTCTTCAGGAGACATCGCTGGTGCAGCAGAGAAGTACTCAGAAGCTTTGTCTCTATGTCCAATGAGGTCAAAGAAGGAAAGAGTAGTGTTGTATAGCAATAGAGCTCAGTGCCATCTCTTGTTGCAACAGCCTCTGGTTGCTATAAGCGACGCCACACGTGCGCTTTGCTTGCACAATCCCGTAAACCGGCATGCTAAGAGTCTTTGGAGAAGAGCTCAGGCTTATGATATGTTAGGTTTAGCTAAAGAGAGTTTGTTGGACGCAATCTTGTTCATCAACGAGTGTTCTCAGTCGAATGACCCGGATCTCTCCATGAGACAGAACAAGGTTCCTGATTACGCAGAGAGGTTGGTGAAGAAGCAGATGCGAGCAGCTTGGTTGTTTAAAGAAGCAGCATTGAAGCATGGAGGTGTGCATAGGAAAGGTGAAGAGAGAGAAGTGTATGGAAATGAAACGGATGATTCTGAATGGGAAACAGCGAGTGAGAGCGATATTGGAGATGATGGAAGAGATCACATGGGGCTTGATGATGAGGAAGAAGAGGAAGATGAAGGCCATGGAGAGAAGTGGAAGAACCGGGATAAATCTAGTGAGAAAACTGAGAAAACTTCTGCCAAAGGTAAGATTTTTAGCGGTTTACTTGCATGGTTATGATCTTGATCAACTTAGTTAATAGTCTTTGGTGCTAAAATCTATGAATTTGGTTCAGGTATGAGGCATGGATACAGCATAAAGCTAGCAGAAGATGAAATCTGAATCACTGGAAACAACGGATCAAACAAGATTCGTTAAAAGAAGCTTAAGAAGAACAGAGAAGTCTTTGTATGGGTTTTAGTATTTGTTACAAGCAAGAAACTTGCTTTTCATGGAAATCGTAAGTTCGATCTTTTTTATTTTTATTTTTCCTTTCTTTGTTTAGTTTTGCGTGATTGTAGAATTTGTGGTAAATTAAATTTGATCCATTTGAGGAGTAAAGAAGAAAGGAACAAATGTTTTGTTTTTCAGTTATTTTATTTTGTGGTGTATGTACTTTAAAATTTGTTCAAGAGACAATGTGTTCCAATTTGTATAAATTACATTTTCTCTTGTGTTACAAAAATGATTTATAGGATTTTTTTTTTGTGTTTGGGAGATTATTGTCTAGTTTTTTTTGTCCAAGTATTATTGGGACTGTGGGAGAGTTTCTACACTACAAAATTGTGCTAAGAAAGGGGATTTTCGTGGGTAATGAGTACGATACAATATTGTAAAGTAGACGATTTGAAAAATGGAAGATCTACATTCGAAGACACGAGAGTGAAACTTGATTGGTGGAATGAGGATATGTACCAAGTCACTATTTACCTTTTTACGTCAGGTTTGAGAAGATATCTTCTCTTCTCACTGTCTTTTTGCAAACGGCAGTGATATTGTCTAAATTGGCACACTTGGTTTTAAAAATGCCGTCCTTTGGATAAGTCCAACGGATATAATAAACAGGGGTCTAGATATGAACTAAAACAATGTTGTCCTTTCATATTATAGAAGAAAACACTTCATTATGAGAAAACCACTTAAAACTCAAGTTTCGTGGACATGTTGTTTTGGGGGTTTGTAAGTTAGTTTCCCATAAAGAAAATGGTACTTTAAGATAGAAACTCAAAATTAACATCAACTCTGTTTAACTATGAGTATGCTTATTGAACATGAATTGTTTTAGAAACTAAAATTATATTTTTTTTAAAATAATCATAGATATTAATTAGTAGTATACATAACTTTTGTCAAGAATGAATTGTGATCAGATAATTTTGCTTGCGCATTTTCTTATGTTATCAAGTCTATCGTTTATGACTACATGGGATAAGATTCGTGGCTAATATTTATTGTAATTATATCTTTTGAGTCAAATTCCATACTCATTTTTATATATGCAATCGAATGTATCTAGTAAAGAATTGTTCTTATTTAATTTGATTCTGCTGACGCTATTTCAAACAGCTTTCGGCTATTGGATGTGTCCACGCGAGATGTAATGTAGTAATGGTCAATTCTTCAAAATGTGCACCTTATTTTCTTTTTGCAAGTTATAAAATTCTCTATATGGTGATCCACTGATCCTACGTATCTATATCTAATTATCTCCCAAAACTATGGGCAAGAGTCATTATTAAAATCGACCCTTGGTCGTTTGAGATGCTCAAGAGTTTAAATTATAAAATAAAACCATCACTAACATGATTAGAATATTTAATTACGCACAATGTGGAAAATCTAGTGCAATCTTTCCTCGAACATTCCACATAAATCTTTATATAAATAGTGAGAATTTGTTCATGCACAACATATTCATCACATAGGGCTTCATTTCTCTAAAATTCGCTCTAATTGTTATTACCTCGGTTAAAAAAGAAAAATTCTTGGTTTGATTCGATATTTTCAAGAAAATGGGTAACCGTGAAAACATTCGTTCTCTTAAACTTGAAGTTAAAGTGGTGGAAGCGAGAAACGTAGAGCTCAAGTCATCACCAACCGCTCTCTTCGTTAGGTTCTATCTCCATGCAGGGAATAACAGTAAGATCAAACTAAACACTGCAGAGATCCGTTCGAGATCAGACCAAAAGGTCATGAACTGGAACCAGTCATTCGGTCTGGAGTGCCAAGGGAAAGAAGCCGCGGTTGAAGAACTAAAGCAACAAACCGTTGTTTTCGAACTGCGGAGAAGAAAAGGGACGTCGTTTTTGAGGAAGTGGTCTAAATCAGAGTTGGTTGGTAGAGGAGAGATTTCATGGAGATCGGTTATAGAGTCGAATGGGATGGAGATTGAGAGTTTTTTAGTGATGGGTGAGACGAAAGATCGGGTTTTGGAAGATTGTGATAAGCCTCTTTTATTGAAGATAGCTTTAAAAGTGCAAGCCTCAAAATTGGTGAATACTACTAAGAGAGTGGAAGATCTTTGTGAGTGTAGAGAGTGTAGGAGAGTATGTAATTGTTTAGATTATGAGGCTTTTGTTGTGGCGTGTGCGGTAGCTGGAATTTAGTTTGTACGAGAAATTTTTAATTAAGATCTAATGTAAAGAACCGAATGAGTTGATGCAATAAATTAAAACGAGAAAACTAAGGATCAAAGTTTAAGAAAATGAAAAAAAAGAGACAAATCACAACTGGTTTTATAGAAGACAATGAAACGGTGATGTTGTTTCAAGCATGGCCATGTCCGAGAAGAGCGAGAAGCATATCTTTGTAGTCACCAGAAGTGTCATTAGCAATGGCTCGATCAAGAGGTACGCTGTTCCTGCGTAAGTATTCTTCTTTGATCCTCTCCATGTCGACCTCTGCTCGTGTAGTGACCACTCTGGTAAGTGCCCACTCATCTGTTCCCATCTTGACGATGGCTCGACGTAGAACCTTCTCAAAGTACTTCTCTGGATATGTCAAGCATTTGATGGCGGTTTTGAGAAGTTGAACATATTCATCGTTCGAATCTTCCTTCAGAAACTTGTTAATGGAACTTCCGAACTTGTCCTTGAAGTGATTGAGCGTTGCGTTGATTTGAGCTTTGCTCCTTGTTGTCAAGATCCTGATGAGATCTTCATCAGTGTAAGCCTTCTCAGTTATCTTCTTGTGAAGTGTCTTAGCTTCAGATCTAGCGACCTTCACGTTGACCTCATCAGCATTTCCATCGTACCTGAAGCTGCTCACAAGAGGAACCAATAGCTGCATTTTCACAAGTGGTCAAAACAAAACAACAAACATATGATTAGAAAATTACTGTTCAATCTTGACATGGTATACAAACCACTTCACTCATTGCAGCCATCATTAGATCAGTTTGGTTAGATCATCACTACCTTTCGAACATCTCCAGATGTGTGGTATGAAACATCCTCTTCGAGAGAGGTTCTGTAGCGAGCTTGGTATGCTTGCTTGGCCTTGAAAAACTCAAGCGCTGGTCTGGTACACGCGATTTCGACTAGAACCCAAATGTTCTTGGTGAACATTTGGGTAGATTCCTTAGCCAAATACGCATCTCTCTCCGTAGGATCAAGAGTCCACAACATCACAGCTCTCTGTTTTCAAGCAAAGTAGCAAATCATAGTATACTCAAACCATAATAATTAGATGAAGATACAAAAAAAAAAATTTCTTTGAAAAACCTCAAAGTCACCGGACAGCTCTTTGTCCAATTCCTTGAGAAGATCTTTGTTGTAGTTAGCAGCGTAAACAGCACGGATGAAGCTGCGCTGTGTTGCATTTCTATGAGCCAAGATTGATATGATCATCCCTTCATTGGTTCCCCATCCTGCACCACACAAAAACAAAATTTCAAACCGAAGTTTAATCAGCAATGTAACCAAACTGATCAATTAAACTAAACCAAATCTTAGAACTATTGTAAAAATCTTTAAATTCGCAAGAAAAATAATTTTTGCTAGTAGAAAATAAATAAATGGAAAATCTTATAATAATTTTTAGGAAAACAACAAGTTAAACTGTTCTAAAAAGTTGTCTAATCGTCGGTTACAAAACCAAACGGTCAGAATCAGAAAACGCTTTCAACAATAAAAATCAGTAAAATATTACATAACGTGTCACAATTTCGCATCGTAACAAAAGAATCATGCAACGGAGTTTTCTAATCGCAAAATCATGATTTTGATCAGTAGATAGAAAAGAGCTAACTTATCATGCATTTAAAAAACCCTATGTACATATCATCAACCAAAACAGCTAGCTAGATCAGTAGATCAGACTAGTCAGCAAATAGATTCAATCGAAGCATGAAAGGTGACCAAGGCCTAGTTTAACTTTTACTTCCATAACGAAGGGAGAGAGATGAAAAACCTTTAAAGGCCTTGTGGAGCTGCTCAGAGTCTTCTTCAGGAAGAGGAATAGTCGCAGGAGTTCTGAGAGACGCCATTCTCTGACCACTGAGAGTATCTCTCTTCCTTATATTTTTTCTTTTTCTTTTTTGTGCTCCCTCTAAATGAGATGAAGAAACTGTGAGACGAGGAAAACGCACACTACCTTAAATAATGTGAAATGAAATCCCAGCTTCTTTTCTTTCTTTAATTATTAATCATTTTTGTTTTAAAAAGACAAAGCAATTTAAGTAAATTAGCAAAAGGGGAAAATTTTATTAAATACAATTACAGGCTGTATCCAGTGCACACAGAAATGAAAAAACAAGTATCATGTTTTGCATTTTTTTGGGTCATAAAGCTTAATATTTAATGGAATTTAAACAATTTATATATATGATTAAATAGGTAATTAAACAATAGGTAATTTAAACAATTTTAAAAGATGTCTTTCTTAAATTTTGTCCACTTATAATTTATCTAATTAATTATAATTGGTGTAATATGTTTTATAATTATTAAATATATAATATGTCATTAATCATAAAATTAAAGAAAATGAAATTACAAAAGTAAAGAAAATATAATCCAATAATATGCAACGTAGTTGCCAAGGTTGTTTCTATACCGGATAAAAACTTTGCCTTCCGTCTAGGGGTGGGCATTCGGGTATTGGTTCGGGTTCGGTTCAGATAATTCGGGTTTCGAGTAATTCGGGTTTATAATTTATAGAATCATATAGGTATTATGGAAATTTCGGTTCGGGTTCGGTTCGGGTTTTTTTGGGTTCGGGTCGGTTCGGGTATTTTTTTGGAATATCGAAATATATCTGATATGTTTTGGGTTCGGTTCGGTATAAGTATTTTTTACCCATTTTAGAACCAAAATACCCATATATATATATATATAACTAAAATACCCTATATAAATTGAATAACTATATCAAATTTCATGAAGTTATAACTAAAAAATCATACCAAAATAACTAAACTAAAGTTAGAAACTAAAGACAAGCAAAACAAGCAAGAGAAAACATGATCCAAAAGTCTAATCTAAAACATAAACAAGTAGTAGAATAGTAACATCCAAAATCAAATTCAAAAGTCTTATAAAATCTAGAAGTAGGTATTGAGAAAAACTGAAAGAAACAACAAGAATCAAAGAAGAGATCGTTTGCATATGGTGAAGCATTGTAGGCGTCTTCACTAAGCGATGAGACTTACTTTTGAATGAGTCTTTGACGTCTCTGAAAGAGGAGATTCAGGAGAAGAAGCGAAGACATTTAAAGAATCCAGATTGAAACTGTGGATTAGGGTTATAGAATTTATAAAAAAAAACAAATCTTCCGCAGATATAGCCATATAGGTAGTGGAGAGTGGAGACGAACTGATAAATGTGATTCTTCTTCAATGCAATCTCAACTGATAAACACACATAAAGATTACATATATGAAATGATAAACAACATAGGTTCGGATATACATGGGTACTAATTGGGTATCGGTTCGGATCGGGTAATACCCGATACCCAAGAGTATTTTATAATTAAGATCCAACTAATATATTGGACAAGATTTATACCCGATCCGAACCGAAGTTTTTCGGTTCGGTTCCAATACGGATATTTCGGGTCAGGTATTTTGCCCAAGCCTACTTCCGTTCTTCGGTGGTATATATTTAGCTGTACTTGGGGTTTCCTGTTTCCCTTATGTCTTTGTCTGGATCAAATATCATCATCTGCCTTCACAAGATGCATATTTTGAGTATGTTTTTAGCTTTTCAAATAGACTTAAGGAAAAATGATTCATCAGTTTATATTGAACTAGGAAAAATCCCACGCTTTGCGTGGTTATATTAATATATATATATATATATATTTAAATATAGTTTTTATTTTAAATTTTTGTATTAGAAATAATATAGTTGATTTTATATGTTCCAAGATAAAATATTTACACATAGACTTTTAAATATGTAATATCAAAAAACATTTATTTATTAAATTTAATAAAAATGTATGGTCAAATACGTACACATAGACTTTCTTGGGAATATCTGCAAATGTTAAATTTTTAAGAAAATTGAAATAATAAGAGTTTTAGGAACTTAGGAAGTAAGTATGATGTAAGAACTGAAAATGCAATATAGGTGTTGACGTAAAGACGTTTGGTAGCTAAAAATTAGGGGTTGAAGTAAATATTTTATTTAACGGACATAGGAGGGAATCATGGTTTTGAGTAATTATTTATTTTGATTTGGATTCAAATTTCGAAACTGCTAACTTATGTCCGTATAGTAATTAGTAGAGGGGTTTGGGATATTTTATATTGGGAAGCAAATATTTTAGCGATTGTTTTGGTAAAAATTGAGTGTTCACAACAGAAAATTTACTGAGACGCTACATACATTTGGGATTCTAATGTACCTCCTGCAAGTTAAATAAACTTTTAACCTTCATCAGGGCCATAACCTGAAGCTCCTAAAGCCAACATTCCAGGAGCGAAGAATGCCAATTCATCCATCAGAATATAATAGAGAAAGAAACAATGTCATACCCACAAAGTTGTCGAGAAAGAAAATCCAACAGGCCATATGAGAAAGTGAACAGGGAAACCTAAGCAGCAAAGGAAAATAGTGGTGGCAGATCCCATTGTCTCACAATTCTACAACTCCAGATGTATGTTTCTCTTTTCATCATTCAAGTTAGACTGTTTGTAGTCACTGACAACAACTGTAGAGGAGAAGAAAGTATCATATCCACACTAAAGAATCATTATATAAAAATAACATATAAAGTGAAACAACTTAAAATTACCTGTGATAAGAACCACTGGAAATGCAATGCTTCCTCCATTCAAGTTTTGAGGTTGGAGAGACAGTCTGTAGTCACGGACAGCTGCAGAGGAGAAGAAGGCACCAGAACAACACTAAGAGTCATTATCGACAAGGAAAATCTCATAAATTAAGTGAAAAATTGTCTGTGACAAACCTCTGTTTTTGTTTTTATCCCAAGTGCTACTGCAGCAACCATCAAATCAGATGAAACGAGAAAGAGAAAACATCATTAGAAACAGGGGTAGTAGTATAACTTGGTAAATCTAAAAAATCCAAGTAAAAAAAGAGCAAAGAGAGGAGAACATAGTTAACTTACCTTAGTCAGTCTTCATTCTTCAACCCGACCTGCACAACATATACAGAATTAGATTTAGTTAATTTTACAAGTCTGAATCAAACAACGACATAAAAGAGAAATCCTGAAAAAAAAGAACTCTAGAATTTTTAAAACCTGTACTTGGCCGTCGGTAAAACCAGAAGAAGAGACACCAACTACGAAAACAAAACAACGACCAACGTCCTCCCTATCCTCACCGGGCACCAAAATCCTCCTGCAAAATCATCAACTGAGATACTCACGAGTTAGAAGACAAAGACAAGACAAGAGAAGATGTCTTACCTTAACTTATTAGGGAGTCACGGTGGTTAGGCCATTTAACCATTAAGGAGAGGCATGAAATCAGGGTAGAAGTAGTTTTAATAGGAGGAAAACCTACGGACATTTCAAATTTAATAGTTTACCAACCTGGCCTACAGTAAAGAAATAGTTCTATCCAGCGAGTCCAAACAACCTGCAGTTAAATGGGAGGAAACAACAATAAGCAGTGCCCAATAAATTAACAGAAATACTACATACATTTGAGATTATAATAGACCTCTGCTGGNTTATAACTTCATCCGTGCCCTAACCTGAAACTCCTAAAGCCAACATTTCCAAAGAAACCTCCCTGAAGAAGAAGAATAAGAAGAAAATAACAGATCAACACTAAAGAGTCACTAACAAACCTCAGTTTGTTTTTGGTCTATGGAATGAGATGAGAGCATACCTTCCTCTGGTAGTACGTAGCTCATCAAATTTGGCAATCATTGAGGGTGATTCCAACCCAAAAAAAAAAGCATACCAAAGTAAGCTAAAGAAGACAGTTTTTTAAAAACAAATCATACACATAGAACCACGTCTCATGAGAGGAAACCTACACGGTCCATATTGCTGCTTGTTGTAGTGATCCATTGACAACATTATGAGAAAGCTGTTGAGGAGTAATTCCAAAATCTTCCCAGCCAGACGCAGTTTGGTTCTCACAAACCTGAGAGAAAAAGGGAAGAAGATCATTAAAAACATTGCAAACACAGAAGAAGCGATAAACGGGTCTAGCTCTTTCTCTGTCAACTACATACAGAACATAGATGATGAAAACTATAGATGACATTTCAGTTTAAGCTTAACAAATCTCTCTCACAGGACACGATGTAGTAAGCTGAATCAACCTATGACTCTCTCTCAATGATCGTTTTAGAACAAATTAAAAGACCCCTAAATCTGAAACGAATGGTCAATTATTCAAACTAAAAAGGATCCGACGACCATGAGACGACCTTTAAAAGAGAATCAAAACACGACATTAACTCTACAACCAAATAAGAGAAGTAACCTTGACAGAATTCTACGACCGTAATCAAAAAGAGTATGACCAGTATCGATTTAAAAACATAACTTAGCCGATCAAAACTTGGAATTACGGAGAGGTGAAGGTGACGTTTGAGCTTCTTTGTTTATCACTTGACACCATTAAAGAAAGATCCACACAACCCTGAAATTCCAAATATTAAAATCGCACTTTCAAATAGGAAATGAAGACCTTTGATTAGAAAAAGAGAGGAACAGAGGAGATCGGCAACGGGGATCTGCCAGAGATGAACAGATAAGCATGGAGGATTGGGGAAGAGAGAGAGCCGGGGAAGAGGAGAAGACTACTTAGAGTTTCCGTCGTAATGGCATTAACCCAGTTAAAGCCCATTAACAAATAAATAATGTACAGCCCATTATGTGGGTAAGGTTTTTTTAAAAAGAAGAATTTAGAGGGTGCCACGTGTCGGATAGAGGGAGCTTCTTAGAGGGTGTAACCCTACTTTATTATATTAGATTGGTAAATGATGATTTGTTATATAGTTTTAGCTTTATTTTTTTATTGAGTAAATAAATTGTTGTGTTTATTTGATAAGAGAGAAAGAGAACTGACAAACGAAGATGAAAACATTCATAAATAATTCAACATAACCAAGTTACAAGACCAATCACAACTCTTTTATTAAACACAAAGGCCAAAGCGATACTTTATTTATTTATTTTAACTTGCAAATGTTTGTTTCAAGCATGGCCATGTCCGAGAAGAGCGAGAAGTATATCCTCATAGTCGCCATGAGTGTCTTTAGCAATGGCTCGATCAAGAGGAACACTGTTTCTGCGTAAATATTCCTCTTTGATCCTCTCCATGTCGACCTCGGCTCGTGTAGTGACCACTCTCGTAAGTCCCCACTCGTCTGTTCCCAGTTTGTTGATGGCTTGACGTAGAACTTTCTCAAAGTACTTCTCTGGATACGTAAAGCATTTGATCACGGCTTTGAGTAGTTGAACGTATTCGTTTCCCGAATCCTCCTTTAGAAATTTGGTAATGGAAGTTCCGAAACTGTTGTTGAAGTGATTGAGAGTTGCGCCGATTTGGGCTTTGCTCCTTGTTGTCAAGATTCTGATGAGATCGTCATCAGCATAAGCCTTCTCCTCGATCTTCTTGTGAAGTATCTTAGCCTCGGACCTAGCTAGAGTCATGTTCACTTCATTTCCATCGTACCTAAAAGTGCTCACAAGAGGAAGCAAGAGCTGCATAAACAAAACCATATATGTTACAAACTTATATACCTTCTTCATGCACATAGTATACGAACTGAGTTTGTTAGGAATCTTACATCGATAAATTATGTAAGAGATCTTATAATATATAAAGATATGAACTATTGTATTTTTAAAATGAAAATCTCATGAGCATTCACATATTTACTTATATATAAATAATATAATACCTTACGAATGTCTCCAGATGTGTGGTATGCAACGTCCTCCTCAAGAGAGGTCTTGTAGCGGGCTTGGTATGTTTGCTTGGCACTGAGAAGCTCAAGAGCAGATCTAGTACAAGCGATTTCGACAAGAACCCAGTTGTCTTTAGTGAACATCTTGGTAGATTCCTTAGCCAAATAAGCATCTCTCTCCGGTGGAGTAAAAGTCCACAACATCACAGCTCGCTGTTTTGCTTACAAAGAAAAACACAATTTAACAGATCAGTATACTCAAACAAAAGAAAACAAAAGACAAAGATATAAATTGATGTTGTCTCTTTTTAAACAAAACCTCAAAGTCACCGGAAAGCTCTTTGTCTAATTCCTTGAGAAGATCCTTATCGTAGTTAGCAGCATAAACAGCACGAATGAAACTGCGTTGCGTTGCATTTCTGTGAGCCAAGATTGATATGATCATCCCCTCATTGGTTCCCCATCCTGCGTTGGACAATCACAATCAAATCAAAGAAAAATAGAGTCAGATCCAATCAGGTTCGAAATAATCCAATCAGTAAGAAATACGCTTATATATAATTAATTAGAAAAAGTAAAATTCATTTCGTTTCATATAATAAGATTGTCAACTAATTAAATCCATATCATCAACCAAACTGCATCTGTACTACACACCATGCATCAACCAAACTAATAGAGGATTCCATCGGAGAAACGAATCCGAATTCTAAATAACCAATATTGATTAATGAATAGATAAAGAGAGAGGGAGGGATCAGGGAGTGGAAGACCTTTAAAGGCTTTTTGGAGTTGCTCAGCGTCTTCTTCAGGAAGAGGAACATTGGCGGGAACTTTGAGAGACGCCATTCTTGAACAAAGTGAAATTTCTGTATGTTTTTGTTTTCTGCGGTCTCGATTATGAGGTAGGTTGTCTTGCTTAAATAATGAAATGGACCTTTAAAAAAGTGTTTGTATAATATATGTATTTTGGTAAATCAATAAAAAGGAAAAATGAAAATTCAATATAATGAATGGAAAAGCTAGAAAATTAATTGAAAATGGTGTTGATAGTAATTATGTTGAATACAAGTTAAGTATAAAAGCATATCCAATTTGGCAAGTTAAGTAAATCAATTAAAAAGGAAGAAAATCTAAATAGCTGGCAGAAAATGAATTTAATTAATTAATTGAAAATAAGGTTGTAGTAATTAAGTTGAATACATTAAAAGTGAAGTTTCTTTATCTTTATTTTATTTTCTTATAGAGTGTGTCAGAAACTTATATGAGTTAGATTGTGAATGACATGTTTTGGTATTGACATTTATTAGTATGGTTATAAACTTATAATTATATTTATGTTAATAAAATGTTTTATATAAACAATTACAAAACTAATATCCTAAAATTTATTATGTAATATTTTCTTTGGGACAACTTTGATATTTGATTACCTTTAAGAAAAATATTTAGCTATATAAATCGGCTTGTATTTTGTATGTGATAATAATTATATTTACAGGAAAGTTCTAGAGACAAAAAAAAACCAAGATTTTGCATGGCTTCTGTCATTTGTTTGATTCTTGTTGTTGAACTCCAAGGAATAGCCGCAGGGGTTCACGTGGTTGGTGCTAAGCTAAAACGTTAAAGGAGCAGTTATTTTCTTGGCAACCAAATACTGAAACTCGACAAAACGAAACGTAACGTCAATTTATCTAACGCCTTTTTTTTTTGTTTTCTTATTAACATCGTAGTATATCTAAAGAGACATTATCATCATCAAATCAACAAGGAAAACGTCTCTTAACAAGACTATAAAAAAAAAAAAAACCGTCAAATATCTAATTGCATAGATGTATGAAAAGAAAATAAATGAATGGATGAAAAAATAATGTGTGTAAGCGTAAGCGATCTAAAAGAATGTTATCATAGACCGTAAAAATGTCTAGTACAAAAAAAGAAGCTCTGGAAAAAAAAAATGCGACTCTGCTGGGGATCGAACCCAGAATCTCTGGTTTCGTAGACCAGCGCCTTATCCATTGGGCCACAGAGTCTTCTTATTTATCCTGTCTTTCTATCATTTATAAACAATACATTAGATCCTTCAATAAAGAAAATTTAAACAGGCCGAACCCAAACATCAACTCAACTCAATACAACCTGTTCCTCTATGTGTGTGCTAGAATCAACTCTAATCTTCAAGATAACCTTAGATGACAGTAGATTTCTTTGAGGCACCATATGAATTGATGAAAGAAAAAGAGGTGTGATTTACGATTCTGATTTGTATAAGAAAAAATTTATGTGGAGAGAAGACAAGAGAAGAGAAGAAAAGGAAGAGAAGGAAGCTAGAGAAGATGAGAGAATAAGATCAGATGTCTAAAGAAAATGAAGGAGTATTGGCTTTTTATAGCAAAAACAAAGGTTAACATAAACCGGCAAAACCCACAATGTTATATGCATTTTTTTTGTAATTGTTGCACTAACAATTCGAGTTTATTTAGACTTGAATTTCTCAAGACAAAACTGAAATAAAATCTAGATTTGAACACACTTGAGCAAAGAATACTGAGCAAAACACCTTGTGCTTAGAAAAAAAAAATTAGGAAGAATCGAATTCATGAAAACAACGTTAATAATCTCAAGTAGCATCAAGCTTTCATGGATAGTCATAGTCTAACAACTGTAAAATACAGAAATTCACCAGCAACTTATTAGGTACACAATTCAGGGCTAACTCAACTCAGTCTCCATGGAGTGTTGCAAAACCCCAGAAGGAAAGAATAAAGATTTGCCTATTCAGTCATCAATCCTACAAAAGAGGATAAGTAGAGCGCGATTTCAACGGTAGATTTAAACCTTCCCCGGACGAGGATCTTCGGCTTTATCTTCTTCCTCATAAGCTGCAACATGAACTCCAAGAGCCGCACGACCTGACGGATCAAGATTCTGTGACCAAGCTGCGTCCCACTCTACAGCTTTTGCTGTACTACATGCCACACTTGGACCTCCTGGTACAGTCGCTCTAGCTGCACTCTGCTCATTTATATATTCCGAAAAACAGATCAGAGCAAAGATCAAGAAAATCAAGGCGACAAAGTTAGTTATGCGGGTGAGATCATTACCTTAGGGAAGAACTTTTCGAAGATGGTTCTGTAGTAGTAAGCTTCTTTTGTCATAGGTGTGTTATCAGGGAAGACAAAGCTTGCGTTCATCAGCATTGTGTCAGAGACCTTACCAAGAGAGATTTGAAAGCATCACATTATGAAACATTCAAACTGTGACTTAAGATTCTATCTATAAATAAAAAGAGTTATCTGATTACATGTTTGTTTGCATGATCTTTTAGACCATCGATCCAGCTATATCCAACTCCATCACTGAATTGTTCTTTCTGCCTGTATAGAATGTGCTACATTTACCAAAAAGACGAGAAGTTATTAGCAAAGCTGGAAAATTTTCATAAGACTGCAGGAAGCACAAAGTTGTTGTTATAAACCTTTGGTAGATAAGGGTTTTTCTCATCATCGAATGCATTGCGTAACACCCATTTCTCGATCCTTCCCAGATCAGGCCTTATCTGCATTTATAGTTTACACCACATTTATCACCAATTTTGTAACTTGAGATTATAAATTTTGTGATAAAATAAAGGTATGAAACAATCAACTCAAACTAGAATGTGTAACAGAAAGATGAAAAAGGAAACGATAAGAAAGATGCCACCTACCATCTTCCACTCTGGATCGATGCTCATTGCGACATTTATAAATTCTTTATCGAGGAAAGGTACACGAGCCTCAACACCCCATGCAGAAGTTGATTTGTTAGCCCTCAAGCAATCATATTGATGAAGAGCTTTGATCTGTAAACAAATCCACAAGATTCACAAGTTACAAAAGAAGCAGAGTAAGGAAGAATAAAACAAGAAGTCCTGGTCCTAGAGGCACTACCTTTCGGCATGTTTCCTCGTGAAACTCCTTCTTGTTGGGTGCTTTGTGGAAGTACAAATATCCTCCAAAAATTTCGTCAGAGCCTTCCCCAGAAAGAACCATCTTTACACCAAGCGACTTGATTTTCCTCGACATAAGAAACATTGGAGTGCTGGCTCTTATAGTAGTCACGTCATAGGTCTCAACATGGTATATGACTTCTTCTATGGCATCTATACCGTCCTGATATTATCATTAGAAAAAGACATAAACAATCAATCAGTGAAACAAATCTTCACACTCAATACTCTTGTAAATGTTAAAAAAAAAAAAACTTTACCTGAACTGTAAAGTGTAACTCGTGGTGGCGAGTTCCTAAATAGTCAGCGACTTCTTTACCAGCTTTAAGATCCGGGGATCCCTGAAATGACAACAGATGGAATTAGAAATCTTGATGAGCATAGAAAGCTTACGGTAAAAACATTTTGAGAAATTGGGTCAATACCTTCAAACCGATACAAAATGTGTGCAGCTTTGAACCCCACTGAGCAGCTTCTGATTTTTCCAAATGACGTAACGCTACTGAAGCAACAAGGGATGAGTCTAATCCTCCAGAGAGGAGAACGCCAAAAGGCACATCAGTCATTAGTCGTTTTATAACAGCCTGCAATTCAAAGAAAATTATCACATCCATAGTTCCAAAACCTGATCCGCATTTGTCAGAGAAGATCTTAAGGAAGATTTACCTTCTCAAAAGTCTCGCGCACCAGTAAGGGATCATATGGGGTTGAAGGAACCAACTCCGAGAACCACGGGGGGTTGTACCACCTCCTAAGCCCACCTGCAACAAAGGTTTGTTCCATGAACCTTAACGACACAGTAAAAGACCCACACAAACTTACTAAATGATAGAAACCCATAACTAAAACCATTTTGATATCCGTGACAACGTGTTCACTACAATGTGAGTCAGCCAAGAAAAGTCATTATATGATTTTAAAATAGATGTGATCTGATAAGAAGTGCAAACCTTGTTTACTTGAATAAATGTGGCCTGGAGGAAAGCACATAAACTGTTCACAATCATCAATAAGTGCTTTCATCTCAGAAGCAAACCAGACAGAACCTGTGGAAAATAGTTTTTTTTTTGTCAAAGAACAAAATAAGTAATCAATGACAAAAGAAGAATCATCTTATCCACTGAGGTGAATTTCTCAGAGAATGTGAACATACCATCGACACCCCACCCAATGTAGAGTGGATTGACACCAATGGCATCCCTTACAGCAATATAACTTTTGTCCCGGGTATCAAGAAGCACAAATGCAAACATGCCATCCAACATGTCGACGAATTCCTCTCCATGTTCTTCGTACTGCAATAGCAAGAAAATATAAACCAGATTTGATAAATGTTTGAAACAGTAAACTGTTCAACTACCATAAGGCAAGAGAGATTCAGGTGACAGTTCTTGTACTTGAATTCACTCAAAAATACAAAAAAAAAGACACAACAACAAAGGAAGCCCTGAAATAAAATCTCATGGGTACTTACAAGATGCGCAATCACTTCACAATCACTCCCAGTATGGAACTGGTGAGACTTCAAAGTTTCACGCAAAGCCTTGTGGTTGTATATCTCTCCATTGACCTGAAAGCAAGGAAAGAGTCCAAACAAAACAAAACAAAAAAAAACCCTTAATCATATGAATCCTCATAAAGTTTGAGGTTTGACTCATGATTTCCTTTCGTTATGTGTAATGTCAATGGAATCTATGTCCACTAATCCCAGTTCCTCTCAGCAATTTAGAACAAAAATTACCGTGACAACAATGGTCTTGTCTCCGTTATAGAGTGGTTGGTCTCCAGAAATGGGGTCAACGATTGCCAAACGCTCATGAGCCACATAACAATCCTCAAAACAATGTAGCCCACTCCAATCAGGACCTCTATGCCTCAATCTACAATAACATTTAGATTATTTAATACCACCAGTTAAGCCATTCAATCAATTTTTGTCTTTTGACCAATACAAGATATAATCAAGTAAAAAAGGCTCTTCATTTAACAAAAATCAACTCTTTCTACCAGAAAGCTGGAAACTTTTCTCATCCAAAAGCAAATAACATTGCGCAGCCAAAAACAAAACCAACGAGATCGGGGAAAAAAACGAAGAAATGGTTTGATTTGAGAGAGTACCTGCGAGAGAGTTCGATGATACGGGAACGTTTTGCCTGAGAGTTATCGGCGCAGCCTAACACAGCAAGAATCCCACACATGGTGTTGTTGGTGGTGGTGGCGGCAAGAAGAGAACACAACGGCTTCTGAGAAATGGATGCTGTGACAACAACTAAAAAAAGATGCAATCTTTATAAGATGGGTTTCCAAATTCAATCAGGACCGTTGATTCTGTCAATTAATTGTATTTTTATTCCCAAAGAAAAAAAGATTCGGTTTTTAACTTTACCCTAATTTCCCTTTGACTTGTTTTGATTTCGTAAAAAGATTCTATTTCCAAGTGTCATGACTCACGAGGAGAGAAAGATACAGTATCCTTACAAACGATGTCGTTTTGATATGTCCCATCCTCGAGTTTATTATGCTCCTCCATAAGCAAGCTTATTGTCTGTTAATGGAGTAAATCGTATGATTAGTGTGAGCTTAATTGCACTCACGCTCACCCAAATCAAACCCTAAAAATGGCTCTCTGTATAAAAGGAGAAGATGAACGAGGAGAGTCGACAGAGAGAGAGTGACACTTGGAAATTTATTAGGGTTTCTCTTTCTCGTTGTGTTACTTGAATCATGTCTCGCCTCCTCAGATTCTCTAAGCTTTCTCCACTTAACAATGTGGTATGATTCTGATTCCTGTTTAAAGTTTGTTCTCTGTAGTGTAGTTTTGCTCTTTGTGGTTCTAATCTCTCTGCTTTTTTATTTTGACAGATGAAAGGAAGCAGCTTTCGTTGGTGTTCATCTTCAACGACCACGAAAAACCCCTACTTGATGTATACCATCAGTGTCAAGGAGATTCCCGACGGGAGCCACAAGGCAGATGGACTCTTGTTTGATCCAGCGAGGGAGAAGCTATTTACTGTACGAGACAAATCAGTCCCTAAAGACCTCCTTAACTCAAGTCTGGTTGGAAGCTCACAAGGATGGGGAATTTTCTACGACACGAGTGATGAGGTTTTACGTGTTAGCGATTTCTTAAACCCTTTGGCGTTCAAATCAAACCCAAAGGTGATTCCTTTACCTTCATTGACTACTCTGCCTTTCGATCCAACCCAAATCGAATTCGTGAGGAATGTGGCAATGTCTTCTGATTCTCCTTCTGAAGAAGAAGACTTTTTGGTTGCTATCAAGTTACCGGGTAGTGAGATTGGTGTCTATAGACACGGTCGTGACCTCCCGTGGACTCATTTCGAACTTCCTTTTACCTGCTTGGACAAGTCGAATCTGGCTTATTCCAAAACAGATCAATGTTTTTACTTACCTGGTCCTGGAGGCAACTGCTTGTGTTCATTCGACTTCCATGACAACCTCAACGTCCGTGAGCTACTGTTTCGTGACCTTCCTGAGTTTTCAATGTCCGAGTTCGAGCTGCTCAAAGCATATTCCAGGGAAGAACACTGGGTGGAGTCTTCCTCAGGCGAACGTTTCCTTGTCCAATGGTAATAACACTATTACCCTTTTTAACACAGTCCTTGTTGATGTCCAATGGTAGGACTCTTTGTAACATTGTGTGTGTGTGTCTCGTAGGTACTCTTATGACTCTCAGTTGGAGCACAGAGACCCGAGATTCATGGTGTTTAGAGAGGAGGAGACCATTGATAGCAAATACATGTGTTACACTGAGGACATTGGAGATATCTGCATCTTCCTATCAAACAGTCATCCTTTCTGCGTTGAGGCCAGCTCGTGCCCTGGTTTGCAGCCTAATGCCATCTACATCATCTCCTCTCATCACTTTGCTGTCTACGATCTCGACACCAAAAAATGCCGTCATTTTGAAAAACCCAAAGGTGGACCAATAAAGGCTCCATTCATCCCTCACTGGATTCCTCCCTATTCTATCTAAACTTGGTTGTTGCTATGTTTTGTTGGTGGACCAAGTTTTGTCTTTTGGATTTTGCTTAACATTTGTAAAACAGCATCATCTCACCATGGTGGTCCCTCTTTGTTTCCATGACTCATATTTTGAAACAGTAATGTGATGTTTTTAATCTCTCCAATATTTCTTTTGATTCTTTTCTTCCTACAGAACTTATGAACCGTCAAACGATGCTGAAATCATGATTTGTAGAAATTAATAGCTGTTTTATACTGTGTTAGAGAGTAGGGATAAGTTAGTGTGTAGCTAAAGAGGAGGAGAATTAAAAGCTAATACTGAATACATAGAGCTTTCTGAAGTTGTTGCTTTCCAAATAAAGCAAAATATTTTCTGAAATCACAACACTGAGAATATATATGTGTTATGATCTAACTCTGACTTCTTGAATGCTAGAGCCTAGAACCAGCTCTACTTCTCCTATGCATTTAAGATTCCTTGAGTCTGCAATAGGGAAGTTAATTAGTTTGATTTTGTTTTCTTCAATTGACATTGGAATAACCAGAGTACATCACCAGAATATTGTGTCACAGTCTTTAAAACACTGTGAATACATAATTGGACATTAGGTTGAGATATTTTGGCTTAGATTATGATTGATTTATGACATTGACATTCTTCTCCTCAAGCTGGTTCTTGGTGTTGTGGAACTTGGTCTTCGTGTCCTGTCTCTTGTTTCATCGTCTTCGCGTTTGATTTGGAACGATTTCTTCACCTTCTGCCAACGCAATCCCCAGCTCTGTGTGCCCTTCTGTTTGCTACTTAGCTTTTCATACTCTTGTTGAAGCTCATTGTAATCGCTCTGAAGCTCAGCCATCTTCTTCTTCACATTCTCCAGCTCTTCCTTAAGTGTCTTGATTTCATCATCTCTAGAACCTGCAGAATTTTCTTCCTTTGCCTCCAGCTGCTTGTCTTGCATCAGCATCCTCATCTTTACTTGTTCCGTGAAAAGCACTTGAGTATTGATCTTGTTTTATTACAGGATGTTTAGATTTATCTCAGTCACTTATATTACTCTATGAATTCAAGAAAGGCTTATAGATTTGTTCTGTTTTATTGCATACCTGGACAATAGTTCTCAGAGGCAACCGATCATTTTGTGCAGCGTGTAGGCATGCATCAAGTGATAGTTTCTCACAGGTCATTGTCTTGCATAGTCTTCTTCTATCGTGCTCTGATAGTGAAGGATGAGTCTGAAACAAGGATTAAAATCATTAGCTTTGGTTTGGAGATGAAATCAGAAGAAAAAGATTACTACCTTGAGGAACATATCAATTGCTCTATAGAGACCATCATGGCATTTCCAAGCATTCTCCGGCAACATTTCAGCTAGAACCTGAAACTTAGTGATCGGTAGACATGGATCTTTTGCAATCTCGGCTAGGTAATTGTCCAAGAGCTTGGATATGTTTGGCTTTCCTGGTACTTGTTGTTGTTGTTGTTGCTCATGCATCAGGAAATACTCAAAAATCCTGTGAACCACATCCACATTGTATATAGTGTATGCCTCAGGTGAGCTGTGCATAGATCAACGTCAAAAAGTTAAAAAATTTCTTTAGGTGAAGTTAATATGAAAGCTAATCAAACAAGAGTAGATTTGTCTCACCTGGCTCCTTTCTGCTGATCTTCATTTTTGAAGTTAGGAATAAGGAGGTCACATACATTAGCATCTTCCAAAGCCATGCCGACCCGTTTCTCAAGATCAGATATTAAAGCTGGTGATGCAGAGTAAACAATTGCTGTTTTCAGCATCCTTAATAGAAAGTGACATGAGACTGCTCCATATTGTGGAGGAAGTGCACTGACTAAGCTTTCAATGGTTTCTTTATGTTCTTGACATCCTAAGCTGCTGCTTTCCTCCATTCTTCCTCTCTTCACACTGAACTGCAACTCATTCTTTCCTAACCCGTAACCCCTTACTCCTTCCAAATCATCATCGATTAGCGGCAACCAGTTCTCTGCATACTTCATGATGATCTTACCTGTAATCTCTGGCTTGGCCCTTTTTGCTTTGATAGTTGTTATAACCCTCATGAAGTGATCAATTCTAAGTGTGGCTATATCATTGTATAAACATCTGTCATTGCTGTCTACAGCATCTTCTGGTGTGTTATCATTGCAGGCTTTCCAAGCTAGCAAGTCACAGCATCTTCTTACGATTTGGAGGTTTTCAGCCCACGGAGATAAGCTAGTGCAAGATCTCAGAACAGTGAGTGTATCTCTCCATGAGGCAAATACTACAAAAGTGATGAAAGCTTCTGTCTTGGAGATTAAATTACCGGCTTCAAATTCTTCAGTCATGTACAAGTATTCTGATGCACATCTCAGTGGAGCTACATTGAGAGAATTTAAGTCCAGAGGGAGATTGTAGCAAAATTTCAGAATGGTCTCAAATGTATCTGCTCCACCGGGGAAGTTTTCCAGCTTGAGATGATATCCATTCTCAGAAGCTGAAGGTTGTAGCTCAATAGAGCTTATGTAACCACATTTGGAGATCAAAGGAAACTGTTCATCACAAAATACAATTAAGGTGGTAAACTGACAATAACATGTGTGATAGTTCAAGTTACTCTGTCTAAATTCTGCTTTGCCAATCACTAAACTCATATGTATATATATATATATACACACACTTGAAGACTATTAAGGCTAAAACAACATTTTTCTTTTGCTGATAAAAGTATTACCTTGTGTGCTTTGAAGGTAATATCGTCAACTTGAATAGACAGATCAGTAGGGATTTGAGATTTAACATACCTGCAAAAAAGAAAAAATAGTTCATTAGCTAGCTTAAGCTAAACCTCTACTGATTCTTTGCTCTGCACTACCTTATATAATAAGTATATAACCATCAAAAGATTGCATACCAGGAACGGTCTTTCCTCTCGAAGCTGTTAGCTAATGCAACGTTAACTCTTTTTGGAACTATCATGCTTTTGTTACATATTGGATCAGCATCAGTATCATCTCCAGAGCTCTTCAGCTGGCCTGCAGATGCTGGATTCATTCTCTATGATCTGCAAAACAAAGAAAAATCGAGTAATATCTAAAACCAGCTAGAAGTGTGACTACATTATGTCCGGATAGAGATGAATATGTTGCCTGATATACAAAAATGTAACAACAGAGTGGGGACAAAATATGAGAGTAAATGTGAAAAGAGAGTGTGTGGCTCTTATATGGGAATTCGTTGAGAGAAGCAGTTCTGTAAGATTTGGACCGCTTAATGCTTTTTAGGTACAGAATGTTCTGTCCATGAATATGATATGTCTATGTCATTCGCCATAATCTACTGGTCTGCGTAATCTCCATCTTATATGTGATGACTAGTAGTACTGTAGTTGGTGAGTGCATCTTTGGACGTTGGTGTAGTCTTAAATTGGTTTATTTCGTTACTATACGGCGTCGTTCAAAGATATATCACTATCGTAAGTTATGGTTGATTTTAATTACTTGCTTTGTGTGAATTAAACGTTTCCTTTTCTTATTTTTAAAGAGTAAAAAGGTGTCTTTCTCAACAAATTATGTCAAACGATTATGTTGATAAATTTGCTAAAATTAGGCAATTAATTTTTCTTGAGTAAAAACAATGCAATTAAATTTAATGTAAAACTAATTTTTTAACAGTTTTATTTATTTATTTATGTATGGTAAATTTACGTGGGTGGCGGTTACATTGGTGTAGGCATATAAACGCGTCAAAATCAAACCTTTACCTGAGAAACCGCAAAAAAAGTCAGATCTAAAGCTCAAAACTTTACGGTGAAAGATCATCATCATCATCTCCAATCGGCGCAAAAAAAAAAAAAAAAAA
>NC_025692.1:23237654-23249937 GCF_000633955.1 Camelina sativa | reverse complement strand
AAAAAAAAAAAAAAAAAAAATGGCGAGTGTGTCACCTTTAGCCAAGTACAAGCTCGTCTTCCTTGGAGATCAATCCGTAGGCAAGACCAGCATCATCACTCGTTTCATGTACGACAAATTCGATACCACTTATCAGGTTTGATCATCCCCATCCCCCTTTAATTCCCCTTTGATCTATCCGTGAGATCCACGATCCTATAGATCAGATTCAAAAATTTCAAGAAACTTATAGCAGATTTGGTTATAATTTCCCAGGCATTGTTATTTAGATCTTGTTTTTTTTTTTCTCATTTTGTTGTGGGAAATTTTTGTAGGCAACCATAGGAATTGATTTCTTGTCCAAAACAATGTACCTTGAGGATAGGACTGTTCGTTTGCAACTATGGTAATGTTCATGTTCATACCCTCCTATCTTTTGATCTATAATTTTGACCTTAATCATTTTGTATTTAGATGATAAACTCAATGATAAGGATCATTGTTGTTTTGGTATAATGGCTGAATGAATGATCAAGCATTGTGTATCAACCATGTTATTGTTGTTGTGCTGTCATTAAGGCTTCAAGTTTATATATAATGTTGCAGGGATACTGCAGGACAGGAGAGGTTTCGAAGTCTGATACCAAGTTATATCAGAGATTCTTCTGTTGCTGTTATTGTCTATGATGTTGCAAGTAAGGCTTCTGTGACAATTATTGTTTTTCAGCTGTCACGTCTTTGTATGTATATAGATGGACAAAGAGTTTTCAATATTTCTCCTAGATTTTGCAAGGATGCTGTGTTAAAGGTCTCATCTTGTTATATACGGTTTTTTCTTATGTACACAGATAGGCAGTCATTCTTGAACACCTCGAAGTGGATTGAGGATGTTCGTACAGAGAGAGGTAGCGACGTCATCATTGTTTTGGTTGGTAACAAAACAGATCTCGTTGACAAAAGGTAAGAAAACACTTTTTGATGAGACATGGAATCTTTTTTTCGATCATGTGAACTTGACATTTCTGTTTTGACAGGCAAGTGTCAATAGAGGAAGGGGATAACAAAGCTCGTGATTATGGAGTTATATTCATAGAGACCAGTGCAAAAGCAGGATTTAACATCAAGGTGAGAGATGCAATTCTATCCCTCATGATCTCGTTTAAGATCTTGAGATTTCTTGGAATAACGCATTATCTTCTTTTTTTTTTGTTCTGGTGTTGTTTTGGTAACTTGCAGCCACTGTTCCGCAAGATTGCAGCTGCATTACCAGGAATGGAAACACTTTCTTCAACGAAACAAGAAGATATGGTTGATGTGAACCTAAAGACTTCGACCAATTCGTCTCAAGGGGAGCAACAACGAGGTGGTTGTTCGTGTTAAATCAATTTTTAAAATATACAAGTTTGACAGTAACAGTATAGGAAGATTTTTAAAAACAAAAGATTCATAATTTGATGGAACAAATAAATCCTGGTGATGAGGAAAGAGATTTTTTTATGTGGAGACTCTAGTTTTCTTTGGAAAGGTTTTGTTTTCAATATAGAGTTTGTGTAATAATGTGTGAATGCATAAGAAGAAGACTGACAATGTTTTGCTCTGTTCTCATTGCTTATTTCTTTTACAACATACACTGTCAATCTCCATCTTGACATTACTACATAATGAAAAAAAAGACAATTAAAAAGTTTGAAAGAGAGATTCTATTTCTTATATTTATTCTTACTAGTATTGTAAGACATCAGCCAGACAGGGCAACAAATCTTTAGATCTTTTTACTGTTGCCATCCGTATTGCTGGTTTCTGTTATATGCGCCACCACTTTCCCAATGTATTTGGTTACTCCAAATTCAGTCTTGGCACTTTGATTGATCAAATCATATCTATTGAGGAAGTTTTTATTGTCACACAAAACCATCTGAAACTTTTTGATATTGAAATCTTACCGAACCACCAATAAAAATCTTTAAAATCTTTCAATAATTATCTTTGAAATAATCCACCAAATCTATCAAAATATTTTAAAACCGTCCTTGGTGAGCACGCTTTGTTGACAACAAAATCTCAGTTCACTGAATTGAATCAGGATCACCAGCGGATAAACAAAATGTCTCAGTTTCTCTCCAGACTCTCCAAGCTCTCTCCTCAGAAAGATTCTCAGGTAAGTATAAGAAGAGAGAGACCACTTCTTTGTTCCTTTTTGTTGATCTCTCTAATGTTTTGGTATATATTTTATTTACTTTTGGTTGTGAGATCGATCTTTCTCTCTTGGTGTTTGGCAGATTAGCTTTCGTTTGTTTTCATCTTCCCTAGACCGTATTGCACCCTGTTTGGTCTTCGGCAAAGATCCTTTTGGAAATGATGATATAGACTATCTCGATCTTTCCAGCCATGAATTTTTTGTTCCTAAACAGAATATCCCTAGTGAGTTGCTAAAGGCAAAATCAACAGTCGGAGCATCCCAAGGATGGGTCGCTACCCTTAAGAAGCGTGTGGTGTGTCTCCGAGACGATCTCAACCCAAGTGCATCAGAATCAAACCCTAAACGCATTTCACTGCCTCCTCTTGTGACTCTACCTCATTGTCAGACCCAGATTGTCACCAACGTGGCCATGTCCTCTTCTTCTCCTGAGGAAGAAGACTGTGTTGTGGCTATCAAGTTTTTGGGACCTCAACTCAGCCTGTGTAAGGGCTCCAAATGGACCAACATCAGAATCAAAGACCCCAGTTTCTTCACTTCCCATGTCATGTTTTCCCAGAGATATCAGATGTTCTCATTGCCAGCTTCTGGATGTGACCACATGGCATCCTGGGATTTCAAGGGCGAGCCTAAGCTGCAAAAGTTGCATTTTCAAAACCTTCCCAGGTTGACAAAGACAGAAAAGGAGCATTTGTTTTCGTGCTACAGGACTCCACACTTGGTAGAGTCATCAGCCGGCGAAACTTTCCTTGTTATTTGGTACAGGTATATATGGTAGACATGACCTAAGAGTCATCACTCCAAAGACTTTTGTTTGTTTTAGTTTCAATTAATATTATCATACCATATTATTAACAGTGTTACAATATGACCATTCCTAAGGTCCTGCGCTTATGGCATGGAAAATTTGGTGGGTTTGGAAACCAAAGGTTTTAGGGTGTTCAGGATAGGCAAGGAAGGAAAGGCTACTTACACTGAAGACATTGGAGATCTCTGCATTTTTCTTTCAAATTCTGAGTCTTTTTGTCTCCTTGCTAGCTCCTTCCCTGGACTTGAGAGAAACTACATCTATTACCTTGATGTCCACGAGCCGAACGAGAAGACCGAGAAGGTGGAGATCGGAGGTTTCAGCCTCTGCAGAGCTGATAGCGATGCAGACTTCTCAAACCACCACATTAACAAGATCCCTTACATTTTCCCACCTCAACCTATGCAATGAATTATCATGGTTTATGTTTTTTTTGGTTTTTTTTTTTTTGCTGTTTGCTTGTGGCTACGCATTTGGATTTGAGTTAGGCAGCTACTTCTATTTTTCCTTTTGGTCTCAAAACCGATATGAAATGCCATTTTCTTTTTTCTTTCAACAATATCTAACTGTGGTGTATGGATACTGTTTCTCATTGCTCATTTCTTTTACAACATACACTGTCAATCTCCATCTTGACAATACTAGATAATGTGTGGCTAATGAAAGAAGACAATAAAAAAAAGTGTGACAGAAAGATTCAATTTCTCATATTAATCTGTTATTACTAGTATCAATTCAGTGTAAGACATCAGCCCGACAGGGCAACAGATCATTAGATCTTTTTACTGTTGCCATCCATATTGCTGGTTTCTACTACCACCAATTTGGTTTTGACCTCTTCCAGAGCTACCAGAGCCACCATACTGACCACCTTGTGTGTAGTTAGGTGGTCCAACCCCGTATGCGCCACCACTTGGCCCTCTAGGACCCGCCACATAAGGAGCTCCCCGTCCTTGTGGAGGATATGATCCGCTGCTGTAACCTCCTTGGTTGTGATTATAAACCCCGCTCTGGTTTCCACTAGGAGGGTATCGGTTTGGACCAGGTGGACCACGCTGTTTCCCGTAGAAGGGGTGGCTGGGTCCAGGAGGCACTTGTGGCGGCGCGTTGTTAGTGGGATGGTTTGGACCGGCAGGCCAATGTGGAGCAGCATGAGACTGGCCACCGTGTTGTACTGGAGGCAAACGAGTGTGCTGCTGCTGTGGATGTTGCAGCTTTTGTCTTTTTGCTGCTTCTTCGTGTTGGCGCTGCTGCTGCCTCTTTTTCTTTGTCTGGAACTCATGTGATGATTCATATGTGGGCAGACTGTTAATATGAAACATTGTTTTAGTCCAAAGAA
Source organism: Camelina sativa (assembly GCF_000633955.1). Lineage (NCBI taxonomy): Eukaryota > Viridiplantae > Streptophyta > Magnoliopsida > Brassicales > Brassicaceae > Camelina > Camelina sativa. Next base: position 23,245,614 of record NC_025692.1, on the reverse strand, counting down.
TTTTCCTCATAATCATCTGTCTAGTAAGCGAATGAGTTTCATGAATTTGTAAGAGAAAATCAGAAAATGTAAGAACCTCTTTGGGTCACATGGCAGCGGATCAGTCCAAAAGTACTCAGCATCAAGAGCATCCTTTGCCGATATTCTCTACACCAGGGAAAGCAAAAAAAGAAAAAAAACGTAAGTGTCCTGCCTTATAAGGCATTTCATATCGGTTATAAGGCAGTTTGTTTATGCAACAGTTTGCATATATTTTCAGAAGATAGTTCGCTGCAAATAAAGATAATGGTCTCTGATACCTGTGATGGGTCAAGCACCAACATTTTCTCAAGTAATTCAAGAGCATGCCGATCAAAGCTGTGCAGAAGAGATGAAAAGCCAAATGAAATCTTCTAATCAGAGTACATGTGTAAAAGTGAAGCTATATATTGGTTTACATTACTTACTGTCTGAAAAACTCTCTTACACGTCTCTTCAAGGGACGTGCCGGCTTGAAATTGTTGTACCAAGGCATCTTGGAAACCCCAGGCCAAATGTTTTCATCGGGTGATCCACAAAGCTCAAATATCTTGTTCAATTGTTCATGCTGAAACAATGTAGGATACAGAACATATTTTTTTTGGGATTAGCAATAACATGTAAGCATAACCATTCACAATAAGCTATTGGGAGGAATTTTATGTACACATAATATAGGCAGAGAATCGAACTCAGCCTCTGTGGTTACAGAATAAAAGCGATGATCTATCTAATTCTAATGAACCCCTTAGGTGTCCAGTCCAACGATATCACAATTAAACCAGGAGACCATATAGATTCTTATACTATTAGTGGCATGAAAGCACACTGCAGTAACATCTGAAATGTTCAAAAGAAGTGAGCTTTCAGCAAAAAGATAAAACCCTGACCTCATTTTTCCCATTCAAGATTGGTTTTGCATGCAAAAGTTCAGCAAATATGCAACCAACCGACCACATGTCAATTGCTGGGCCATATTTTGTAGCCCCAAGTAGTAATTCAGGGGGCCTGCCTCAGTACGTGTAAGTCAGCAAAGTAGCAATAACCGATACATTAGCAAAGACCATAATGCCAAGATATCAAGACTATCTCTGTATCAATCATGTAAACTTTAAATGACGGTTTGTAGGCTTACCTATACCACAGTGTGATGACACGATTTGTAAGATTTCCAGTATGATCATGAGAAAACGACCGTGCGAGCCCAAAATCTGCCAGCTTTAGATTTCCCTCATTGTCAATAAGGAGATTTGAGCCTGGACCAAAATCTAGGTTAATAGGCAAGTAACAGACTAAAAGTGAAAACAAAATATCAACAATGTATTTGGGAGAATCACACCTTTAATATCACGGTGAAGAACTTGATTCACATGACAATAGTGAAGCCCGGTGAGCAATTGCTTCATGTAACACTTTTACATGGAATGAGTGTTAGAATAAAGATGAACCGTAGCATGCAAAGGCTTATATAGAAATAAGAAGCTATCTAGCTGTGCAATACCTTGATTTGAGGAACAGTAAATCTCAGTCCAGGACGGTCAGCGAGTCCAGTCAAATCATGATCCATGTACTCAAAAACCATGTATATGCCACCCTTGTATTTGTTATTATCTATAATTTCACGTAGGCACAACCTTAAGGTGAGAACAAATCCTACGTTATGCAGAAAACAAGACAGAAACTGAAATCACATTATTCACTAACCTGGCTTTCCTTGGTCATCCCTGTCCCGACCTATGAAAAATACAGACCAAATTACAAAATTATCAGACCTTTTTAATAAGATATTGATAAACTAATACTTCCAGTGTGACATGTGTGTTCCCTTAAAAACAAACCTGGTGAAGTCACAATCTCTTTCAGCTGAACGACATTTTCATGGTGAAGCTTCTTGAGAATTTTAATCTCCCTGATAGCTGTTATAGGAAACTGCATCATACCAATTGTGAACAATGGGGTTACAATTAAATAACTTTGCATCTCTTTCTAAACATAGTGAGCATCATCATAAAAACTTAAAACCAATATAAAGAGAATAAAAAGCATATACCCCTTCTCTTTCATTATCCATACGGATCTTTTTGAGAGCCACAATTTCACCAGTTTTGATCTCTTTAGCCATGTAAACTTGACTGCAAAAGCAAACAACAACAATCAAACATCCTAAAATCAAACAGCACTATGCATTGTAAAAAAGCCTAATCATCATCATTCATCATCATACAATCAAAAGTCGCTTTTCAATTTTGTCAATCCCTAAGTAAAAAAAAAAAAAAAAAAATCAAAGCCTTTTGAATACCCAAAAGAGTGAAATTGAATTGAAAAAAAAAAAGGAAAAAGGAATGAAATTGAGGAGCAGATACCCGTAAGTGCCTTCACCAATTTGTTCGAGCTTGTCAAAGCAATCGACGCTTCGAGATCCCCAAATCGGAGGATGTTCTTCGAGGTTTAATTGCCCGAAAGCTGCTCCCGCCATCTTCGTTCACGGGACTGCTCCTTCGATTGTCTCAGATGATCCCTGCAGCCGCACGAGAAGCACTCGTTACTTCGTCCTCCCTCCTTCGTCCTTCGTCCTTCGAGAATCATATATAACCTTGTTATTAAGAGCTTCTCCAACGGGGGATTTAGCAGGCCTCTTATGTTTAATTTGGCCCAAAAATAAATCAAAACACACAGAAAAGAATAAGAGGCAGTTCTAATTTCGGATCAAATAATAAGAGATGCCTCTTATTAAGACGTGTCAGCGTCTAGTTTGTTGATGTTTTAATACTTAAAAAAAAAAAATTATTTCGATTCATTTTTCTTCTTCTTCTTCTTCTTCTTCTTCTCCGATAATATCTGTGCAAGGCGAACGATGATATCGACCGCCAGAACGACAATCGGAGGAGATAGAATGGTCGGATGTTTTATTATCATCTCCACCGTGGCCGAGTGTCAACGTCGACTGTGGTGCAGCTAATCGGCCAGTCAATTCATGGAAAACGGTGAGTCTCCTTCACCAAATCGAAGCTTTGCATGAATCCATTCGGAGATTGTATTATACAATTGTCTTTGTCATGGTACGTTTCTATTTCTGTTTGTATGATTTAGTGTTTAGTTAAGGTTGTTTAGAGATTAGGGTTCTTTGATCTTGAAAATTAGGGTTCTTCGAAATCCTAATTTACTTATGTGTTCATAGGCAATGACTAAACTTAGGATTAATGAAATTAGCAATGATTGAAGATGAGTTTGGGCATATGATGTTTGTTTCCATCGGTCTTGTCCATTGTTTGAGAGTAGGAGATTTGTCTCATCACCTTCACTTTTTAACGGCGACTTTGAGTTCACTCAACTTTGCTGGTTGAGTTGACACCGGTGAGATGCAGAAGATGAAAAGCACTTGGTATGGTCTCTGCAAATTTCTTGAAATGTAAGGTTTCCTGAGCTCGACATTGAATGTTTCATTAATTTCATAATGTTTTGCTGAGAGTAGTTACCAAAATTTTTAAAACGATGCCTGCAGTTTAAGGATCTTGAGAATCAGTTGAAAGATTCTCAAGGCAAGTCCCTTGTGTGGCAACAGAAGTCCAAGGATTATGAGAATAAGTTGAAAGAGTCTGAAGGCAACTCGTTTGTGTGGCAACAGAAGGTTAGGGAAGACTGATTCAGTCTCAAACTTATTATCTTTTTAATTTGAATTCTGCTTTTAATCAAGCACTAAACATAGTTTTTTTAAAATCTTATTAAGGCTTGTGGATTCAAGATACATAGTGGAACTTGAACTGATGGCAGAAGGAAGCTTTACAGCAAGCTGCACCCCCGGCTCCAGTTTAGGAATTTGATGATTATATATGTTTGTGGTACTTTTCTCTCTGTCTCTCCAGTCTCTGGTGTTCTTTATTTGAATCGGTTTTCAGATCCTTAAACTAATGGTGACTTCTATATGCAGCCTCTGTTTGTTAATATTTTTGAAAAATATTTTCATTTCATAAATAATATTTTTGAAAAATATTTTTTTTCAAAATTAAGAGCCCCAATAAAAGCTTCACCATTGGAGGAACAAAATTTTTATTAATCTTTTGCAAGTTCTTATTTTAAAAAAGTACAAAATATATTCTTAAAAAATTAACAACCTCAAAATAGCATCCTCACCGTTCTCTCCCCCGTAGGTTTCTTCTTTTATTCAACTGTTCCTAGCGTTTCGGTATCGGTTAATCTAAACCGGCGTAAATCTATGATTTCTTCGGTTTAAAACCGGTTCAATCGTAAATAATTGGTACGCGAAAATTCAGCGATCATCTGGAGTTCCATACTCTAAACCGGTATAAATCTATGAATTGTTCGGTTTAAACCGGTTCAATCGTAATTAAGCGGTACGTGAAATATCAGCGATCATCTGGAGTTCCATACTGTATGTAATAGGAAAGAAAGTCCATGGTCCACTGAAACCAATTATGGACAGTTGTGTATTTAATATAACTACTATATATATAGAGGGGTACTGAACTTTGAACATTTTATATTATTCTTAATATCACTTGTTATTCAATTGATGATTTTTAAAAAAAAATTAAAATCCTTTGTTATTCAACTTAGATTTATGTAAAATCATTTGAAATAATTTACAATTCCTTGTTATTCAATCAATGATTTATAAAACTTATTTGAAATCTACTGTTATTCAAAATATTATAACTTTTTTAAAAACTACTACTTTGAATGATTCTAAGAGATTTTGATTTGTTTTTAGTTGAAAATACTCTCCCTCAAAATCATACCCTTTGAGGTAGAATTTTACATGATTTCATAAAAAGAAGAAAACTGTATTTCTTGGGAAATCAAAATTGAAACAGAAACAGTCTCATCTTGTCACGTCTTCTAGCTCTTCCCCACTCCTCCGCTCCAATCCCACCACCGGCAAATTTGATTGCCTCCTCTCTCGTTAAAAATAATATATGTAGTGATGGATTTAACATTAAATTTTGTTGTGATGGGTTATGGGATGTGGTAAATCCGAAGAAAGTTGTGCAGCTTGTACTTCAGGTAAACAATTTTTTTGAATCATCGATACATTTGTTGGTATGACTTAATGTTTATGTATAAACAAAGTGTATACAAAGAGACTTTTTTTTTATTAGGTTGAAGACAAAATGTGTATACAGTTTACAACAGGGTCGTTCCGTTTCAACATAAACAATCGAAAAAACACAGTTTTGTGTCTGAACCTTTACACAGAAATAGTGGCATAGAGTGGTTTAAGGGTTTTCGTGATCTTCTCAACAGCGGCTTGTAGAACGTCGAGAGATGTGGAATAGGATATTTGAATGCAACTATCATCTCCACCATGAACCATTGCAACCTTTGAAAACAAACAGAGAGCACAAAAAACGAACATGTTAAAACAAAACAAAACATATCAAATCAAAATCTTTCTTAAGACCAAAGTTCAAGATATGTTTTGTACTTCTTGAGGATAAGGAGCTTACCTGAAACTTGTCAAGAAAGTATAATGCAAGAGACGACGAGTCACTGATCAAACCAAAACCTTCAGCTTCTGATCCATAGTAAGCATTGAAGTCAATAAAGAGATATAAAAAGCTCCCTGCAAGTAAACAATGCCAATAAAAAAAATGAATAAATGAGGTAGTAATAGCTTCGAACATAGAAGGAGAAGTACGTGAGGTTCAAAGATCTTAACACCTTCGACATCACCTAAGCTTTTAACCAAGAAATCTCGTCTTTCTCTATCTACTTTAACATCTCCGCAACTGTTTCTCCTCCAGCTTTGCCTAACCCAAATACAAAACAAATGGAACAGATGAAATAGAAAGAGAGAGGGACAGAATCACAGAGAATGTTGCAGAGAAGATAGCAAACGGTCTGCTACTAGAGCAATGCGTACAAAGGACAACACCTCCATCATTTTTTTTTTTATAAAGTATCCTAAAATCTCCCAAAATCTAATAATAAAATCCCTTCAAATCACAAGTATCTTTTAAAAAATATGTAAAAATTCTAACAAATAACCAAGAATCATCTAAAAGCTTAATCAAATCTTGTAAAATCCTAAAATATTCAAATCCTACCAAATCCTTTAAAATACAAGTTCAATACCCCCTTTAAATATTTAAACAAATTACAAAGAGTGCTCAATCGAACTTGGGACCTTTACTTAACCACACAGTTCGATTGAGTTAAACGGTCTAAACGAAGTTAATGACCCTACGATATATGTAAAGTCAATTTTTTTATATCTTGATTAAGAAAATAAAATAAAATCAAAATTCGAATTTATTATAAATAAGCTTAATTATATGGTTGGAAGGGTTACAAAACTCCGTTCTTAATTCTATTCTATGTGTAATTTCCCTTGTTGACCAAAAATAACTTTCTTTTTCATATGCATGTTTGATTGTTTGGCTACAACTATCTGATTGCAAAGGTTACAATTGCTTTTCTACATTTTAGTTTTTCATCAATTAAAATTTGGAGGCGAATTTGATAAAAATCCAAATATGGTGGAAAAATTAAAAAATGATTTATGTTTTTCTTTTGTTATTTTTGGCAGAGTCAGTGTGACAAATTAAAGAGTTCCAAAAACTGATGGAAGAGAGGACTCTTGTTATCTTTGCGTGTTTAATACGCCGTTTCATATATCGTGTAGTAATTCTGGTTCTCCAAGGGAAAAGTAAATGTATAGACGAAAAAAATAATCTCGAGCGAAGAAACCCTAGATATCAGTTTCTGCATGCACCAACCAGGAGAGAAGACTCATCCTCAAAACCCTAAAATCGGTTCCAGCTTACGTACCTGAGCCCCGAACTCAGATCATCCACTTTGGGACACGGAAAGGGATCGAATCTTCTGTTCGATATATAATATATAGTCTCAGCTTAGGAAATCCGGACATGAGGACAACCTTTTACAATATAATAGATAAGTCTCCTTCAAGTATGTGTTGTACGTTTCATGAACTTGATCTTTTGAAGTCTTGATCATCTGTTCATTTTGTTGGTGGTCCACAATATATGCAATGATGAAAGGATAGGCTAGCTTTTTCTTCCATTTTATCAACTTATATACTCTATAGGGAATGTGACTGATATATGTAAGGTTGAATACGAACTGATAATAAAATAACCATAAGAGTACTCTATAAACAATGTTCTCATCCAATCCACTTTCTATCGAAGATTTTCTCTTATATTCCACAATGGGGTTGAGACCTGAACCTACTTACTGATTTTTTTGTTCTGATGGTTTAGTTTTGATCAAGCTAACCAAAATATTCCTCTTCCAAGCTACTACGATCTCTTGTGTAGAGATGACTTACCTAGTGGAGTTGTTCTACCACTCCTACTATTCTAGTGAATTCAGTGATATTTTATTCTCGGAGTTTCTTAATTCAATGTATTGGTCTGCCATTTGGGACTTATATGACCAACACATACAACTATCACACTTTCTACACCATAAACGATGTAAAGCGAAACTCATATATTTAAGAAGACTACATTGGCAATGAGAGAAGCCTCTGTTACTATGTTTCAGTACTTTAAGCCAGAGGAGTTTGCTATCGAAGACCAGTTCAATACAGGTATCTCATCTCTAGCTTTATGATAGCCAGCAGAACTGCAGGATGCTAAGTTTTCATTATCTTATGTTTTGTTGTTGTTGAGTGCCTCTTGTTAATATGTGTTAATTCACGTATTGTTTGCTGGGTCATGTACAAAGAGAGTTTTCCAGATTTTTTGTTATCCTGTCTTTAGAACAACCAGATATATAGTTGAAAATAGCAATGGTCTAGTCCATGATGATTTACCTAATATAATCTATCTGAGGGTTAAGTCAAAGGTATGCTGAAAGATCTATCTGCCCACAATATTATATTGGGGAAATCGTCAAACTTATAGACTTTTGTGTAGAACTTTTTTTATCGTCTTCTTTTTTTTTTTTTTTTTTT
>NC_025692.1:23228050-23236853 GCF_000633955.1 Camelina sativa | reverse complement strand
GTCAGACCATGTGGCTTACTTTTTCATGCAAAAAAGCTTCCCCAGTCTTTTGTCTTTAAACTCTTACACTTTCATGAAAAGATAGATCACTTTAGCCTGTTTGCTTTAGCTACTACCTTCTTAAAAGCAACAATGTTATCTTACAGGGTCTTTCAGATTTTCTTTTTGTCTTCTCCTTGATGCTTTCCTGGTGAGGGAAACGATGAATTCGAAGAACATATATGGCGAGTGGTGTGGCGACTCTCTTAGGTTCTGAGGTTTGTAGATATACTTCTTCCCATTTCCTTGTCTAATCTTTAACTAATATACTTCATTCAATCCAATCTTTAACGAAGCACATACAAACTTAGTATGGTAAAGTATTTTCCAAATTTTATGGTTTTATCAGTGTTTTTGAGCTATCTTGATTGGTGCTTTAAACTTTTAAAGAAACTGCCTTGGGAATGTCATATTTTCAAAGTACATTATTCATGAAAAAGATGACAGAAATCTACCTTTTCCACCTTTATCACATGACTGGTAAAGGTAACTAACTTTATTCAGCTGTGCCTTTCTTGTCCCCCATTTGTCAAAGTGAAAGCTGGACTTTTTATACTTGTTTAAGATTTATTTACTGAATAATCTTCGTTTGTTTGGTTTATAGTAACTAATCTCGTTTGTTTGGTTTATACTTTACTTTGCACTAACTTCGTCTCCTTTTCCTCGTAAATCTCAAATTTCAAAAGCTCTTTTATATGTTCAAGTTGTCTAGATGTTTGTGCAGATTTGTGAAATTAATAAAGATCTACATAAATTACTTTAACCATAATAAACGTCTTTCTCTATTAGTATGTGCCGAAGGTGGACCTCTCTGAAAGTGAAAACCCCTATAAAAAGCTTTTAGTGAGAAGGCACCACTAACTTGGTAACCTCAACCAAAACCGAGTTGATAAAGCCAAAACTACTAGTCTTTTTTCAATTCTAAACATTTAAAAAAAAAATTATTCTACCGATTTACCACAGATGTACGAAGGAAAGATGATGCGTATATACTATTATGAAGAGTGGTAAGTTATTTACCGTCTTTAGAATTTTCTTTTAGGTGTGATACCAAGTATAATCGCTGGTTTGCTCTATAATGCCTCATTATTTGTTTATCTGCTTCTTGCTTCTTAGTTCATGGGTTTTCTATATGGTAATTTCAGTTTGGGATTTGTTAGATTGGGTCTAACAAAATTTAGTTTAAACTTACCACACTTTATTCACTTCTAATAATTGCTGTGAGCTTTATTTAGATTATCAACAATCCTAAATGTACATTTTTTTTTATGGCAGGACGAAACACGGATAGTATGAATACAGGGTCGTGGAGACATGCACATACAAAAATGGAAAAGAAATGTAATACTTTTGACATTCCTGGTACCCAAAATCTTCTCAACTTCATATTATATATTTCTCTGAGGTGACGGAATTTATCAACAATGACATCGTATTTTCCATTTTATTTTCGTTTGGAAAAACTTCTGGTTACATGCACCTTTGAAAGTCGTAAGTAAGTACAAGCTAGATCGCCTCTCTTATCTTTTTAGGAACATTTGCATTAGCTACACATTCCTCTATAGTTTTTCTTCTTTTCTGCATTTAGTGAAACTTTACTCGATCGTGTAAATATATATCTTACTAAATGATAGATGCCATTGTTGCATCCAAAGTGATATATTTGTAGAGCTCTTGGATAACATATGCTTCCATCGTTAGCATCCATGACTTTCACTGTCTTGAGCTGTAAAACAATTAATGTCCACGACAAAAGAAGCTCAGCCACCTAAACTGACATTTAGTGGTTGATAGCTAACAAAAACAACGCTTAAAACCACACGATTTAGGTCATATAATATTTGACTGACTTTATAAATTAATGGTGACATTCTTGTTCTTTCCCTTCTTTTTTTTTTTGAATTTGTCATGTTCTCGAGGTTTCTTGTGACGATGCTTTTTTCTAGCAGATGTTCCAGCAATGTTGGGCGTAACGGTTGAGAAAAGTATGTGCTAATTTACTATTCTAAATGAAGAGTAAGCAAGAAGGTTTTGAACGGTGATATCTTGTTCCTCTTTCTGGATTGAATAATATATTCCTGAGTTTTAAAGACTAATGCCTTTTAGACCACTATCATATAAAACTAATCGTTTGCTATATATACGTAACAACCATTATAATCTGATTACTACAGATAAAAAAGAAATTACCAAATAGATTTCCTGGCCTCATTTCTCTGTATTAATCCAATAAGGGTTGCTACCATGTGAACAGTTGAAAATAGAGGAATAATGAAGATTATACGTATGCATGCGTGTGTGATATATATGTTTGTTACACGTGTGTGGCATATTTATTCTTCTTGGTTTTACAGTCACCACTCTCGTCACTAGTTGGAATTTCTTCTAGGACTCTTACTGATGCTGATGATATGGGAAATACGAGCATCTTGATTTCATTTCGCTTTGTAAGTATCAAGAGTTCAGTATATTACTGCAGATATATAAGGTTTATAGTTTGTTCTTGTAGATCATCTCGAATCATGATTTTCACATTATATTACAATAGGTACGGTGTAGGGTTAAACATTTGTAGCATAGAAAGTCCGAGCTTTTTAGACGCGTTGGTTTGAAACTTAGGAGAAGAAGCAATTCAGTTGTTTTAGCTGAACTTTACAACCAAGTTGTTTTCAAAAGAAGAAAAAAATAGAGGAAAAGAAGGGTTTAAGTGACATCACATATATCATAATTAATACTTAATTATAGTGCTTTCCTTAATTTTTTTAATATTTTCTTTACCTGCTTCTTCCATTCATGACTGTGGTCCACTCTGCGAGGAACCCTAATTCAACAAGCAATTCGAATCTCTCTTTTTCTAGTTTTAATTAAACTTTTGTAACAATTTTCTTGTTTTTTTAAACACATTTTTAAATTCGTCGTTTTTAGCCATTCTATAAACCCTAGGATATAAGCTTGATCCTTCATGGAATGAAACCATATATATACACCACGCATGAAGATCCGGATTGGGTTATCTAGGCACTGTTCGTTTGTCAAGCCTCATGTGTATATGTTTATACCTGCAGGTAAGGTAAAAATGAGTTGATATGACAATATGGTAATGCAAATCAGGGTATCATATTTCATTTTCACCTACAGTTACTGAATGCACTAAAATATCCTATAGAAACCGACAGATTTGATGTCCTCATTTGGTAAAACATCTTCTTGTTTGATTTTTCTCTAATTCTTAATTAGATTTTGTTTTCTTGATATCAAGTCGTTCGATTTGAATTTTCTGCACGGAACCTATGATCTTCATTATATAGAAGACACAGAAGAAAAAGACAAGAGCTCAAGATATGCCATTGGGTGCAGTACTAAGGCGGAGGTAGAAAGTCTTATAGGTTTCAAAGATGGTGGAGATATAGATCATTTCCTGCACCCACCTCTCCCCTAACCAGCTCCACCCTAGTGGTCAAAACCTGTCACATCAAGCCTGTCACCATCATCATTAGTAAGTTTTTTCTTCTGATAATACCAAAACTTGCCCCTGTTACTTTGATATCCTTATTTGTCTGTCCAAGTGTCCAATGTCCATTACTATTGCTGTCTGAATTTTCATTGAATGCGCCTTAGGAAACAATTATGGATGGTGAAAAATGGTTCCTCACCCATTATAACTAGTACTGATGGTCTCCTGCACAATTTATATACTTTGCTATATATGGTTAGCACTGTTAATCAACTTTATTCGGTGTTACAATCTATATATCCTATATAAAACATTTCGTGCTGATGTTCTGATTGGAATCTTATGCTGTGAAAACAATCTTTTGCTTTGTTAATTGTTACATATTAATATCATATTTACTGTAACTATAACTATAACTAGTATACTTTCCCTGATGTTACAAGTTTCTTCATTTGGTATCTTTTCTTCCTAGAAAAGGCAATTTTGGGGATTGACAATCTCTGCAAGTATTACCTAAATTTTGCTATATAAAGACTTTATCATGATGTGTCAAACAAGATATTAAAACGGTCATATATCAAACCCACTTTGCATCTTTTACTTTCATCTTCTTGATTCTTGAAACATTAATTCTCATTTTCAGAGACAAGCTCTTAGGGTTCACTGCTTGCATTTGGTATGGAATTGGTTGATCGTAGCCTTGGATAAGTAGAAAAATAGAATTAACATATAGCTACCTATATGAATTAATTAATATGCCATGGAAATGGATGATGCGAGGAAACCTAATTTTGCGTGCCAGAGGAGATGTGTCTTCTTTGGCCACCCTTTTGTTGCCATGTGTTGTTGGCGCTGACTTCTATTTCAAATCCTCTCTCTTTTTATTTGTCATTCCAATGTTTAAAATAATACAACCTAACAGTTTAGCCCTCCTGTCAAATTGCCTTTATTGCCCTTCACCTCCCTCATCACCTACTCGGAGAAAATCTTTTATGGATTTCATAAAAAAGATGATGAAACCCTTCTTGCTTTTAGTATTAGTTGATCTGTGTCTTTTCTTGTTTTTGTTTTGTTGAATCTATATGAGCAGAAAACCTAGACTAGAGTTTTGGATTTTGATCAAGAGAGACCAAAGCAATATATAACTATGTGTTGTTATTCACCTAGACAAAATGCAGGGTTTGGTGCTAGGGCATATATAGTGATGGCTACTTATGAACTGCTTCCCAATTAAGGACAAATAAAAGATCGAATGGTATGTGTTTGTCCATTGGAGACGGCTGTCCCCGAGATGATACCAATGTTGCTTTAAGACAAGAGGAAGAATTTACATTGAATGATTTTTTCACACACTGGTAAGGGAATGCGTATATGAGAGGATAAAAGAAATAAAAAATTGATTAGAAAAATTGGAATTGAAAGGTGAAAGGGACATGGTTGTTTTGGTAGGCGAATAGGAAAGGTGCACGTGGTGAATGGACATGAAGAGAAAAGGAAGCTAGGTTTAATATAAATTGGAATAAGAAGCAGTTAGTGGTTGTGAAGGAAGGAAGGAGGCAAGCAACCAAATCTCACAGAGACAATTATAACAGTATAGATCAGAAGGAAGAAAAGAAGAGAGAGAGACCGTTGTTGATTAGATAAAGAAGATCATCTAACATGGGAAGATCTCCTAGCTGTGATGACTCTGGTCTCAAGAAAGGTCCTTGGACTCCTGATGAAGATGAGAAACTTGTCAACTATGTCCAAGAGCATGGTCATAGTAGCTGGAGAGCCCTTCCCAAACTCGCTGGTACTTCTTTTTCTGTTTTTTGTCTTTTTCTTTTATTAGAAGCGTGATCATGAGATTAAAGCTTCTTATGTGATTCTCTCTTTTCAGGTCTTAACAGGTGTGGGAAGAGTTGTAGGCTAAGGTGGACGAACTACTTGAGACCAGACATCAAGCGAGGGAGATTCTCTCCAGACGAGGAACAGACTATCTTGAACCTTCACTCAGTTCTTGGAAACAAGTAATTATTTATGATCTTCTGATTTTTTTTTTTAAGTCAACGGCTTTGTGTACCAAATGATCTTATACGCTCTTGCTTGTGAATGATGATGTTTTAAGGTGGTCAACGATTGCAAACCAGTTACCTGGTAGAACAGATAACGAGATCAAGAATTTCTGGAACACTCATTTGAAGAAGAAGCTGATTCACATGGGTATTGACCCAATGACTCATCGTCCAAGAACCGATATCTTCACCGGCTTATCTCAGCTCATGTCTCTGTCCTCTAACCTGAGAGGCTACGTTGATCTGCAGCAACAGTTTCCAATTGATCAAGATCACCACACTATACTGAAACTCCAAACCGAGATGGCCAAAATCCAATTGTTCCAATACCTTCTTCAACCATCATCTTTCATGAATAGCGTTAACCCTAATGACTTGGACTCTCTCAGTCTCCTTAACTCTATTGCCTCTTTCAAAGAGACCAACAGCAACAATCTCGACCACCTTGGTTGCCTCGGTTCATATCTTCAGGACTTCAACAGCTTACCACCCCTTAAAACCCTAAACTCCAACATGGAACCATCATCTGTTTACCCCCAGAATCCTGATGACAACCACTTCAAATTCTTCACTCAGAGAGAAAACCTACCCGTGTCCCCGGTCTGGCTCTCGGATCCGTCCATCTCAACTCAGAGTTTGATGCCTTCTTGTGTTGTGACAGATGATCTGATTAGAAACCAGTACGGTGTTGAAGATGTCAACAGCAATATCACTTCTTCAAGCGGCCAAGAATCAGCAGCTTCAGCTTCAGCTGCATGGCCTGATCATCTATTGGATGATTCTATATTTTCCGACATTCCTTAGCCCTTCTTTTGGTCTTTTTCAGGTATGTTTTGGAGGCAGTCAAATCGAATTTACTCTTGGAACTGTGCTTGTTGGAAAATTTTATTAATTTGCATATCTATATATATTATAGAGACATCATATATGTATGTGCTCATGTTGTAGAATGTACAGCACAGTACATATTTCATAACTCATATGCATGTTATTGTCAATGTTCTTTATAGCATATACATGTCTGTACCCCTCACCGAGTTTTAATATATAAAGATTTTTGTGAAGTGGAGATCACTTGTAGTATTAGTTTGTATGTTATTGAATAATTAGGGTTTTTGATAATAATATGGATCTTTTGTTTTACCCTTCCTGGTGATAACATTCGGATCATTCATCAATATAGATATGATCATAATAACTAAGACCATTCTCAACAACAACAAAAAGACAACTAATAGGCAAACTGTTATTATGTTAATGAAACACACGAAAATCAAAGAGCAGTTTGTGTGTATCTCTACTTTTTTGCTAAAGTAATTGACCTAAGCAGAAAATTAAACAAATTAAAGTTAGTAAGTAGTATAAGTAGAGTTTAAATATGTTACATATGAAGACCATACATTTTAGAGCGAGTTGTTTCATTATCATTCATGGAGTTTGAAGGTTGATTGATTTGATTGCCAAAGATCAAATAATGGAAGAAGTGAAGAAAGCACATGTGATCTGCTGGCTAACTATTATATAAAAATGCCAAGTAGACATTATATTATCTAGTAATTAAAACTTAAAAGACGAAAGTATGTGATGTCAGTCAGATAAAGTGATATCTCATTAGGTTTAGAAATCAAATCATTCTTTGAGTCCTTTTTTTTTTTTTTAATAATCTTCGTTAAAAGTTGAATTGACTCTTTAAATTGAGGCTTGCCGTCTTGGGCAAAAGATCTTGTGCTATTAGCGTATTCTACTCTCATCCGTATCCGAATAGATCATGTTTGGATTTTTTTTGTCAATGAATAATGTATGTTAATAACTGGTTATTCATATTCAATGTAACTAGATTTTAAGGTGCCGTAACAATTTTTTAAAAAATAATAATATTTTATTTTTTTTTGTTTTTTATATTTAGTTTGTTTTGTTTAATTAAATAATAATTTTGTTTGGATTGTCAATTATTAGAACAATAATAGGGGAAATCAATACATAAATATGTAATTTATAAGCTATTGTCGGATTAAGTCATAATTTTACTAATGATTTAATTGTTTTACAAAATTTTAGTTAAATTACCATGATTTAATATGTCTAATATTCTTATATTAGTGGTATTGACCAAATAATTAAAGAAAGATTTAACCCGTGTTTCAAAATCGAATTAATAATATTTTATATTTATACTAATGTTAATTCAAACCGTCATGTTAATAACATGTCCCGCTATATAACAACAACCCGTCATATTAGTGGTTTAACCCGTATTTCAAAACCGTCATATTAGTGGTTTTGGTTGTGCGTTGTGTTTTGTTTGTGAAGTTGATATTTATACATGGAAAATGCTTGATGAGCAAGGAGTTTACGATCCGTAGCAATAAAAGAGAGATTTTAGTGTTTTCCTATTTGAGTTGATAACATTATCGCATAATAATATTCAGTTTCTTAACACGTTATATATTATATTAAATGTTTTTTATGCTAAAGTTAAATATACCCGATTATTGAGTTTTTAAAGTTGGGTTCTCGTTTTTATGACCTTTATTAACGTTATAATAATTATTGCGATTGTAATCATTTGTTACTCAAACTCAGTTGTGTCATTTAAATTTAAGAGATCATACAGTCCCTAAAGATCTATTAAAATAGGTTTGGAGATTTTTATGGGATTAAAAATTTAATGCGTAAAGTTGTTTTTGGTAAAATCGAAATGTATAGATGTTGTCAAGCTATTTATGGCAATAAATATATCAAATTAGGTCGATTTAAATAGTTTTATTAAATGAGTTTTCAGGAATTGTTATTTTAGAAAAATAGTTAGGGGTTAATGTTGTAAATAAAACAATTTAAATAACCAAAACTTCGAGAGCATAACCCAAAATGTACTTCAAAACATTTTCTATTATGAAACTCAATTTAGAAATGGTTAAACATGTTTATTTTTTACTCTATTTTATGTATATAACTTAACTTGTTAGAAACTACAATAACAAATAAGTTTTTTTATGTTAGAATACAGATATACTAAAATTTATAAACAAGAGATCCATTAATAGGCCCATATAAAGGACAACTATGTAATAAGGCCTGGCATTAAAAGACGACAAAAAAAAAGGTTTTTTTTAGGTCAACGAAAAAGTCAACAAAAATATCAAAAGTTCTTTTTCTTTCACAGGAGGATTTTTATTCTAAGTTCAAAGATACATCGTGAAACAACAAAACAAGATTAATACACTTGATCTTACTCTTACTTCACTGAAGAACAAAA
>NC_025692.1:23207556-23227027 GCF_000633955.1 Camelina sativa | reverse complement strand
ACTTCCACGTTTTGCCACTCTTCCCATCTCTCTGCAAGCCCTTCTCCTTCTAACATCCTTACAACTTCCGACATCACTGGTCGGTCTTCAGGTGAACCTTGTGTACAAAGCAAAGCCACTTGTATCATCATCTCTACTTCTTCTTTTATATACTCTCCATCCAAATTCTTATCTACAATTGCTCCCAATCTCTTCTCTCTTTCCAGTTTCTTCACCTGTCCAATTCAAAAAACACCAAAAAAAGATTATGGTATATAAAGCTTGAGAGAAGCTACTTCGATGTGGGATTATTCGATCATACATACGTGGTCAAGTAACAAGACATCATCTTCTTCCTCCAAACGCGAAAAGTCAATTGCGCGTTGTCCTGTAACGAGCTCAAGAAGCATAATTCCATACCCGAAAACATCAGTTCTCTCTGATGACTTCCCTGTGGATAGATATTCTGGTGCAATGTGACCCATCGTTCCTCGAACTTGAGTTGTCACATTAGTCCTTCTAACATCTACTAACTTGGCTAAACCAAAATCACCAACCACTGCTTCAAAATCTTCATCTAGTAACACGTTTGCTGCTTTCACATCACGATGTATGATCTTCGGATTGCAATGCTCGTGAAGATACTCAAAACCACGCGCTGCTCCTAAGGCAATCCGTTTCCTCGTCTCCCAGTCTAAAACCGGGTCGCCAGCTTTAAGCTCTCTGAGACGATGTGCAAGACTTAGATTCTGCATGAAGGGATAAACCAAAAGACGTTCTGTTTGAGTGGTGCAGAAACCGATAAGACGCAGTAGATTCCTATGAACAGCTACACTTATCATCTCCACTTCTCTCTGGAATGCAGCATCTCCACCAGGACTTTCAAAATCCGTTAACCTCTTCACAGCAACTTTGGTGTTATCCGGAAGCACTCCTTTGTAAACTTTCCCAAACCCTCCTTGTCCGAGCACATTCTTTTCGCTGAAGTTATCTGTTGCCAATTGGAGCTCTCTCCATGCAAATCTTTTTAACTGCCCAAATGCAATTCTCCTGTCCACTTCACCTGAAACAATAGTAAAGTTTGAAGATTATAAACTCTTTCTTCCACAAATGTGCATATCAATGCATAAGAAAGGTTTCCCTGTACTTATATTACAGACCTGCAACATCCACAAACACATCACGTCTATATCCTTTATGCCTATCCTTGCAGAACAGAAACAACAAGATTCCAAAGAGAATAACTGTAACTCCGGCAACAACTCCAGCAATAATGCCAGTTTTTGGCTTGCTTGAACCACCTATCACCATAGATTAAATGTTTCAAGCAGATTTAGAATTCTCACACACTTTTGAATCAGTTGAAAACTAAGAAAATGCGGTAAGTAATGTAGTTACCTGAATGGGCAACCTCAGATACACAAGGGTGAGGTTGACGACCACCACAATTCAAGTTGTTTGACGTGAAACTATAGGCGATTAGAACCAGATCAGATTACAGCTAAAGAAATGAAAATTTCAGATTTAACCTAAAGTAGTCAAACATACTTGTATTTTGGGATCTCAAATAGACGTTGAGGAATCTGGCCAGTGAGACTATTGGAATCAAGCAGCCTACAAACGTAGTTTCAAACAATGAAATTAAGACAAAAATACTTCCAACAAAAGATGATAAGCATATACAAGGAGTACAGTAACTTACAGATTTAACAGGTTTGGAAGACCCGTGAGTGACTCCGGAATAGTCCCATTAAGTTTGTTTCTACTCAAGGTCCTGTTTAACCCATACACGGTGAACAAAAACATGAGTGATCCTTATCTATGTATGTTTTAAAACATGTCCAAGATTTAACAGCGTTAGGAGGCAGAACTACTTACAAGAACTGAAGTTTCTTGAGATTACCAATAGAGGACGGTATACGACCAGTTAGCTCATTGTCCTCCAAATCCAAACTGGTCAAGCTAGTCAGATTTCCAAAGTCTTCTGGTATTTCACCCGTAATTCCATTTCCCTTTAAAGTACTGCATACAAAAACAACGACGAAATGTTCATAACAAAATAAGTTATACTTCTTCTAGGAGATATCATACAAAAAGAGAGGTCAAAATCTAGGACACTCACAGAGTCTTGAGATTTTCTAGTACTCCTAATCTTGAAGACAAGGTTCCANGAACCAGATCAGATTACAGCTAAAGAAATGAAAATTTCAGATTTAACCTAAAGTAGTCAAACATACTTGTATTTTGGGATCTCAAAAAGACGTTGAGGAATCTGGCCAGTGAGACTATTGGAATCAAGCAGCCTACAAACGTAGTTTCAAACAATGAAATTAAGATAAAACACTTCCAACAAAAGATGATAAGAATATACAAGGAGTACAGTAACTTACAGATTTAACAGGTTTGGAAGACCCGTGAGTGACTCCGGAATAGTCCCATTAAGTTTGTTTCTACTCAAGGTCCTGTTTAACCCATACACGGTGAACAAAAACATGAGTGATCCTTATCTATGTATGTTTTAAAACATGTCCAAGATTTAACAGCGTTAGGAGGCAGAACTACTTACAAGAACTGAAGTTTCTTGAGATTACCAATAGAGGACGGTATACGACCAGTTAGCTCATTGTCCTCCAAATCCAAACTGGTCAAGCTAGTCAGATTTCCAAAGTCTTCTGGTATTTCACCCGTAATTCCATTTCCCTTTAAAGTACTGCATACAAAAACAACGACGAAATGTTCATAACAAAATAAGTTATACTTCTTCTAGGAGATATCATACAAAAAGAGAGGTCAAAATCTAGGACACTCACAGAGTCTTGAGATTTTCTAGTACTCCTAATCTTGAAGACAAGGTTCCAGAGAAATTCATGTCTGACAACGTACTGCAAATCACAAATGCCATGAATATAAAATCATCTCCCACACACACTTGGAAAACAACATTTAACTAATTCAGAGTCATCATTAAAACTTACAGAGAAGTAACCAAGTTTTTGTCATCACAGATCACTTGGGACCAAGTGCAAGGATTAACTTGATTCTGGTTCCAGTCACTTAGCTGATTTGGCAATGCACGTAACGAGATCCTCAACGCAAACAGTGCATCCCCTGAATCGGAAAAGCAAAGAATCAGAGAGTTAGTCTCATAAATGTTTAAAGGAACCTGACAAGCTCAGAAATCTACACAAGAAAAGCTAAGAAATGAGAGAACAGAGCCATTAACATANGTAGAGGATGGTTTTGTACTTCGCCCTGGGGTGATGTCCCTACTATGGGTGCTTCCAATCATCGTCGTAGTCTATCTCCTCTTCATGCCGAGATTGAAGCCCTTATGTGGGCTATGCGCTGTATGATTGGAGCGGATAATCAATCTGTTGTTTTCCTCACCGACTGCTCCGATTTAGTGAAGATGGTGTCTTCGCCTTCCGAGTGGCCAGCTTTTACGCCTTATTTGGAGGACATACAGGTGGATAAAGAAGAGTATGCTTCTTTTTTTTTGGTTAATGTCCTTCACTCTCAGATTGGTAAAGCGGATAATTTAGCACGCCGTATTCGCATATTATCGTACTTAGTTACCTGTGTAAATAATATTCCTATGCATTGGTTTGTTTGAGCCAATCTTTTGTACTTTGTTGTCCAAAAAAAATGAAAAAATTGATTAGTGTTGGTCTTCTTAAACCGTCTAATTTAAGAAGAAGAATTGGTCGGAGCCGGTTTTATAAACATGAAAACCACGTGACCCGAATCTTCTTATACCATTTATTTGACCGACTAAACCAAAAAAGAGGAAGAAGAAGATGATATCATTTGTCAACATCAGATAAAAAAAAAAAAAAAAAAAAAAAAAAAAAAAAAACACATTTTTCTTACTTTAACTGGATCTGACACATAACAGAGAGAAGCTGTGAATCAAAAATATTCTAAATTCAACCAAAATTAGCTGAAAAAAAAAAATAAGTCTTTCCGGTATTCAAATTAGGTATAAGGATAAAAGTCCACTATTTTGAAAAGGTTGAGACTTTACATAGGAAAAAAAAGAGTCAAACGGATGCTTGCTTATAACCACGAACATGCTCAATTCCCCCAGAACATGATCAGTGACCAATCTTGTCAAACTTCATAAGAAATCGAAGAAGAGAAGAACCTCGTACCCAAAGAAGTAACTTCCAAAAAAAAAAAGGAAACAATTCTGGCTGCTGGAAAGATTCAGTCCGGGGGAATAGAAACACAAACCAAAGAGAGAACAAAACAGAGAAAAGAAAGGAAAAAAAAAAAAGAGGAAGTGAAAAGCTCTTTGTCTCTTTCGATTTTATTCTTCTGTAGACTTTGTTTGCGTTTGGCAAATCGCAATTATCACTCTCGCTAATGTTTTGGTCCACGGAACTGCTTTTTCTGCGTGCAACTTGTAATTATAAATTAATTTAATTGACTTTGATAATGATGTTTTCGAGTGTCATTATTTAAAACTAATATGCTGATTAATTACGACATTTTTTGTTACGCAGATTTATTTAGCTAATGTGAAGAAAACACCTACTCACCAACACCAAGCCTAATAATAAGAGGCAACGACCAACGTCAAGTCTTCTCTTTTACTGTATTATTTTTGTCTTTAATTGTGTAGTGCTTCCGAGAGATATATAGTAAGGGAATGGTCTTTTCATAAGATTTTTTTTTATTTATGATTTTGTCTTCGCAGACTAATGAAAAAAGGTCATCGAATCATTAAAAATTTAAGGGAAAGCTCAATGAATCAATAAAGCCCTCCATACTATATACAATGAGGAAACATAACTAAAAGACTCACTAGCTAGTCACTTTGTTAGACGGTCCATGGGCTGGCTACAGTCTTGGTTAGGCTCAAAGGTGGAAACCATGACGCAAAACGCAGCCGCGGTGGTTTTAAGAGACTAGTTTAATAAGTAGCACGCCAGAATTAGCATTCAACGGTGATTTATCTCTGACCACAACAACATAATCGCCGATACCGACAGGCGACAGCCAAATTTTACATGTGTTAGTCCATTATTCTCATATACAATAATATATTTAAAATCTTCTAAAACATGATGTATTTTTTTTTTTTGGGCAAACATTTCATTATCATTAAAATTAAAGAGTCTCAACCTCTAATAGAGGAGAAAGTACATCCAAAGCAAAGGAAATGAAGGCAACAAATGCCAAAAAAACACCATCAAAAGATAGTAAAACAAGGGATAGACAAGATACAAATCATAAGAAGAGAACATAAGAGACCAACAAACAAGTACAATCTCAACAGTTTCTTGATAGATCGCATCCATAATAACCCAAAGGGTTACAAACTCTACGACATAGGTAGAGGGGACCATCATCCGGGAGGAGGAACCTTGCGATACCGACGAGTCACGAGCATCCAAACCCCTCCAAACAAGGGGGAATTTCAGGAAGATAAGATGAAGTTCAGCCAAAGAAGCATCAAACCAAGAGCATCCAGTAAAGCAAACTTCTTTAGTTATGAAGTCCTTGCTGAAACCATAAGGAGGAGGAAACAAAGCCTCCAAAGACACTAACATTAAACAGTCAGCAAAAGCTGAACGAGAACAGTCTTGAACAACAATCCCCGCGTCTACTTCAAGCAGAACGGTTAACACAATAATCCCTGTAACACTACCACTAAACACAAGTGAAGTATATGGGAGGATAAAAGGCTCCATTAAGGAGATATGAGAGCTACTAAAGCCCCGATAAACCAGGTGAACTGGTCGGTTGTCTAAACTCAAAGGCCTTTGTCCAAGCTGGCACAAGACAAGTTTTAACAAAGCCAAATCGAGATAGAATCCGCATACTGCGGTAAATGATCGCATCAAAGTAATAAGGGTGCTGAAAAACAGCATTAGAGCCACATCCGAATTCCACAAAACCAGAGCCACAAACCTTCCCATCTTAGAAGAGTTAGAGGAAGAGTGAGAGCATACCTGGGGGAATATCGGGGGAGGTAAGGTGAGGGCAACCCAACTTGCAAAGGGAGGCTCAATGGGAAGCATCAATGGTCGGAAGGAGAAGGGGCTTCGCCGGCGTCAGAAGCTAGGTATGGCGGAGGAGAGAAGGATGTTGAGCGAATCACTTGCTCTGAAGGAAGTGAGATTCAGCGGCTGGACAAGAGATTCACCAAAGGAAGAATAGATCTGAGGGTCCGGTGGGTCTGGTGGTTCCGGTGGCGTCAGCGGAGATGGAGGCTCTGGCGGTGGTGCACGAGGGGGCTTCAGGACGAGGAAGGCGACCGAAGACATCGGTAAGTGACGAGAATGGCTCGAAGTCGACAGAATCAAGGAAATCATCTCCTATGAAAAACCTTGCCAGAAAACGGTAAAGAAAATCCATCAAAGAGAGAACACACGTTAGCAAACACGAGTCAGGAGAGGAGATTAACGGAGAAGCATCGCCGGAAGAAACAAACCATTTCGTTGAAGGAGCGGTGCCTTGGGTTTTGTGCCGGAGAGAAAGACTTTAGGGCAAACATGATGTATTTTAGTTGTATAAAATTTCCTTATTTAAAAGTCCGTAGGTTGTCAAATCTATCAAACACACAACTGACGATATATTTAGTCGAACCCAATGAAACTCGAAGTATGAACAAATACGACCTCTTTCTATTTCAATGAGCTCGACATGTGTCTTTGTCACAACATAATACGTAACTTGATAAAAAGCACTCGACATATATCATTGTCATAACATACGTAACGAATATGAACTTTATCCAAAAATATAATAACGTCATATAAACTATTCTCAAATCAAGCAAGAACTCACAACTGACAAGACACCAAAAAAAAACGTCGATCGAGACTTATGGAGAGAAAGCATCACTTCGTGTTAGTTCACAACGCTTTTCACGGAGCATGGATCTGGTACAAGCTCAAGCCTCTCCTTGAGTCCGCCGGCCACCGTGTCACTGCTGTCGAACTCTCCGCCTCCGGTATCGACCCACGACCAATCCAGGCCGTTAACACCTTCGACGAATACTCCAAACCGTTGATCGAAACCCTCAAATCTCTTCCAGAGAATGAACGGGTGATTCTAGTTGGATCCAGCTTCGGAGGCATCAACATTGCTCTAGCCGCCGACATATTTCCTGCGAAAATCAAGGTTCTTGTGTTCCTCAACGCCTTCTTGCCCGACACAACCCACTTGCCCTCTCACGTTCTTGATAAGGTTTACAAAAAAATATATTTTGTGATACTAGTACTTTTTATAATTCTACCTAGCTACTAATTCAATACCATGCAAATTATTTTTCCACTTAATTGATTATAACAAAGTATATGGAGCTGCCTGGAGGTTTGGAAGATTGTGAGTTTTCTTCTCATCAAACAAGGAATGGGACAATGGGTTTAATGAAGATGGGACCAAAATTCATGAAGACTCGTCTTTACCAAAACTGTCCTATCGAGGTACGATTCCGACTAAACTCAAATTTTGTTACGCCAAAACAACAAATAAAATCTACATTCAAACTTAATTTAGTCCCGGTCTCCCAGCCAGATGTAGCTAGAGATACAATGTGCTAGGAGTTGAAACTATAAGTTATAGATGGTTAATGTGAAGGATTACGAGCTGGCAAAAATGTTGCATAGACAAGGGTCATTTTTCCAAGAGGATCTATCAAAGCAAGAAAAGTTTAGCGAGGAAGGTTACGGTTCGGTGCAACGAGTTTACGTAATGAGTAGTGAAGACAAAGCCATTCCTTGCGATTTCATTCGTTGGATGATTGATAATTTCAACGTCTCCAAAGTCTACGAGATCGACGGAGGAGATCACATGCTGATGCTCTCCAAACCTCAACAACTCTTAAACACTCTCTCTGCTATTGCTGCCGATTACATGTAATAATAGTATAATACTAAACTAAAAAGTCCGATTAAAAAACTCACTGTTGGTTACATTAATAAAAATAAAATATTTCAATAAAACAAACCACTTCAAGTTTAAAATCACTGTGAAGATTAAAATAGGTATTTTTGTTTCATTATTAACCGATACACAGTTGTTTTTTTGGGCTCAACATCAACTCTTCATTTACCCATTCGTACACAATCTTGGTCAAAACGTTTTTGATACACATAGTTGTTTTGTTAATTGATAAGTACATAATTATTTTTGATACACATAAGTACAAAGAAGCAAACTTAAAAAAAGTAATGTAAATAATTGTACGAAGTTAAGCTTTACTTAGATAAAGGGTCTACAGAGGATTCACGAGAAGGAGACTCAAACAGTGACGTGTAGGGCAGTGAAGCAGGTGAGACAAAATTGATTAATCAATTTTGACAGTGTATTGTTCCATTCAAATCAAATCTAAATTCAGTACTTTCCAAAATTAATTTAAATGAAATTGTGAAGTAATTTGGTTATAAATAATTACAAGCCTAAATGGTTCGGTTCTGTCAGTAATAATAATAACAAAAAAAAAAAAAACTGTAAAAAAGCTGATGAAATAAATTGTGAACATGCAAACGTTAAGGAATCAAAAGAAAGATTAAATCAATGTTGAAAGAAATGAATGACGCAAGTAAAGTAGTTACACAGGCTAGTAGTAGTATTTGTCTCTCCAAAAAATATAATTTCAAAATAATCATAGAGTTTTTGATTATTTACAAATTGAGCCGTACATTTACAAAGAATCCAAAGAACACACACACCTCTGCTCCCAAAAATCCAAAATTATCAATTATAGAAACTTCTTTTTTAGAAAGAACAAAAAGAGAAAGTAAACAGAGTAGGGGTGGGAGAGATCACAAACCAGAGAGATGAATTTTTAAGGATTATAAAAGTGGCCATTGCAATGACATTTCCATCCCATAGGTTTGTAATTAGAGTACTTATCAAGAACGGTGGTTAGAGACGAAGGAGGAGGTCGTACGAATCCACCGGAAAACGGGTTAACTCGTGTGAACCGGGAGCGAGTAGGGAGAGTGGGTACTTGAACAGCCATGCAAGGATGGCAGTTGTTGCATCTGTTGTGGCAGCTTGGTGGTGTAGATCCTAATCTTGCTTTATCTTCAATCAAAGCTACCTGAAAATATATCAAAAAAGCAAAAAAAAAAAAAAACGCTTTAGATCAAATCAAACGAGAAAGATTGTTTGGTTTGGGGAATTGAGTTGAGAGAAAGATGAGTTTGATTACTTGAGGAGGATCCGGAGGTTGGACGGGTTGAAGAAAAGATGAGACTTGTGGAGTGATGAGAAGAACAAAGAGAAAGAGAATAAGAAGAGAGGAAGTTTTGTAAATAGCAAACATTTTTTTTTTAATTTGAATTCAAGAATTACCATACAAGAGGAAACTTCATGTGGGTCTATTGAAATTTCAAGACTTTGTTTTTGTTTTTAAAATAAAAACAGAGAGAGAAGGAAGTGAGAGATGAAGTAGAAGGGAAGAGTTTGGGATCAGAAGTTAAATGAGTGAGTTAAGGGGAGAGAGAGAGAGATAAGGGGAGAGAAGGAGGAGGGTAAAATAGTAATAGGAAAAGGAGAGTGAAAGGAACAAGACAGAGTGGGAGAGACAGAATAGGAGGATACATATCAGAGAGGAGAGGACTCAGAAAGAGTAGCCTTCTTTCTATGTGTCACTTCAAATCTTTCTTCTCTTTTCTTTTCATTTATTCTTTTTTTTTTTTTCTCATTTCTTTTTGTTTTTGGATACCTATTTGCATTGTTCATTATAGTTTTCTGACCAGTTCTTTTTTAGATCTTTGTATTGATACAAAACATGCACTATTTTGTACTTTGAATTTTTGTTAATGTTGGTTATTAGAACTACGAAACATTATCGCGTAGCAACATGCCAACATGCTTGATAATACCAAAGATGTTTGGACTTATATATATGCTTCTTTTTTGGTATACACTTAAATGCTTCGTGGTTCCAAACCTCATTACTAAAGCTAGCTTTCCCAATAATCCAATTGTTTGAGTGGAATGTTCAATGGTTATTAAAAAAGAGAGTTGAATGACATATTTATTCACAGGTAAGTATCTAGTTTACTGACACATCAAATTGGGGTTTCCTTTTAACATGAGAAAATAGTAAACGAATAGGGAAAATGGGGTTTCCTTTTATCATCAGAAAATAGTAAAACGAATAGAGAAATTACTGAGTAGTAATAGTAGTAAACATCACAAGTTTGACTGAGGTTTGATTATTGAACAAAATGAGAAAAAGAGGTAAAGATCTTACCAAGAGCAATAAATGAAGACGAAGAAGTAGAAGGTTGCCACATTTTTGACTGCATTCAATTAAATAAGTTGAACAAATCTTACAATGTAATTAAATGTGAGAGAGAGCATCTGTGCCCTTTCTTGGAGTATTATATAATCCCATGTCTCTTTCTGCTGCTGTTTTCCAACAATTTTTTTCGCAGTATCGTTTTCTCCTTCTTTTAATACATTTTACTATTCGTATATCTAGTACTTTATGTGACATTTTTATCATTTTTAGAAAATATTAGTTCTTCTGAAAGTAATGATTCTTTTATACTTCTTTTTTGGTTTGAATAAAAAAGTACAGTACAAGTAACCACTAGAATTATTACTTTTTAAAAAAAAATTAGCTGAGTGTTTTGAATAGACACGATAATTGAAAGGAGTAGTACAATTTTGGAATGGTCCATGGACCATTAGATGAATCATTAAACACTGGAGAATTTTGGTTACAATTTATTGCCACCATCGACTTTTTGGTATTACCTCTTGAAAATATAAAATGTAATAAACGAGTAAATTTAAACAAGTTAAAAAAAAAACACAAAAAGCTTATTTGATCAGAGAAAAAACAGAGAATATTTTTAAACCCGTGAAATTTGGCCATATCCTTTTTTTTTTTTGTAAAAAGAATTAAAATATCAATCAAATCAATATATATAAAGTTGAAACAAGAGATTGGAAAATAAACAATACACGAAAGGAAGGCTGTGAAACTAACGTTCCGTGGAACCGCGTGATTCGATCAGTGACTATCCTTTTCCACGTTACCTGATTTGTCGCATTTCATTTATTTTTCCTTATAACATTATTATTTCAGAAAATAAATTGAAGTTATAAAAATATATATATAAATCTTCAGAAAGAGAAGACTTTCACACTTTCACAGTAAGACAACGAGACCGCCGGAGAAATACCAAAAAAAAAAAAAAAAACTGAAAATGTTTTTATTACATGATCCAATAATAAAAGAGTCAAGGGCTTTTGTCTCCTTTTGATACTTTCGGTCACAACTCGTCTACCCTATTTGTACTTTAGACGGTTCAGATGTAGTCAGAAAAGATCCTACTACGGCCTAATAATGTTTTCGTCACTTATTCCTTGTCTCGGTCAAGGATACAATTAAAAAATTTCCCGGTTTACTCCGGTGTACAACCTTAACTTAAATCCCGGTTTTATTACAACTGTCTTCTTCTTTTTTGGGTTTTACCGTTGAGCAGCAGCTCGGTATGCTTCTTCGTCGGAGATAACCGCCGGTATGTTCCATGTTCCCAGCGAATGACCAGATGTTTTCCCACCTGATTCAAAACTCCTTTTTGATTAAAGTCTAAACAAGAACCATAACAACGAATTTGAAAAGATATTGTAACTAACTTTTGGTACCTTCTTTAGTAGCTTCTTCACATCTTCTTTGGTACTTTGAAGACAAATGTGGATCCAAGGATTTCTTTATCTCTTCATACTTCTCTTCAGCTTCTGATATCCGCTTCGCCTGTGAGAACAAACCAATGAGTTTTTGATACAGTTTTCAGACGGAAACGTTTGATTGATTGCAGTAGTTAACGTTTCTTTTAACCAGTTCAGTGGGGGCATTCGATGAGCCGAACATTCCCACAAACATACGTAATACATTGAAATTGTTCTCAAGCACATCGTCCTACAAGAAAACCAGATCGAGTCTCATCAGTAGAGATCGTGATGACGTTAGGGAGTTCTTACAAGGGTTTCCTGACCTCGTAATCGAACCTGCAAAAGTGAAGTTGAAAACCACTCAGATTCTGAAAGATTTCAAGCTTTGTGTTTGTGGTATAAATGGAGAGGTTTTAAACTTACAGATCATCTGCTACTTCCACCAGGAATTCTGATATTGACAAGAAGTCCATATGCAACTCATTCACCTTTTCCAAAGAAAGAAGAGAAGACATATATCATATACAATTCCAATGCATCAGATACTAAAAGTGGAATTAGATTGAGTATGACTTCACATTAAAAAGAAAACAACGCACGTCATCAATGTACTACCTCTTCTCCTCTCAGCTTGTATAGTAGAAGATTCAACACCCGGTAATCAAAAGACTTCAAATTAATTGCTCACATCACATCTTCTAAACAAATCTGTCAAGATACAGATGGAAACCATGAGCAAAATGAATTGCTAAAAACAAACAGCACATTGTTTGACAACAATATAAAGTATAAACTGAAGCAGACACCTTGTCTTTGTTTGAAAGAGCATGACAAAGCTTTCTTTCTAACCCCCAATACTCTTCACCTGACTTAAACTCTTGATGTATTCTAATTCATGCAACAAATTAACAACGATTAGTGTCTATGTTTGTCCCTTTCCTAATAAAACAGTAAGAAGAAAAGGAGAAGTTGAAGCAAGGAAATACCTTTGTGTCAAAAGACCCTCACGTTCAAGCAGATCTTCAAGAGGCTTCAGTGGATCCGCTTCAAACAAAGCTCGTGATTCAGCATTCCATCCATATTCACTGACTATCTTCTCATTAAGAACATCAATCTACAGAAACAAACAAAGATCTGAATTTCTTAGATTCAGCTTACATTTTCATTGTTGCAGTTGCACGTTAACTTAACAAAGAAAACAACAGAAGTGAACAAATTATAACCTGATATATGTAACTCTCTGTGAATGAAAGCACGGGTAAATATCTGAATATTGACTGTGGTTCGTTAATATCCAACCGATGGAACATGAAATAAGACCTGGACTGCAACAGGATATGTGACAGTTACTAACACAAAAAAATTCAGAAATCATGAGACAGAACAGTTGCATAATTCACAAAGCAAGTTCATTCTTCCTAATTCGTATGTCTACACAACCTGATCCTGTTATCTTTGATTAGCTAACTCAACCAGTCAAGACAGAGAATAGCGACGCATTTGTGTAAGAAGCAAAAACTTACGAAATCCTCAAGTGTAGAGTTTGCTCTTTTCATTGCATCTAGCCCAACCATTGCCACGACATCTTGGTGCTTCTGTGATGTGTGAGGATCAACATTGTCCATGCCACTCCTCTTCACATAACTCTTTTGGGACTCTGCTGCATCGAAATACAATAATCACCCAAAGGTTCACACTAAGAATACCATATTAGAGCGATTTGACATGTGTTTGGGACATCATTATCTCAACTAAAACGAAAGATTATAACTACAAAAAGGGGATTGAGTACTAAAACCTGAGCTTGTTTTGACTACTGGTTCAGCTTCATCGTCAAGCTCAAGTGACTTGGATATCTCTTCTAGGAAAGGTCCTGAGATCTAAACGTAATGAAAGCAGCACACTTTGAAAGAGGTGGTATAATCTTAGGGTTCATTGAAAAGAGCAAGAAAAAAAACTAACTTTAGGTAGGAATTCAGAGACCAGAGCCAGTTTCGAATCTATATCGAGTTCGTCGCATGGTTGTACCTTGAAAGAAGAATGAAAACATTAAAGATTCTTTTCAGCGAGGAGAAACCTAAGAGTGTAAAAAACTCCAAAAGACTTGGGACTTTTATATCGTTTACCAGGAAAAGGACGAGATTGGAGAGGAAGCGAGAAGAAGAAGAAGCTGAATCGGAAGAAGAAGAAAGCAAACCGTGAGAAGTAATGGCTGATACAACACTCTGAGTCTTCTCCAGTCGCTTTAGCTCTTCCATTAAAAAAATTTAGACTTTTACAAAATCGATTCGGACTTTAATTACTCGTCTCGTGCAAATCCTTGTTTTGTATAACAAATTCAACTTTCAATTTTAAATTAAAATTAAAAATCTAATTTTTTTTTTTTTTTTTTTGGTTGGTGTTTCCCGGTTCCTAGTTGGAATGGGAGTAACATAAAGCAAATCATATATATATATATATATATTGACACCTCTCCTCAATTCTTCAATCATTCAAGATTTCAGACAGAGACAGAGACAAGTATGGAAGAGTTGTTGATACCACACGATGTGATAGAGCATCATATTATGAAGAGGCTTGATGTTAAAACCCTCCTCAAGTTCAAGTCTGTATCCAAGCAATGGAGATCTACCACCCGAACCCCCTCTTTCAAAGAAAAGCAGTTGATCCACCATGGTAGCCAAAGCCAACCAAGAGATCCACTTGTGCTTTTGGTGTCCTTATATGCTCCTTCTGCTCACCAGCCAGATCCAAGATTTGAAGCTATGAGAACGTTGGTGGTGCAGTCATCACTTTCTGTTCAGATCCCTACTCCTTGGGAGGACAAGACATACGACGTTTGCAATACTAGTTGTGATGGTCTGATCTGCCTCTACGAGTTCTTTAGACTACCCAGTATCGTCGTCAATCCCACCACTCGCTGGCATCGAACTATCCCTAGATGCAACTATCAACTAGTCGCTGCCGAGAACAGAGAGAGAGACGAGTGGTTTGAAGTCCCATACCCTTCTCCTGGATTTGGTAAAGACAAATCCAGTGGCACATACAAGCATGTTTGGTTGTATAACTCCGCTGAGTTAGGCCTTAACGACCAGGCTACTACTTGTGAAGTTTTTGATTTCGGCGCCACAAACGCTTGGAGGTACCTTGTCCCTTCGTCCCCTCATCTGATTCTTCACACCCAAGCTCCTGTTTACGTAGATGGGTCTCTTCATTGGTTCACTGCCTTCTCGCAAGAGGGCGAAACTATGGTTTTGTCTATGGATCTCCACACCGAAACTTTCCAAGTCGTGACTAAAGCTCCCTTTCTCCATGTCTCTGATGAATTCAAGATCGTCATGTGCAACCTCAAGGGTCGTTTGTGCGTATCCGAGGAAAAATGGCCCAACCAAGTCATTTGGTCGTTGGATGATTCAGACCACAAGACATGGAAGAAAATGTTTTCCATAGATCTCACTATCACTTCGTCTTTGTTTCCGTGGCACATTAAGGCACTCGCACCTCTAGCTGTTTTGGACAAGGACAAGTTATTGTTCTATAATCGTGAATCTAGGGTTGCATTGGTAACACATGATCCCAAAACCAAATCTTATGATTTTGCTTACACATCTAAACTCGCTGCATGCGGCGGTGTTTGTTATTTCCCGAGTTTAGTCTCTATTTTGTAAACTTGGTTTTCTTCTTTGACATTTTTTTTGTAAACTTGATTATTTGCCTCAAACTATCTTAGTTTCTAAAAAATTATTTGCTCCCTTATTTCCAGCGTCTCCCATTCTCTCTTGTGATGTTTTTCCTCTCAAACTATCTTTTCCTCTGATACCAGATAAAGGAAATCAGAACAGTTTACTTGCTTGAATAGTCTGAATACTTGGTATATAGAGAATCAAAAGAGAATTCCAGCTTTTATAGAAGCCTTACAATAATTGAAAGAGAAACTGCAGGAATAAAAAACGGAAACAGACTCTAACAGAGTTTACTTATTCAAATTCGCTTGACTTATTCATCTTCAGACTTTGTCAAACCCAACATTTATAACAACTGTCTTTTTTTTTTTTTTTCACCGTTGAGCAGCAGCTCGGTATGCTTCTTCGTCGGAGATAACCGCCGGTATATTCCATGTTCCCACCGAATTACCAGATATTTTCCCACCTGATCAAACTCGTTTTCGATGAAAGTCTAAATTACAAGAACCATGACAACGAATTTGAAAAGATATTGTATCTAACTTTTGGTACCTGCTTTAGTAGATTCTTCACAGCTTCTTTGGTACTTTGAAGACAAATGTGGATCCAAGGATTTCTTTATCTCTTCATACTTCACTTCAGCTTCTGATATCTGCTTCGCCTGTGAGAACAAACCAATGAGCTTTTGATACATTTTTCAGAGAGAAACGTTGATTGATTGCAGTATCTAATGTTTCTTTTTACCAGTTCAGTGGGGGCATTCGATGCGCCGAACATTCCCACAAACATACATAATACATTGAAATTGTTCTCAAGCACATCGTCCTACAAGAAAACCAGATCGAGTCTCATCAGTAAAGATCATATGCTGACAGACACATGCATGGAGGAGTTCTTAGAAGGTTTCCTAACCTCGTAATCGAACCTGCGAAAGTAAAAGTTGGAAAACCACTCAGATTCTGAAAGATTTCAAGCTTTGTGTTTGTGGAATATATGGAGAGGTTTAAACTTACAGATCATCTGCTATTTCCACCAGGAATTCTGATACTGACGAGAAGTCCATATGCAACTCATTCACCTTTTCCAAAGTTCCAAAGAAAGAAGAGAAGACATATATTAAATACAATTTCAATCTATATGCATCAGACACTACAAGTGGAATTCTTAGATTGATTATGACTTCACATTAAAACAAAAAAAAAACAAGGCACGTCAATGTAATACCTCTTCTCCTCTCAACTTGTATAGTAGAAGACTCAACACCCGGTAATCAAAAGACTTTAAATGAATTGCTCTCATCACATCTTCTAGACAAATCTAAAAAGAAACAGATGGAAACCATGAGCAAAATGTATTGCAAAAAAAACAAACATCACATTGTTTGACAACAATATAAACTGAAGCAGACACCTTGTCTTTGTTTGAAAGAGCATGACAAAGCTCTCTTTCTAAAGCCCAATACTCTTCACCTGACTTAAACTCTTGTTGTATTCTAATTCATGCAACAAATTAACAACGATTAGTGTCTATGTTTGTCCCTTTCCTAATAAAACAGTAAGAAGAAAAGGAGAAGTTGAAGCAAGGAAATACCTTTGTGTCAAAAGACCCTCACGTTCAAGCAGATCTTCAAGAGGCTTCAGTGGATCCGCTTCAAACAAAGCTCGTGATTCAGCATTCCATCCATATTCACTATCTTCTCATTAAGAACATCAATCTACAGAAACAAACAAAGATCTGAATTTCTTAGATTCAGCTTACATTTTCATTGTTGCAGTTGCACGTTAACTTAACAAAGAAAACAACAGAAGTGAACAAATTATAACCTGATATATGTAACTCTCTGTGAATGAAAGCACGGGTAAATATCTGAATATTGACTGTGGTTCGTTAATATCCAACCGATGGAACAGGAAATAAGACCTGAACTGCAACAGGATGTATATGACAGTTACTAACACAACAAAATTCAGAAAGCATGAGACAGAACACTTGCATGATTCACGAAACAAGTTCATTCTTCCTAATTTATATGATATCTACACAACTCAACCAGTCAAGACAGAGAACAGCAATGCATTTGTGTAAGAAGAAAAAACTTACGAAATCCTCAAGTGTAGAGTTTGCTCTTTTCATTGCATCTAGCCCGACCATTGCCACGACATCTTGGTGTTTCTGTGATGTGTGAGGATCAACATTGTCCATGCCACTCCTCTTCACATTACTCTTTTGGGGCTCTGCTGCATCGAAATACAATAATCACCCAAAGTTCACATTAAGAATACCATATTACAGCGATTTGACATGTGTTTGGGACATCATTATCTCAACTAAAACGAAAGATAATAACTACAAAAGGGGGATTAAGTAGTAAAACCTGAGCTTGTTTTGACTGGTTTAGCTTCATCAAGTGACTTGGATATCTCTTCTAGGACTGAGATCTACACGTAAGGAAAGCAGCACACTTTGAAAGAGGTGATATAATCTTAGGGTTCATTGAAAACGGCAAGAAAAAAAAACTAACTTTAGGTAGGAATAGTTTCAATCGATCAAAAAGGAAATACTCAGATTTGTCAAGTTTCTTTCTTTAACACAATAGCAACTAGAGAATGTGACCAATCAAGTCAGCAAAATTAAAACAATAACAAAGTCGAAGCAATCAGTTGAAACTTTTATGCAGCTGCTACAAATTAGTATTGCACGAAGAAAGGCCAAGTTAGATTATTAACCTGCGTTTTGTTCTCCGAGCATGATTTAGCAAGAACACGAACTCGGTTCCGGTTTGGTGCAGCTGGAGGAGGTGTACGGAGACGCATCGAAGGGAGTGCTAAGAAGAGATGAGATGATAATGCCGCCATTTTTTTTAAATTTTTTCGGTCTGTAGAGAGACACCCAAAACCCGTATCTATAGGATATATAGGATGTTTTAGATATCTTCGTTTTGTTGCACCTACTTTTAACAATTTTTACAGATTGGTACGCAAGGGCGGACCCACGTTACTGTAAAGTGGGGCAGTTGCCATGGTCAAAATTTTAGAAGTTAGAGCTATTTATATTTATGCACCTGCTAAAAATATATTGAATGTTTCTGTTATTTTACTTTATACTCACCTTTGACTTCTGTGTTAGTAAAAATATATTTCTTGTAATAATATTTATAAGCCAATTTTTCCTTGTAAAGTAATATTTATAAGCCTATTTAGTTGGCACACTAATTCATTGTAATAATATTTGCCACAAGGAATGACTCACTAATTCCTTGTAATAATATTTATAAGCCTATTTAGTTGGCACAAATATATTACAAATTCATATTTTTATTGTATTACAAACAAAAAATTAAATTTGAGATGTGCATAACTCTTCACCTTTCTTTTTTCTCGTTAGACGCAAAATATTATATTCAAATAATTTGTTTCTATGTTATTGTTTTATTTATTACCTGAATCAACTTTAATAGAAATAAAATAAAATTGATGATAATTAGTTTTTTATTTTTATTTCAAATATTTTTGTATTTTTTATCTCGGCAAAACTATGGTAAAGAGTTGATACTATTTATAGTATATTTATAAGATATGATTTTTAAATATTTTATTTAGTTTTTATAATTTAAAATTGGTGCCACCGATAAAAGTATTTTCTAGATCCGCTACTGTTGGTACCTGTACTTTTCAATCTCAAAACGCAAATATGGTTGTTCACTTCACTTCATTTTTAATAAATATGGTCTTTTTCAACTTGCTAGTATAATTCAATTTTAGAAAAAATATGAAATTAGTTTAATAAATGAATTGAATGTAGATGTATATGATAAAGAATCGAAATATATAGAGGGAGGAATATATATATGGTCTCGAGATCTAACAAGTCATGGCCCATGCAGCGTGGGTACTGTCGGTTGCTTTGGTTGTTCAAAGATGTATGTAGTCGCAAACTTGTCTAAATGCAATGACAATCGCTCATTTTTTTCAGATCTATTCGTAAATTTAATTTCAGATCTTCTTATCCAAAGTTTTTGCTTGCAAGTTGCAACAGCGACTCTCATTTTTTTTTCATTTTACAGATCCGCAAAACCAATCAAATTGCCATTAACAAAAAATTCAGATCTATATTTTTCTTATTTCTTCTTCTCTGTACGACACCACCTAACTTGAAAA
>NC_025692.1:23189154-23207262 GCF_000633955.1 Camelina sativa | reverse complement strand
AAAAAAAAAAAAAAAAAAAAAGTCGCACGTCACTGACACAACAGGGCCACAATATATATATATATATATATATATATATGTTTGAGATAAATATTAACCGAGAAAGAAAACTATAGTGATATCCTTTTGAATTTGGATTTTTTAATTTTGTCATGCAAATCACCTAGAATCATTAATAAATAATTAATTAATTATGCTTACAATATAAAATACAAATTAGTATAACACCCAGTTTCGGAAAATGTTTCAGAAGTTCGGATTAAACATAAAATTTCTCATTTTATACGACAATCACTTCAAATATTTTATAATTTATTGAATAAAAGTACTTCACATGCAACGATACTAACAACTACCTCCTATATACTATTTGTTTTTCATATCATTATAGTAACCATTTCGATAAATTTGTTGTACTGCTGTACACAATAATGGTTTTTTGTGGTCAAGAGGTCGTAAAGTTTTTTGGCCATCAAGTGAAAGACACGTAGAGACTTTTTACCGACATGTTTTTTTTTTGTGGTCAAGAGGTCGTAAAGTTTTTTGGCCATCATCTAATTATTCTGCATTTTCATTTTTCTGAAAGACCTACTACCAACCCATTTTGGAGTAATTAACTTCGTATTTCCAAAGTTTTTAAAAGACAAATAATTTAGCAGAATGCTGAGGTTTTTGCAGATGTGAGTTTTTTAAGCATTGGAGTTGTTTATTCTCTTGCAGCTGAAACTGAACACTAGGCTGTGTACTTTAAGAATCAAAATGCTGAATCTTGGTAGACGAGAATCGGGAGGCAAAACAAATCTATGTCTTTTGAAGGTACACATCTAGTATATAATAGAACTCTGATTTTTTCACATCTTTTTTGGCCTTCTTGTCTATAAGTAGTTGACATCAGTGGTTGGTAAGTTGATAGAGAGGTTCCAGGTTTTTTGTGAGTCTGTTAGCTCCAGTCCAAAGTCAAAAGCTTCTTTTTTTTTTTTTTGTGCTTCTAATTTGGATTCAAAACTCACACGTGTTGGCGATGTTTTGGAGTGTAGGATTGGATTTTGCAGACCCCAAAAAAGAACAA
This sequence comes from Camelina sativa, assembly GCF_000633955.1. Classification (NCBI taxonomy): domain Eukaryota; kingdom Viridiplantae; phylum Streptophyta; class Magnoliopsida; order Brassicales; family Brassicaceae; genus Camelina; species Camelina sativa. The sequence goes on along the minus strand of NC_025692.1, from coordinate 23,206,193 downwards.
CAATTACATGGGGAAGATTCCGATGGCCATGACACTTACAGCAATAGATTAGAGCCAATAGATTGGAGCCAGTTTCGAATCAATATCGAGATCGTCGCATGGTCGTACCTTGAAAAAAGAATGAAAACAATTAAGATTCTTTTCACGGAGGAGAAATCTCAAACTTGAAAAGACTTGGGACTTTTATATCGTTTACCAGGAAAAGGACGAGATTGGAGAGGAAGCGAGAAGAAGAAGAAGAAGAAGAAGCTGAATCGGAAGAAGAAGAAAGCAAACCGTGAGAAGTAATGGCTGATACAACACTCTGAGTCTTCTCCAGTCGCCTTAGCTCTTCCATCAAAAAAAAAAAAGAAAAAATTAGACTTTTACAAAATCGATTCGGACTTTAATTACTCGTTTCGTGCAAATCCTTGTTAATAAATATCTAATTTGGTTTCCCTTTTTTTTTTTGGTTGGTCTTTCCCGGTTCCTAGTTGGAATGGGAGTAAATAATAAAGCAAATCATATAAATATTGACACCTCTCCTCAATTCATTAATCATTCAAGATTTCAGACAGAGACAAGTATGGTCATTCAAGATTTCAGACAGAGACAAGTATGGAAGAGTTGTTGCTACCACACGATGTGACAGGGTATCCAATCCTGGAGACGCTTGATGTTAAATATTAACCGAGAAAGAAAACTATACTGATATCCTTTTGAATTTGGATTTTCTAATTTTGTCATGCAAATCACCTAGAATCATTAATAATTAATTAATTATGCTTACAATATAAAATACAAATTAGTATAACACCCAATGCAGAGATGTTTTGAAAGGCCCCCAGGCCCGTTAGGCCTGCTCCATAACAGACCTGAAGAGTTTAAGGTTCAAGTTTTTTTTTTTTTGTCAAAAAGGTTCAAGTTTAAATTTGCTGTTTCATAAAGATTTTTTTTTTTACACATTTTTATATCACATTTTTAATAGAACGCAAATATGGTTGATCACTTCACTTCATTTTTAATAAATATGGTCTTTTTCAACTTGCTAGTATAATTCAATTAATTAATATGATTCAGTAATTAAGATTTATACAAGCCAGTTTAGTTATAGTGTAATAAATTTATGGGTGTTGCATGTGCCTGAGTCATGGAGGATTTTTCGGTTTACTTCATTAGCCAGGTTTGGATGAAAGGAACCAATACCAAAAATATAAACTGGAAGTAATATCAAAAACTTAATCATATTCATATCTAAAGAAGCAGAAAAAGGCTTATAATCTCATCCTTACATGATCAATTCAAGGAGAAGTTCAGGTGCACGACAGGCAAAGTCATATTGATAAATAAAGCTCGAAATGGAGGGACGACCTCTATTCTCTAGGCATCATCTCTATTCTTTGGTTCTTATTCCAGTACGGTTTCTATTGGTAAGGCATGTACCGCATTGGCCTTCTGAACCTAGGAACCTTCCTGCACGAGCCATTGTCGTATGAGACGAAGAAGAGAAAGCCATATGAGATGTAATTGGTGGTAAATACGTAAAATTTAAACTTACCCGTATCCATATGGGGAATAGAAATAAGGAGGCACAAAGGGTCTGCGAAAGCCGTATCCCATTGAAGGGTTGAAACGCCCAGGATGATACTGTTTCATTCCAGGAACATTGGTTCGCTTAGGCGATACCTGAATGAAAACAAAAGAGAAGGCTGAGATCAATGAACTGTTCCTTTCCTTCAGTATCGGACTTAGTACGAGAAGACACCTTCAACTGACGACCATGTAGCTCTGATTCATTCAGTTGCAGAGCTTCTTCCACGGCTTCGACTTCAACAAACTCCACATAAGCAAATCCCTTTGGTTGTCCAAACTTGTCCATCAAAATGGTTACCCGGTTGACTGTTCCGCACGTTTGGAAATGCAATTGCACTTCGACCTGCGGGATGAAAAATGAGGTTTCAGTATAGCACACAAGCATTTATATTGCAGCTAAAACCAAGACTCACTGGACACATAACAGAGAAATAAGTGAAGTCTAGTGACAAACATAAGTGCCCTAAAGCAATCTTCCATGTCTAACATTAGAACCCTAAGATGTGTACAGAACATAAACGTTATGAGATTCTTAATATTAAAAGCACGAGGCAAAATACATGACAAGAGGCCGGAATCAAACTGCAGCCTCTCACGAAATCTGCAAAACAACCAAACCTGTATGAGCTCGAGGTATCTTCTCTGCAGAGATCAGCTTTGGGACTTGACTGGAAAGCATACAGCATCTTGATTCAAGCTCTTCAAAGGCCACCTCCTCAAGTTGGACTCCCACCCAACTCACTCATAGTCTCTTTTTCCACTCAATAAGTCCCATTTTGTAATTTCTCAAACTCATGCAATTTTTTTTCTGCTTTCAATTCTTTTTTTATCTCTTCTTTCAATTTTTTATTTCTTTCTCTTTTTTTACTTTCTCATATTCTTTTTTAGCTTTTATCATCAATATCTACAAAGACATTTTGCAACACTACAACAAGGAAATTATCAAGATAACCACAAATCCTAGCTGACAACCGAGAGGTAATATAAGAACTTGAGGTACGAGAAAAACCCTGCGATTATATAGGACATTGAGTCAAACTATGATACTAGAGTTGCAAAGCATCCATATAAGAGAAGCAACACACAGCCAAATTCAGGATTAAATTTAACCATACAAGGATAACAATCATACTTAACAACCTTAAGAGTTAGAGAAACCACCTTGATACTGATTCTATGGGTAATAATCTCAACTCTCAAGGGATAAAGAACAAAGCTAAGACACTTTGAAAGCAGTTCTTTACTCAAACGATCCTAATCTAATCCACATCAAGATTCGCAACAGATCAAAGCCATGAGCATTAAACAGAACGTTTAGATGAAACAATGAAGCAGTAAATAATAAGCATTCTTACATTGCCAACATAAACAGATCGAGCATCCACCTCCTTTCCTTCTTGATTTGTGGCCATACCACTTGCAGGATCTGAAACAATTAACAAAATCAGAAGTTCAATATCGTAAAATTAAATCTACACAATCAACAGATTCCTTCTAGTATCTCGATCAAATCAAATCACACAGGAGCAAAGAAACGAACCTTGAGTAGCAGCTCCCATTTCTGTTTCAACTTTTGCATGCATCTCACGCAGCGCAGCAGCTTCGTCCTCCATCTCCTTCAATCTCCTCTTCATCTCATCAAGCTCCTGATACCACACACAGAAATCAAAACACCAAACAAAAATATACACATACGACGAAAATACAAACATCAAAATCGAACGAAGTAGAAGCAGACCCTAACGGCGTCATCATCGGCGGAAGAGATATCGAAATCTGGATCGGGAACATGAACCTCGCCGACTTCAGGGATTTCTCCACCGTAAACCTCTTGCTCTTCTTCCTCCATTAATGTATTCTTTTCGCCTAGCCTTGGCATATAATCCGAAACCGAACAAACCGATTTGGATCGGTTTCGGTTTCTCTGTAAAAACCGATCGGTTTTCTTATTGAGTGTGATTCGAATTTCGGATTTAAACCGATACGAACCAAAATCTGATCGATTATCCGCTAAACCGAATTTTCAGTTAATTTTTAGGCATTGGTATTATTTTTGGGCTTCTAACCCAAGCTCATTAACTATAAATAGATCTCCTAAAAAAATTTAATAAACAATCGACGTAAGGTTGATTCGAATTATAAGAGAATGGGAAACTAGTTCTTTTCTACCGATCCAGATTATGTCTAGTGCGACAACAACGATGTCTCGTTATGGGCCTATAGATAACAAGAACCCACTAATATAGAACACTTAAACAAAGTTAGAAGGTTTTGACTTTTATTTAATTCCTTCAATTAGGCGCTCATGAACCTTAACAACAAGTTGAAATGCTTGCTTAGTAATGCATCAACTCTTCCTAATTGCTTTTCATTTGGGGGTTGCCTCTGCCACAAGTTGGTTTTTTTTTTTGGCATAGAACAATTGTTTCATTGTTGATTTTTTTTGCTCCGAAATACGTAATTTGATAGTATCGTAATTTTTTTTGTTTGAAAAGAAATAACAAAACAGAACAAACTCATGGCGTTAAACAAAACACACTCTAAATTCATTTTTTTCCTTCTCAAAATTGTCTCATTTATTAATATTATCAAAACTCAGAAGTGACTAAAACCACCAAAAGAATTCACCAAACAAAACATAAAGCAGAAAAAAGCATAAAAATAAACACTAACTCAAAATAAGAATAGTCCATATTGGTCAAGGCCTCATGAAAAATAGTTATTTTATGAAGGGGTAGTTTTTTTTAATTTTTTTAATCTGAAAGTGAACCAAATTTGAATGGAATCACGTATATCATGCACTGATCAATATGGAGACTTGAGAATATTGTGGATCTGTCAATATATAAGTTTAAAAAATTTAGTATTATATTTCCATTTATTTTATTGTTAACCTAGAAATTTTATTTATTTCTATGTAAATTAATGTAATTGGTAAAGAATTTTTATGTGTCTAATAACAATTCCTTCAAAGCACATTTTTGTGTTCTTGTTTTTATCAAATCACCGTCAAATTTGTAAACACATTTTTGTGTTTTTATTTTTGTGGGCTTTTCACTTTAAAATGGGCTTGGGCCATTACATTTAATATTTCGATTCCGGCCCTCGTAATTTGTTAGATTATTGCATTATATTATATTATATATCACCGGAAAACATGCGTCTGACAATTGAGCAAAGTAGCAAACAAAGGCTTGACCGCACCTGATCACTGCTTGTAAAGTTTCCTCCTCGCCAGCGAAGATGGCGAGTGGAGGTGGATACGGAGACCCGTCGCAGAAGATTGACTACGTCTTCAAGCTGGTCCTAATCGGAGACTCTGGAGTTGGGAAATCTCAAATACTGTCTCGGTACGCGAGAAACGAGTTCAGCTTAGATTCCAAAGCTACCATCGGCGTCGAGTTTCAAACTCGTACACTTGTTATGGACCATAAGAGTGTCAAAGCTCAGATCTGGGACACCGCTGGTCAAGAACGGTACTCTCCCCCAACTTCCTATATCATTGCTTTTCGCTTTCCTATTTTTGCTGAATCCGCCGCTCGATCGAACTTAGATCTCTTCTAGATTCGAATCTCCGATACTTCAGAGATTCCAAATTTCGAAACAATTGATGTGCAAAACGGTGTCGTATAAAAGGTATAGAGCGGTGACGAGTGCGTATTACAGAGGAGCTGTTGGGGCGATGCTCGTTTACGACGTGAGTAGACGTCAGACGTTTGATCACATCCCAAGGTGGCTTGAAGAATTGCGGAATCACGCAGACAAGAACATTGTGATTATACTCGTCGGGAACAAGTCTGATCTTGAGGATCAACGTGCGATTTCGACGGAAGATGCTAAAGGGTTCGCTGAGAAAGAAGGACTTTTCTTCTTGGAGACTTCGGCTCTAAACGCAGTCAACGTCGAGAGTGCTTTCTCCACTGTTTTGACTGAGATTTTCAATTTTGTCAACAAGAAGAGCCTCGTTGCTGGTGAAGGACAAGGTACTAATGATGGTGATCCTGCATCGCTTGCTGGTAAGAAGATTGATATTGTCCCAGGTCCTGGTCAGGTGATTCCAACGAAAAGTAGATTGTGTTGTAACACTTAGACCTCCCTGTTCAATTCTGTAATTCACATTTCTTCATGTTAAAACCAAATCAAGGGACATATTTACTCTTGAGGTGTTTACTAGAGAAGCGTTTTGATAGATATTGAATTTGGTTTTGGCTAAAATCGTTTATGTTCTCCGAGTTACAGCCTTTATTAGTCTTCTGATAGGAGATCAGGTTATCAAAGATTGAAGAATCCAACTTAGAGAAGCGTTTTAATAGAGATTGAATTTTGTTTTGGTCCAAAACGTTTAGTTTCTCGATTACAGGCTTTATTGGTTTTCGGATGGGAGATCTGGTTATCAAAGATTGAAGAATCTAACTTATCAACATACATGATTATAAATTCTATCGAAGCTATAGCAATCACGTACTAATATATAGGTTCAAAACTTTGATATAATAAAACAGGCTTAAAATGTTAACACAAAGAAAAAACCAAAAATAGCGTTCAAAATGGCGTTCTCATGTCTTTGGAACAACTTAAATACGACAAGAAACAAACTAAAGAGAACGAAAATCTCTTAATCTTGGGGGCTTTAAGCAGCAACGGGCTTAGCAGGAGCAGAAGAGAGTCTAGACCTCTTCTTAGCCAAACTTTCACTACGGCGATCACGCTGTTCCTTAAGTCTGGAGGCAAGAAGCTTCTGGTATTCAGCTGCATCAGAGTTAGCCTTGGCGATTTTCTTCTTCTTGTCAGCAATTCTAGCTCTCTTCCTCTGGAGAGTCAATGGAGTCACAAGCCTCTGGATCTTGGGAGCCTTGCTAACCTCCTTGCCTGCACATGCAATCAAGAGATTTTGGTAAATCTCCAATCCTATATGACCAGTTTTCAATCATAGTAAAACTAAAGTGGATCTGTTTTTCCTTACCCTTCTTGTTTGTGAAGGTACGGCGGTAAGTGTTAACGTACTTCCTAACATCATCCTCCTTTCCAAGGTTAAACAACTTGCGGATCTTTGATGCCCTCTTGGGACCTCTCATCCTTGGCTTCTCAGTGTCAGTAAGCCCTGGAAGATCGTTTTCACCCTTCTTCACAATGACCAAGTTAAGGACAGAGAGGTCAGGGCTCACAATGCAACCACGGACTGACTTTCGTCTCCTCTCACCAGTCCTCCTTCCGTGTCCTCTGAAACAAGGGGTACCTAATCACACCAACACAAACCAGATTACGTAAATACAAAAGATTGATGAAAAACAGAAACTGATAAAGCTGTATAAGTCGATCAATAAAGGTTGAGTCAAGTACCTCTGTGAAGCAAAAGGCGAACACGACCAGGTGTCAGAACTCCCTGTTTCATTGGGAAACCTTGCTTGTCACAACCTCCCATGATCTTGAAAACGTATCCCTTGAATTCCTACAAATAGCTCAAACACAAAACAATCCCCATTAAGTAAACTGAAAACTCAGAATACAAATTACGAAAAAAACAAACACTGAAGGATAAAGAGAAATTGCACCTCGCCAAGAGCATCTCCGCTAACTTCCTGAGAGAGCCTCTTGTCGAAAAAAGCACGGCTGCATCAAACAACAAAAATGAAACTCAATAACATTACCCAAATCAGCCATATTGATTCAGAACTAGCTAACGAATATGTCCAGAACACAACACCAGAAAAGATCAGAGGTTTCAAGGTCGCAACAAGTATAAACAGATCCTAGCCGTGTGAGATTGTAACTTACGATTCTAACGTTTGAACCAAAATGAATATTACGAACATCGAAGCAGATATTTCACACTGTTCACTCAATCCCAAATCTATCACGAACCTTAGAATTCGTAAAGAAAATAAAGTCGAAATGTTATTATAGAAATCAAAGAGATCTTACAGCTTTTGGTCGTCATCGATCTCGAGCTTCTTCTGGCAACCAGTAGTCGGATTTGCGATGTTGAACTGCGACACAAAAACAAAATCGAATGAGCAAAGGAAATTACACAGTGATGATAAGCCACAAGAGAATCTAAGAGAAAGAGATGAGAGGACGAAAAAGCTAACCTTCATCGTCTCCGATAAACACTGCCACTAGAACAGCCTGCTGCAGAAGGTTGAAATTATAAAATGCTCTCGGAGCGGCTGAACTAGGGTTTGGCGTGAAAGATGAAAGAGGCAACTTATAGGAGAACCAATTAACAACAGATAGGTTTAATTTAAATGGGCCTATATTTTTAAGGGCTCTTAAATAAAATTTGGAAACAAAGTTTTATCATATTGGGCCTTTAAGCCCGAATATTAGTATCTTTTATGCACAAATTAGAAACTTTTTAATCAAGTTTTCTACGTGATTTTATAAATAATATATATTTTACCATTTGTAGAAACAAAGTAATTTTTAGTTTGTTTGTTTTATCAATTCTGAAACCTTTTTCCCCTTTTTCTGCTTTTTCAATATTTTTTTTAATTAAATTAGTAAATAATATTTGATAAAATTTAACCAAAATTTAAATGATCCAATACATAATTAAGATTCACAAGAATATGAATTTAACCATTTCAATTCCTTCACTATTTTTAGCTTAATTTTTTGATAATCTATAATTACAATGAGAAGAAGAGGAAAATTTGTGAAATGCCACTACCATTCTCAAATTATAGAATTAAAAAAGAGAAAAAAATGAGGAAATCATTAAATGTAAAATACAAAATTATGGAAAACAAGTCAGAAAGAAAAAGGAATTAGGTTAAAAAGTAAAAAAAGAAAAGAGTAGAAGAAACGCTTTAAAAATAAATAATAATAAATATTGGTATCGTCTCTCTCTCTCTCTCTCTCTCTCTCTCTCAATCTTTTCAACTTCTGTAGTCTCTCTGCCTCTTTCGCTCTCTCTCATTGTTAAAGAGAAAACACAGACAAAAAAAAAAAAAAAACTGGCATCAACCCATCATGAGGAGCTCTTTTCCTCTTTCCGACGGTGGAAGATCGGAGACTGATCGTCGTCATCCTTCGTTTCCCTCATCCTCCACGAACCGTTGTTACTCTCGCTCTCCACAGTATTCTCCGCCGCTCAATCACCGTCCTCCTACTTGGAACCACCATCAGCATCACTCTCACTACCCTAACCCCAATTTCCCGCCAAATGACAGACGCGATCGGGTTACCTCGCCGGTAATCTCTTCTACTAGGCCCAATTTCATCGTTCAGCTACTTCACCCGAGGATTAACGCCGCCGCTAAGAGGGAAGAGATCAAGAGTCTCGCTTTGCTCTGCGAAATCCCGGAGGAGTCTGTTCATGTGCCTCAGTTCGGTTGTGTCGCCGGAAGTTTCAGTTTTCGTCAGTGGGTCGATGCGCGTTCCGCCGTCGTGGCTCTTTGGGAGTATCGGCTTCGAGGGGAGCATGATTTTGTTCCTGAGCTGATTCCTAATGTTGTTGTTCCTTCTGATATGGACGAGCTTAAAGACAGGCTTCGTGATCTTTTCTCGGCTCATGTGATTTCGCTTATGGAGAACGGAGTAGGCGTCAAGAAGGTGGAAACTGAGATTGATGAGAAGAATCGTCAAGTTGAGTCCTTTTCGTCTAAAAGGGGTCTTAAATTTGAGGTTTTTGAGAAAAAGAAGGCTGTTGAGTCGGAGAGATATTTGGTCGTGAAGCGGCTTGAAGAATTCAAGAATGCTATGAAGAGCATTGTGAGATTCCTCAAAGGAAAAGACGGGTATGAGTCTGATGGTAAGGAAGAAGAAGATGTGGCCGTGTTTAGTTTGGAAGGGGCTTATGATTGGAGACGTATTCATTGTTTGATTCGTAGGGAGTGTAGAAGGCTAGAGGATGGACTGCCTATATATTCCTATCGCCGGAATATTTTGAGGAGGATTCATGGTGAACAGGTATCTCAAATTTGACTTAGTGATCTTTGGGTCCATTAGCTCAAATTCGTATGTATTTGACAGCTTGGGAACATTACTGAAATCAGCTTCCAGTGTTCATATTATGTGTCTAAATTTGCATTCAAGCTATTTGGCTCTTGATTATAGAATTGCGTTCGTCAGTGATCTGAGTTGTTTTGATGTTGTTGTCTTGTGAGTTCCTGTTTTCTGCTAAGGTTCAGTTTTCTCTGTATTATAAATGAATTTGTGTTTGAGTGTGTACTAATTCATTTTAATGGTGTTTGCAGATAACGGTGTTAATTGGAGAAACTGGTTCAGGGAAGAGCACTCAGTTAGTTCAGTTCCTTGCTGATTCTGGAGTTGCTGCTGGTGAGTCGATTGTTTGTACACAACCACGGAAAATTGCTGCCATGACATTGGCTGATCGGGTCAGAGAAGAAAGCAGTGGTTGTTATGAGGAAAACACTGTCCGTTGTACTCCAACTTTTTCATCTACGGAGCAGATTAGTTCCAAAGTTGTATTCATGACAGATAATTGTCTGCTTCAACACTACATCAATGATAGGAGTTTATCTGGCATTTCATGCGTTATTATCGATGAAGCCCATGAAAGAAGCTTAAATACAGACCTTCTTCTCGCATTGCTCAAGGAGTTGCTATGCACAAGGGTTGACCTAAGGCTTGTTATCATGTCTGCCACGGCTGATGCCTGCCAACTTTCAGACTATTTCTTCGGTTGTGGAAAATTTCTGGTCAATGGGAGGAACTTTCCGGTGGAGATTGTATATTCCCCTTGTGACACAGAGGAGACTTCTGTTGTTGGCGGCATTGCTACATATGTTGGTGATGTTGTTAAGATGGCTGTGGAAATACATAAAACAGAGAAAGAAGGAACCATCCTTGCATTCTTGACTTCCCAAGCCGAGGTAGAATGGGCATGCGAAAGATTTATAGCTCCATCTGCAGTTGCTTTGCCTTTGCATGGAAAGCTTTCAATGGAAGAACAATTTAGGGTTTTCCAGAACCATCCTGGGAAACGAAAAGTGATATTTGCCACAAATATTGCAGAGACGTCACTGACTATTCCTGGTGTCAAGTATGTAATTGATTCCGGGATGGTGAAAGAGAGTAAATATGAACCGAGAACGGGTATGAGCATCCTCAAGGTGTGCCAGGTCAGTCAGAGTTCTGCTCGACAACGTGCTGGTCGTGCTGGAAGGACAGAACCTGGAAGATGTTACAGACTGTACTCAAAAAACGATTTTGATTCAATGAGTCTTAATCAGGAACCTGAAATTCGGAGGGTCCATCTTGGTGTAGCACTTTTGAGGATTCTTGCTCTGGGTGTAGACAACATAGCAGATTTTGACTTTGTTGACGCACCTGTCCCGGAAGCCATTGCAATGGCTGTCCAAAACCTTGTTCAGCTGGGTGCCGTCGTAAAGAAAAATGGTGTTCTTGAATTAACACAGGAAGGGCATTGTTTAGTCAAGCTGGGTCTGGAGCCAAAGCTTGGAAAGTTAATTTTAGGCTGCTTTAGATACAGAATGGGCAAAGAGGGGATTGTTCTTGCTGCTGTCATGGCTAATGCCAGTAGTATATTTTGCAGAGTTGGCAACTTCGATGATAAGATGAAAGCTGATCGCCTAAAGGTATATCGGTTTACGTATATCTTTCCTGTAATGTATATCGGTTTTTTATTTATCGGTTTACGTCAAAAAGATTTTAGATATTCTTTACTTTTCTGAAAGGTTTGAAAATTTTAGTATTAGATCTTCTTACTACCTGTTTGAAGATATGTTCTGAAGTTTTTTTTCTTTGACATGTTCAAGGTGCAATTCTGCAATCATAATGGAGACCTGTTCACTCTTCTTTCGGTGTACAAAGAATGGGCATCTCTGCCACGAGAGAGAAGAAATAAATGGTGCTGGGAAAATAGCCTGAATGCCAAATCAATGAGAAGATGTGAAGACACAGTCAAGGAACTGGAGATATGCATTGAGAGAGAACTTACTCTTGTCAGTCCTAGTTACTGGGTTTGGAATCCAAGTGCGGGTACTAAACACGACAAACATTTGAAAATGGTTATACTTGCATCTCTTGCAGAAAATGTGGCGATGTACACTGGCTATGATCAGCTTGGATATGAGGTGGCATTGACTGGTCAACAAGTTCAGTTACATCCAGCGTGTTCATTGCTAGCATTCGGCCAAAAGCCAAGCTGGGTTGTTTTTGGTGAACTTCTATCGATTGTGGACCAGTACTTGGTATGTGTAACTGCATTTGATTTTGAGGCTTTGTATACGCTTGATCCACCACCACCTTTTGATGCATCTCAGATGGATGAGCGGAGGCTCCGAGTGAAAAAAGTGGTTGGTTGTAGCAGCACTGTGCTAAAACGATTTTGTGGGAAATCTAATCGTAGTCTGCTTTCAATTGTTTCTCGTGCTAGGTCTCTCTGTAGGAATGAAAGGATTTGTATTCAAGTCGATGTTGATCAGAATGCGATTCTCCTGTATGCGCCTCCACTCGACATGGAAAAAGTGTCAGCCCTTGTGAACGATGCATTGGAATGTGAAAAGAAATGGATGCGTAATGAATGTTTGGAGAAGTATCTATTTCATGGTCGGGGACAAGTACCTATTGCACTGTTTGGATCTGGTGCTCAGGTAAAGCATCTTGAAGTTGATCAGAGATTTTTGACAGTCGATGTACTTTATTATGGCGACAATGCTGTTGATGACAGAGAGCTTCTGATGTTTCTGGAAAAGAGGATTGATGGGTGTATTTGCTCTATTCATAAGTTTTCTGCAAACAAACAAGACTGTGATGAGAAGGAGAAGTGGGGAAGACTAACCTTTCTCTCGCCTGAATCTGCTATGAAGGCAGCAGAAATTCAGAAATTTGATTTCAATGGATCAGTTCTTAAATTATTTCCATCGCTGTCAACTAGTGGAGGAATGTTCAAGATGCCTTATTTCCCTTCCGTGACAGCTAAGATTCTGTGGCCGCGAAGGGAAAGCACTGGTAGAGGATGTCTTAAGTTCCCTTCCGGAGATATTCACAGTATATTTGGTGGGATCTCCAACCTTGAGATAGGAACAAATTCTGCTCATATTCAAAGAGATCAAAAGTCCAATGATTCTATCTTGATAAGTGGGCTTGACAGTGATCTTTCGGAAGCAGAAGTTTTAGATGTTTTGGAGTTGAAAACTGGGATTAGAGATCTGAATTTTTTCATTTTCAGAAAAAACAGTGTGCAGTGTCCATCTCCTACTGCTTGCGAAGAAGAGTTGTATAAGAGAATATTTGCGCATATGTCAGCAAGGAATCCAGAGCCAAACTGTGTCAAAGTTCAAGTTTTTGAACCAAAAGAAAAAGATTATTTCATGCGAGCATATATTACTTTTGACGGGAGATATCATTTGGAAGCTGCAAAAGCTTTGCAGGAGTTAAATGGACAGGTGCTACCTGGATTTCTTCCATGGCAGAAGATTAAGTGTGAACAATTGTTTCAGAGCTCCATAGTCTGCTCCTCTTCTATCTACAACACTGTCAAAAGACAGTTGAATGTTTTATTAGCAAGCTTTGAGAGACAACGAGGTAAATTCCAAAACCATATTTGAGCTGTTTCCCCTTAAATTTATATTACCTTCTGTCAACAAAAAAACCTTAATGTTTTATTAGTTGACGTATTTTTCCTGTGAACTTTGTCAAAAGCTTGATGTGCGTAAACGTTTTTTATGATTTTGTAGGGGGTGACTGGCGTCTGGAACCAACTCATAACGGTGCTTATCGTGTTAAAATTTGTGCTTATGCAACAAGACCCATTGCAGAGATGCGAAGAGAACTTGAAGAACTCGTAAGAGGAAGACCCATAAACCATCCAGGCTTAACCCCTAGAGTCCTGCAGCATCTTATGTCCAGAGATGGTATTAATCTGATGCGGAAGATCCAACAGGAGACTGAAACTTACATTGTATTAGACAGGCACAATCTCACAGTACGCATTTGTGGATCAAGTCAGAAAATTGCCGAGGCTGAACGAGAACTGGTTCAGTCACTTGTGGCTTATCACGAGAGCAAGCAACTTGAAATCCATCTCCGAGGTCCTGATATCCGTCCTGACCTCATGAAGGAAGTGGTGAGGCGGTTTGGTCCCGAGCTCCAAGGTATCAAAGAAAAGGTACATGGTGTGGATCTGAAGCTCAACACCCGGTACCATGTTATTCAGGTTCATGGGAGCAAAGAAATGAGGGAGGAAGTACAAAAGATGGTCAATGAACTTGCACGAGAAGAGAGTGCAATGGGTGAAAAACCAGATGACATAGAAGTTGAATGCCCCATTTGCTTGTCTGAAGTCGAAGATGGCTATTCTCTTGAAGGATGTTCACATCTCTTCTGCAAAGCTTGTTTGTTGGAGCAATTTGAGGCATCGATGAGAAACTTTGACGCATTCCCAATACTTTGTTCTCACGTTGACTGTGAAGCTCCAATAGTACTAGCTGATATGAGAGCCCTCTTATCACAACAGAAGCTCGATGAACTCTTCCGAGCATCCTTGTCCTCCTTTGTAACATCTAGCGACGGAAAGTTCCGGTTTTGCTCCACACCTGATTGCCCTTCCGTCTACCGTGTAGCTGGACCTCAAGAATCGGGAGAGCCATTCATCTGTGGAGCATGTAACGCAGAAACATGCACAAGGTGTCACCTCGAGTATCACCCGTTAATCACATGTGAAAGGTACAAACTGTTCAAGGAAAATCCGGACTTGTCGCTACAGGACTGGGCAAAAGGGAAGGATGTGAAGGAGTGTCCGATTTGCAAGTGCACGATAGAGAAAACTGATGGGTGTAACCATCTGCTGTGCCGTTGTGGAAAGCACATTTGCTGGACTTGCTTAGACGTCTTCACTCAAGCAGCATCTTGTTATGCCCATTTAAGGACAATTCATGGCGGAATCGGCGGGGTTGGTGATCTCGTGGATCTTGATATCCCCTTAGCAGAGTTCGGTTTTCCAATCGATATCCCCAGGCCTTGAAACCAGACTAGACCTGACCGGAGTACCCATGTATCTGGTTTTGCTTCATGTGTACATATGTGAATATAGTGTAGTTCGGTACCTAATTATACCTTCCTTAACCAACTCAAAACCGATCATAATATATCAACCGGATGCTAACTAAATTGAGATCGTTGTTAATATAAAAAAAGACTTAGGACTTGAATTGACTCGCTAGTCGCTACATCACTGATTACGCGTAAATGTCTACAGAGAGAGTTTACTAGTATTCTCTATGGAAACTACTTTCCAAACTACAGAGACTTCATCATCGCCTTAATGGCGTCATCACTTTCAGGAAATTTCCACCCACTTTCGAACCCCTTAAAAAGGACAAATCCTCTAATTCGTCAAGTCTTGTAGATTGTGATGTGTCTGTCCCCTTCTCTGGAATTTTTAATACAACCCACTTATATTTCTTCACGATGAATTTTTGGTTCATGACTCTGTCTTAGATTCTAACCCGTATTGTGGGTTGTAGCGTCCTATATCTTGTCGCTTTCATCAGAAGAACAATCTTCGATATTCCCCTGTTCTTGTTCTGTTTACTACTAGCTGTGTCTGAAAATATAAAGTATCCTGCCTTTTGCTCTGTTTCAGTTGTCTCTGAACTCCTACAATGGGGTTTAATCACAGAAAGATGCTTGTTTCAAGTCTACACTTTAAAGATCTCAACTTTTGTTACCATCAATACCTGCAACCGCCACCACCACCACCACCACCACCACCACCGCCGCCACAGAGAGAGCTCTCTCTTCTACTCCCCACCACGATCTGGATCGCAGGCTCTATCTTACTCTTCCTGTTTCTTGTCATCTTCCTCTACCTCTACCTCACGCAACCACGGAGGACCTCAGCCGCCACAGTAACTCCCGGTAACACAAACCGACGGGAAGACGAGGAAGAAACAGAGGAGAGAGAACTCTCCGACTTCCACCACGTCTGGCGAATCCCCACAGTCGGCCTCCGCCGTTCGGAGATCAACTCGATCACAGTCGTTGGATTCAAAAAGGGAGAAGGTTTAATCGACGACACAGAATGCTCCGTCTGCTTAAACGAGTTCGAAGAAGACGAATCATTGAGATTGTTACCAAAGTGTAGCCACGCCTTTCACATCAATTGCATCGACACTTGGTTGCACTCTCACAAGAACTGTCCTTTATGCCGTGCCCCTGTTATTCCTCTCACTAAACCTAATCATCCTCATCAAGAAACAGAGACCAATCATCATCAACCAGTTTCTGCTCAATCGAGCAATGATCTCAGTGGAGGACAAGAGAGTTCTACATCCAGAAGAAACCTTCACATTCTCACAAGGGCACAAAGCGATTTGGCAAACCATTGTGGCTCGGGAAGAGTAGAAAATGTGAGACGATCGTCTTCAATCGGAGGAAGCTTATCACTTTGCGATGTGAACAACAATATTACTACTAGAAGTGGAAGACAGTTCTACACAAGTTTCAGTTCTGCTAACTTGTTCCCATCATCAAGAAGATCAAGGATTCAAGAACCAGTTCTCCCAAATCGAATACCATCAGTATCTGATAATACCAGTTAAAATGGTGACTACAACTATAGCTTATGTAATGTGTTTATAAACAGTATCTGAAATAAATGGAAACCTTCGATATTCCAAGATTGTTTGATCAACAAGCAAAAAAACAGATGGGCAAATAAGTTATATTAAACAAGAGATCGAACACCTTCAAGGCTAACTAAACAAAAGCACCTAACAAACTGAAAATAAAAAAAAACGATCCAAGCACCAAGCTTATTATTACAAGAACCACCAAGCTAAACGCGAACCAAATCCCAGAAATAGAGTGCACATAGACTAATTAAACCATAAGCAAGAGATAGCGTAACCAGAGAGAGTCTTCAAGCTCTTTCACCTCTGATTCTTCTGGCGAGTTGGATATCCTTAGGCATGATTGTAACCCTCTTGGCGTGAATCGCGCAGAGGTTAGTGTCTTCAAACAAACCAACAAGGTAAGCCTCAGCTGCTTCCTGAAGAGCCGCGACGGCGCTGCTCTGGAACCTCAGATCCGTCTTGAAATCCTGAGCAATCTCACGAACCAGACGCTGGAATGGGAGCTTGCGGATCAGAAGCTCGGTGCTCTTCTGGTACTTCCTGATCTCTCTCAAGGCAACGGTTCCGGGACGGAATCTGTGCGGCTTTTTGACTCCTCCGGTGGCGGGAGCTGACTTCCTTGCAGCCTTGGTCGCGAGCTGCTTCCTTGGTGCTTTGCCTCCGGTGGATTTCCTAGCGGTTTGCTTAGTACGAGCCATTTCGAAATGAATCAACTTAAAACAAATGTTTGTTTTTCTCGAGGTGTGTTGATTTGTGAATATTGATGAAGAAGTCTGGAGAGGTCCTTGGTTTTATCGGAAGAGAGTGGCGGTGAGATGAAATAAACTTGGAGGGAATAAGAGTTTTCGTTATGGAGGGAAGTTTATTTTCTACTCCGTTGGATTAAAAAAAAAAAAAAAAAAA
>NC_025692.1:23154915-23188494 GCF_000633955.1 Camelina sativa | reverse complement strand
CCGTTGGATTAAAAAAAAAAAAAAAAAAGATAATCGACGGCTGAGATTATCAGAATCCGTGTGATCACTTATCAACCAATTACAAGAGTTTCTTTTCTAGAATTTTTGGCGATCCGCGTGATTTATTTTCAACCAATTAAAACCATTCTTTCGCTCCACGTGGACTTTTTTCGCTAATACTTTTGAGTTGGCGCTCATTCGAAAAAACTACTTTAGGCCATGAGCGGTTCCAATATTTTTCAGTAGGAAATTTTCAAATTAAGCAATTTTGACTTGGGAATTTTTTTTTTAAAAAAAAAGATAAGTTACTCTTCAGTTGAATGATGATATTTGTGTACCACTAATGGAACATACGATTGGGTTTATTAATCCGATAAATCAAATGTATTATTGTCTTTTTTTTTTCGTTCAAATGTATCATTGTTAACCATCAAAAATTCAAAACTAAAGAAGGAAGAAAATAACAGGAACAAATCTCTTGCTAATTGCCAAACTGTAACTGTAAAACCATATGAACATAAGTTACAAATTCTTACGGTTAGTTTAGTACTAAAAACTCATCAGTGCTTTACAATTTTATCAGATTAAAAGATTCCATAGCTTGACTGAAAAAGTAAAATTAGTCTTCCAATACAATTAAGAGTAGCACGAATAAGTTTGTTCATTTCATTAAAGAAACTTTAAATGTGGAAGATACTTGGTTCTCAGATCAACAACAGTAGATTGATAGTTCATTTGGGAATTTCATCGAACATCTGGAAGACCAAAATCTAAACATAAAGACTACTACTTTGAAAACGAAGAGAGGACTGATTTACATAATCCAACGAAACCAAACAAGCTACATCCATAACCATAACTAAAAGACTAGTCTTCTTCTTCTTTGTTCTTGGTTCTCTTACGCCCTCTCTCCTCTGATCCTCCTTGCAAGCTGAATATCCTTAGGCATGATGGTAACTCTCTTGGCGTGGATCGCGCAAAGGTTAGTGTCCTCAAAGAGTCCGACCAAATAAGCCTCAGCTGCTTCCTGAAGAGCCGCGACCGCACTGCTCTGGAACCTCAGATCCGTCTTGAAATCCTGAGCGATCTCACGAACCAATCTCTGGAACGGAAGCTTACGGATCAGAAGCTCTGTGCTCTTCTGGTACTTCCTGATCTCTCTCAACGCGACCGTTCCTGGACGGAATCTGTGCGGCTTCTTGACTCCTCCGGTTGCCGGAGCTGATTTCCTCGCCGCTTTTGTCGCCAGTTGCTTCCTTGGAGCTTTTCCTCCGGTGGATTTGCGAGCCGTTTGCTTGGTACGAGCCATTTCTGAGTTTCTGGGGCTTTTAAGATTTTCTACTTTTGATTTCGATTCACTGAGAGAATGTGAGTTGAGATTGTTTGTGAGACTGAGAGGTTCTGAGGTGTGTTTTTTTATACTCAATAGAGAGAGTAAGTGAATATGTTTGGTCCGTTAGATCTATTTTTCTTATCAACGGTTGAGATTGTTTTTATCATTGCGATCCGCGTCATATATTAACTAACCAATCAGAATGATTTCTAAGTACCCGCGTCATTTCTTAAGTAACCAATCAGGAATTTAGCTTCTTTCCAGTTAGATACTATATAGACGCGCCGATTCGTGAAATAGATTGAAATTTCCTAAAATTGGATAAAATGGCTTAATCAACATATCCCAAAGGTTAATAATCATAACATACTGTTTGTTGCTATTTATCAAATACGTACGTAGTCCATAAAATATCTTCTAGGTCATGAAATATGTGGGTGTCAGCCAACATGCTCCAAACTATTGTCAATACTGAATCACACGTAATTTGAAATATATGTTTATGCACAAGAAGAAGAAGCCCATGGTCTTCCATGCGACTATGCCCTTCACATCAATTATTCTTATGGGATCTAAAGCTTGACTTGACCAATTTGTCTCAACGCATTTTTATGAATATATATCATTCATGTTGACATTAAAAATAATCTCGTATTGGTGTCCAAATTTTGTTATCTTATTTCTTTTTGTGACCCAATTCACTGGTAGCATATTTTTTATGTTTAAAGTTATAAAAGCATAGAGGAACACATGCTCAATACTCAATAGTAACTAATGTCAAAATCTTAAGTGATTTCTTCAGCATCTGTGGTTTATACATTGATTACATTCATAAGTAATTTTTTAAAATTAGTGTTCTATATTATTTATTGGAAGCAAAGTATTTGTTATGTTTTAATTGCAGAAGATTCAGTTCATTTTTAAAAATATTAATAAATTAAATACATATGAATTTTGATGATATTTTTAGATTTGTTTCATAATGTATAGTTAAACAAATCTTTATATTTAACTGGCAAAAGATAATATTGGTATTTGCCACAATATTGGTAAGCTTATTCATTTGCAATACAAATCAACAGTGTATTAAAATAACATAGTAGTTGATAGACTTATTCATTACAAATCAACATTTCATTAAAATAACAACCATATTGATTGGTCTATGAACTCGTCATATGTAATATAAAGTTTTTTAAAAGGATCGACGACTTTGGAATGAAAGGAAAATATACAAAATTTAATAATAAGAAAAGGAAAATTAATCAAATTTGGATGTCGACCAAAAAAATAATTATAAATTTGGATGTTTCAGAAAGGAAAACTCACGTATGTAATAAAAAAGACAACTATAGGAAAAAAAATGGAAAATGTATTAAACGTTGGAGGCTTATAAAAAAAAAAGCAAATCCCACAAACCTCACAAAACAAAGTTGCTTCCAAATTTTTTTTTTTAACATCCGTCGACAGAATGCCAGAATTCAAAGCTCTACTATTCGGAAAAGTCAAAGACAAAGCTTCAATAGGCAAAGCAAGACTGGTTCATAGTTTCAGTTCGAATTCCGTCAAAAATATTCATCTAGCTCTCTTGAAATCAACAACTCATAGTCATCGTAAACCGCCAGATAGTGACTATGTCTCCGACGTTATCTCATACTCCAACAGCCGTTACGCTCCTGCAGCTTTCGCTGCGGCTCTATGGAGGATACGTGTCACCAAGAACGCTTTCGTGGCTAACAAATCTCTCATAGTCTTACACAAACTTATCAAATCATCAAGAGACACGTTTGAAGGACTCGATCCCCGTTGGAACAATCTGAAATTGAGAGAGTTTTGGGACAAATCTTCGAGTCTAGCGCAAGAGTTGTCTCACTGGGTTAGATGGTAAATTTACGTTTTCTTCTTTCTTCTTTTCCTTTTTTTTTTTGTTTCGTTTGTATTCTATCAACTGATTGTGACGTTTTATCAAATTATTTGGACTTGTTCATACCGACGTTGATTATTATGATATTTTATCTAATAATTTATTTTTATATTTCAGGTATGGACTATACTTGGATCATCTTTCGTGGATTTCGAAGGTATTAGGATCTTTCCCAAGTTTCATGGAGACCTCAAAAGACAGAGCTAAAGTGAAAGATCGTGTTTCGTCTTACAAAACCGGGTATATTATGAGACAAACCGATTCCCTTGTATGTTTTTTCGAGCACATATGTACCAGACCGGAGAGCCCACCTATGTTTCAAAACAAGATCGTGGACGAGATCAGAGAGCTCGTGATTCAAGACTACTTCGCGGTTATGATGCTGATTGTTGTACGGCTTCAAGTGTTGAGTGAAAGATTAATTAAACTGGGTGTTAAACCAGTTGGTGATTCCGGTTTGAGTCTGGTTTTGGTGAGACTTGAAGAATGCAAGGAGAGTTTGAGTGGGTTTTTCTGGCGTTACAGACGTCTTGCAGAAGATTTTTGGTGTTTGGTTGAGATGTTGAAGGCCGAAACGGCAAAAGACAATAAGGAGATGGTTGAATTCGTCGGTTCGGTTCAGAAAACGGTCAAGGACGATGAGGAGATGGTTGAACTGGCCGGTTCGGTTCAGACCGAATGGGTAACATTCGACGACACTGAGACGGCAACACACGAGGTGGTGCCATGGGATTCAGAGTGGGTAAAATTTGATGATCCAAATGGATTGACGAATGAGTCGGTCTGGCTAAGTCTGTGTACGTAGTATTTGAAAACTGGTTAATTCGTTTAGGTGAGAAAAGATCCGGTCTACACATGGCAAGGCCGAAGGCGTCTCACTAGTCACTACGAACATAAAAACTAGCTGAATAATTTAATTTGGTTTTTGTCTTGGAATGTGTTGTGTCATTTTTTTTTAATTGTGCTTAAATCCTTATTTCAAAAAGACAGGGAGAAGTGATTCTGTATGTAAATAACTTCTTATGAAATCTATGAAGTGAAAGTGTGCATAATTTATTTACTTGAAAAGCAAAAACAAATTTGATCGTCGATCCGGTTTCGGTTTAGAATACCGAACCAAAGATATTACATCGATGTACTAGTTGCCCATTTCAATCAATTATTAATCATATCATGTGAGATTGAAAACGACAGGGATATTTGTTTGTTGCTCAAGTAAAGACAATTTAAATTCATTGAAAGTATGCTCGAAAATATTTTTATATCATAATCAAAATACCAACTTCAGTTTCTTGCGTCAGGTACTGACCATTTTTGAATGCGCATACTTGCTTTATATGCCTGCAATGTTTAAAGTAAACACACTGTACACAGTTACTTCTTTGCCCCACATTACAATCCCTCTAGATCAACAAGAGGTAACAAAACAAAATACTTGCCTTGACAGTTGGAAAAAAAACTTTAAATTATCAACTTAGTAAAATTATAACGTCTTACAGGAATAATATTTCATACGTATAAGGAGTGTATTTAACTTGACATTTTAAGTGATTTTGGTAAAAGTTACAAATTATATGTTATTCAATCATGGATTTTAGAAAGCATCATGAAATTCACTGTTATTAAACTGATGATTTAAAAATCTAATTTAAAATTTACTGTTATTCAAAACAGTTTGTGGATTTGGATTTTAATAAGTTTTAGGGATTCTGGAGGATTTGAGAATATTTGTTTAGTTAAAAATACAGAAATTTTAAATCTCATAGTTTTAGGGAGGATTTGAAAGAATTTTACTATAAATCATATTAACTTCCCTAAAATCTAGCAAAATTCCAAATTTTCTAAATCCCATAAAATCCTCCAAAATCATTATTTCAATATAACCCACAGACTTTTTTTTTGTTGTTGAAATGTCTACTACTAGTAAAAATGAATTAAAAAATCTTCAAAAATTACTAGAAGTTAAAATGAAGAAGATATTTTGTAGTATTCTTATTACCTCATGATCCCAGTCGCATCTTGTAGTGATGATTATTAATATCAACGTCTGAATTGCGGTTCCTCCAAATATCATACCGGCCCATATTCCCTATCATCAACACAAATGCATACACATATATTAGTTCATCTCCACAAATATTAAATATCAAACAAAAATAAAATTTGCCGACATAAAAAAATTTGCCTGACTGCATCCATTTTTTTACAATGCCGACGTTTGGAATAAAGTATGTATTTAATTATTTAGTAAATATAAAATAAATGGATAAAACATGGCAAACCTTGACTCCAAATTTGAAAACCCAGTCCATAGTAAGCCCAAGCGGAATCCCGATAAGGTAGTAGCATCCCAGATTTATATATGCCACGTAAGATTGCCAACCCGAACCAACCGCAACACCTGGTTTATGAAAAGAAAAAAATGTCAAAAAGTCAACACTACTTCTGTTGACCCGGTTTATGAAAATAATTGAGGCGTACCGGAAAGAACTGGTTGTACACTGTTGAGAAGAATAGTGAAGGCTAAGAGACCAGAAAGGTTATCAACTGCGTTTATGACATCTTCACTTGAAGAAAAGAACGAACCGATTTGGCCGTGGAATATTACTACCAACACAGTGAGGAATAATCCGATAATCAACGATAGTGCGATGGACACGATCGTTGCAAATCTTGCTCCTTTCCCATTACCAGCTCCTAGTTCGTTTGCCACTCGAATTCTGTAAACACAATAACTATTTATTTGTACCTACTGTATATTCTTTTAAAGATATTTAATTATGCGCATATAATCTCAAGTTTAGTTATTAACTTGTAATTATGATAATGTATGTCAACAAAACATTGGTGAAAACATGGCAATCTTAAAAGTTACCCGGTTCCCGCAAAGAATGCAAGTGGAATCATCAGCTCCCAACTATTTATCGACATGCTAAAAAAAAAAAGTTCAGTACGTTAACAACTATATGTTATGTATATTTATTCGGTAGAAACAGTAAACTTCCCAACAAATTAAAAGCACAAACAAGAACAATTAATATTGATGGTTATAAGAAAAAGAAAAAAAAAAAAGAAAAATAACGTACCATATAGATAAGGAGTCCACCGCAATTTTAGCATTTACTCGGTTTCCGGTCATCAAGATTAGTATTTTATAGTACCAATTCTCTAAGCTATATCGGATAAAAAGTGTTGTAAGAACTTGTTTCCGATTCAAATAATTTGACTGATAAAAAAAAAAAAAAAAATTGTGAAACAAAATGGGATTTTGTTTGGCGAATGGTACCAAAGCATGATTCCAGAAGAGACAGAAAGTTTTGTGAATTCCAAAAGTCCGGTGAAAGCTTCGTAGGAGAAGCCAGTCCAAGTGAGTGTACAACCGCCACGCGTGCTGTACACAAATAAGATGATGTTGTTCAGCCACCATGGCACGTTCACACTAGCCATGGTCCCTACGATCCCGAGTTTATAGCCATACACGAAGAACCAGCACACGAGAATATGAGCCGCAAGTGATACTCCAGCTGAAATTGCAACCACCTACTCAGACATAATGAAAATGAGCAATCAAACACATTTAGTTTTTATAGTACGTACTAGCTTCAGACAATATAATTCTTATTTCTTATTTGTTATTTTTATCTTTTTGTAATTTTTCATTATCTTACTAGTTTTTTTCTATAAATCACAATGTTTTATGGGCTTCTAAGGTTTTAGACGTTGTTTACGATTTTACGTTTCGATTAACAAATATTTTATAGAGATCGATTCGATCTATATTTTCCCTTTACTTTCGGTACAATCAATCTTCACAAAGATAATAAAAACCTAGTTTTGTTCTCACGTTTCATTCGTTTTTTTTTTTTGTATTCATGCAAAAGTCAATAGATCTAACAAGTGAGAAACCTAAATTTTTATGGCATTCCGAAAATCAACAGACTACCAATCTTCAAATAAAGGTTTCCACTCTATATTAAGCGAAGCTGTTTGGAACTAATATCAGTGTGGCCCATATGATAATTTTCAAAGTTATTTAATAATCAAAGACCACAACCTACGACCAATTAGTAACATATATACCTTGTTCTTGCGCTGACATTGTAGGAATCTGTTGAGAGGGAAAAAGAAGGCAAAGGCGAAGTGAACGGGGATGACATAAAGGGCAGTGGTCCCTGTTAGCTCGGCAATATCGTCACTCTGACCAATAAACTTAAGAATCGGCGTGGCGAACAAGTACATAGGAAGAAGTAAGATGCAACATAAGAAAAGAATGATCCAATATCGCTGCATGTATACTCCCAACATATAATATTTCTTTGCTCCAAACGCCTGACCGCATAATGTCTCCAACGCACTCGCCATCCCAAGCTGCATAAACATTTTTCTCACAGATTATATTAGACAATACAATTAATCCCGAAAATGTAATTTAGTGTGCACATACGAGTAAACCGTAGTTGAAGCCGAGTGTGAAGATGTTAATAATGGAGATGGCAGCGAGTTCAAGATCACCGAGATGGCCACCGAAGGCTTGAGTAATGATGACGATCGCGTAAGTAGCGAGTCCGGTAAATATGGACGGTCCGACAATATGCCATAGCTTCTTAGTCTCTGTCAATATTTCTCTCGTCACTCCTCCACCTTCCTCTGCCGCATTCAAGAGAGAAACAGTTGCTTCTTCTATTGCTTTTGATCCGGCGTCTTTCTTTTCCATCTCCGATCGTCTTTTTTAAGAGAAAGGACGACTCCTTCTCCGGCTGATCGTCTTTTTAAAGAGAAAGGACGACTCTTAATATGGGAGTTGCTAGCTGGAAATGTGAATCACGTGATTCGAATTGAATTAATGTATTTTTCTTGATAGCGTGGTAAGCGATAAATATTGTTTTACTTTCCCTTGGTCCCCCAGTTCATTCAAGTCAAAGAAGGAGGTCAGCTGACCTGGTTAAACTTATTAATTAGTCGTGTTTACATGTAATTTTACAAGATTCCAGCAGCACAGTTGGTAAATTTATGTAGTGATGTCCCCCCATATCTGACTTCGAACCACCAAAATGACACCATTATTTTCTTTCCTTTAATAATAGAACTCCTGGGTCCGCTAGGACACTGTGATGTCATGGCTTACACAATACTATATATATATTTTTTTTTTTGAACTAACACAATACTATATAACTTGAGTTTTTTTACCTGCATACTAGGTAACGACTACCATATAAATTTGTAATTATGCTTTGGGGGAAAAAATCATTTGTGGTTGTTGTTGTTGCTGCTTTTGGAACAAGAAGTGAGACCAAAATAAATATTAATAAAATAAAACAAAACAGAGTATACAGGTAAATAAATGACAAGAAAATATAATAGCGCCAGTGACTAAGTTTAGTTGGAAATCAATGCGATCAACTTTTTAGGTAATGATTCGGTCATTTTCAAAACAGACAGACAATTCGGAATTGAAAATAATCTAGGAGATTATTATTACTTAGATTGATTAATAATAAATCACGTAGTTGAATTAAGATGTCAAAACGTAATGTTTGTTAATCACCATAAGTAAAGAAACAGTTTACAATTTGCAAAACCAAATACAGTAGATGAGTTTCTTCTTGTAATGGAATGCTAATGAATTAGTGTTCTCTGCCAAAACGTTAACAACATTAACACATAACAAGAAGAAACTCAAAACATTAACCAAAACAATGTGCGCGCCAACACAACTGGGCTGGACTTAGTTGGTCGGTCATATCGAACTAATGGGCTTTTTGAAAATTTGTTATCCAGAGGCTGCAGTTTTAGCGTGTTTTATTTTTACTGAAAATGCCTTTTCAATATTGTTCATTTGACAGACAGATAATTTAATTACGTCAACTTAATGATTCGATCTTAGCAACACCATGAGTTTTCTTATTATAATAATTCCTGATCCTAAATGATAACTTTTACGTTTTTTGGACTAGCAGGAAATTGATCTGTGGGATTTTGTTTAAACGAAAGAATAATAAAATTATTTAAGCATTTGGACATACACATAAATAGATTCCAACTCTACCTATAGATCACATAATATATGAAAACCCCCTTTCCATTCCAATGGTAATTTACACGTGTCAACATTCCATTAGTACCCACCAAGATAATAATTACTTTCCCACGTTCCGACATACCCGAAAGCATAATAATAAAAAATGTAACGATGAAAAATAGTGAAATACGAAAATATAAATCAAATTCTCACATACACCAAAGATTTGAAATAATTGAGGGAAAAGGTAAAAAAAAAAAAAGAACGAACGAAGAAGTTATCAAGCCAAAACGGCGGCGTACATAATAGCGGCGAAGGCGGTTCCGGCGAAGAAAGCCTTGTTGGAGAAAGCGGCGCTTGGGGCAGCGGCTTCATCTGAAGGTCCGGGAGCATTGCTTGGGCTCACGGAGGGACCTTCTGGTGCTGGTGGAGAGGCGGCGGGAACATCAGCAGGAGAAGGAGCAGCCGAGGGTGGGGTAGTGGCAGGGGCTGGGGTTGCGGCAGGTGGTGTAGTGGTGGTTGGGGCTGGTGCTGCGGCTGGTGGTGGGGTGGCCATTGGAGGAGGAGTTGCAACCGGAGGAGGAGTTGCGGGAGGAGGAGTGGCGGCCGGTGGGGGAGGAGTGGCGGTGGGAGTAGGAGCCGGGGCTTGAGCGCGTGCTGAAGTGGCGAATAGAGCCAACATCAAGAAAACTTGGACAATCTTGGAACCCATATCTCTCTCTTTCTTTCTCTTCAGAATGCTTCTTCTTCTTTAGGCTTCAAGAGTGAGAGAGATTTATGAGAGTAGAGAGAGTTGTGAAGGTGATGAGAAATGGAAGAGATGTATAAAAAGGACCAAATTTTACATAATTATTTCGATTTAATTAATCAAGATTCCTAATAATCTTTTTTATTATACTTATTATTAATTAAAGTATTTTTTTTTTTTGCAGAGTAACATGCAAACGCATAATTGGAACATGGGGGTTTGCCTATCTTTCTACTCTCCGAGGCCGAAGCATTNTGCAATCAGATCTTCTTTTTTTTCTTTTTTTTTTTTTTTTTTTTTTTTTTTAATATAATTAGAGAGTATTAATTAGACTATGTTTATGATGCTTAATGAGCGTGCGTATATACATACTGTTAAGGTAAAATTGATTTACATATGGAAAGTTAAAACATTGAAATTTATTAGGCGGATTAACATCTTAGTATTATATTTGACTTTCCTTCATATTCAATCCACAATCATGAATTAACGTTAACTTAAGAGAAGTTAATCATGATTAGGTGAATAAATTTTGGACTTATCGAGCTGTGATTGGATGGTGAATTATAATTGGAGAGAGAATCCGATATTTGTAATGATAATATAGAAAATGTTATTGTTTTTTGGGTGGGAATATAGAAAATGTTATTATGTTAGGCAAAAAAAAACGAAGTCTATGAGATATTGCAAATTGTGGGGAGACAGCTAACATGTTCGGTTCAAGAACCAAAAGAGTTGCAACTTCGCATGTCTTTCTGTCTACTTGATCCAACTGTTATTTTAATTCGTTATGACCTTTTTTTTTTTTCTTCTAATGTATTTTGTAGTATTTGTTTTTGGCCAAAAAAATTGGTACTAGTATAGTAGTAGTAAAGAAATGTGAAACAAACTGTGATAATCATTAAACCATGTGCTGACCCTGATAGATCATTGGATTAGTGTTTGTGATTATATATTGTTGGTGTTGTTACCGTTGTACATTTGCTAATATACCCGTTGGAAAGAGCTGTCAGTGCATTTAAAATATATTACAAGGTAACAAGAAAAATATGTATATAAAACAAGACTTTGTTGATAGCCTGTAAAGGCTATGTCGACAGTGATTCAGAAGGTATAAGGTAAGGTGTCCTTTTTAAAAAAATTTGTTATATCTCGATCGAAAAATGTTTATTAGTAAATCATAGGTGGCATTTTTATGGCTAATTGATGTGATATAACATCTATTCTTTCTCAAAACGATAGTATAACCACAAAAAAAATCGAATTAGCTAAAATGTTATTATTACACCAAAACAGTCCTTTTTAAGATACACAAATTGATATAAGTCACTATAATTTTGAAAATTTGTTGTTTGATGTAAAAGAAATTTCGTGATTTTTTTATATAAATAGTAGAGAAACCAATGTGATCATAATGTCAGGTTGATATTGGTCTAGGACTAAACCAACCTCTGATTCTTTTTATTTTTTTCAATAATACAATTACGAGGCTTAAGTTTAAACCAACTCATTAAACAGAGGGACTATGTACAATTTTTCTCTGTGGGATTTTAATCTAGTTGACTATTGTAGATTATTGTAGAACACCCAACTTTAAAAATGAAAAAAAAAGTTTTTAGGAGATTATTCACAGTTTGAACTTTGAACTTTGACTAGAAACCTATTGGTTATAAGGATTTTAAAACTTTTGTACAAATTGTCAAAATTTAAATCCGGATTATAATGACACCATCCATACGAATTAGAAAACTACAGGTGTCAATAATTTTAGCAAAATGGTCGTCGCCCAAACTACGAATAGGATCTAGTAAAAAAAACATAGAACTGGGCTTATGGGCTAAACTTTTAAGCCCATTAACTACAAACTTTTTATTAAAGGTCTTTGTTGGCCGTAAGAAAGTCAACTCTATCTCAACCGTGTCAGTTTTTTTCCCTGGCTCTAATATTTGGCGGGAACTAAATAATAAATAGTCTGACTATATAAAATACTAACATAACCGTTTTAAAATCCAACGAAAAAAAATACTACTTACAGTATTTTGCAATCTTTATATCTCTTATTAAATTAAAAAAAAAATCTGCAATTTTTCTCTGAATTTTTATTTTATCGATGAAAATTTTAATTAAGACATTTTTAAAAAGAGAAAAAAAGAGGAGATATTAAGAAAGAGAAGTGAGGGAGGAAGAAACAGAAGAAGTAGAAAGAGAAGGAGAATAGAGAGTCTTGAATGGTTGTAAGACTACATTATTGGGTGTTTGTGAACATGAAGTTGACCCATCTCCTCTCTCTATCATTTCGCCAATCTTCTTCACTCTCTCCTGCATAATACACACACACTAACTCACTCAGATACAAAAACAAAACTGAAACAAAGTTATCAAAACAGACAAAGCTTGATCCTTTTTTTGGTCCCTTTGAGGACCCAAGTAAGTCATCTAGTTTGATTGTAATCAGATTCTGTAGTGAGAAAAACAAAACAAAAATAACATTTTTACCAACATGTGAATGTGTCACGAGACTTCACAGCTGAAAAGCCTATAATTGAGTTGGTCTTTATTTTGTTTGGTCTAGTTTTGGGACATAAATAGACAACGTGCATTTATCTATGTTTCATGAATTTCCATATTCTTCACAATGTAGGTGTATGACACTGAGACACCAATTTTGTAAATGAAAGAGACTTTTTTGTGACTTTTACTTACCTTTTCAAGGTGTGAGAAGAAAGAAGTGAAGGAGAATTTGTCAAAGTGTAATGTGTTATGTTCTCCAGAAACAGAAAGAGCAACTGCAGCAGCAATCTCTGAAGCTCTATACTCCAAGAAGTCAATACCTGCCAACACACATCACATTATTTTCACAACCACCATCAATCATTTTCAACACAAAAGTCCACTAAACCCCATACTCCATAACCAAAACTGAGGTTTAGAAAACTAAATTCCAATGAAAAAGGATAAACCTTTCACCTTTGGTTGTGCTGGCTATCACTTGTAGTGATGTGGACAACAATCTGCTAGGTGGTTCTTGATCATAGTCATTGATCTTACTCAGGAAGTATCTAATGTAAGAGCAAGGCGTCACTGCTCTTAGCCTCCATCTCAATACGCTCAACACCAGAAGTTCCATTCTTTGGATTGAGATAGGCTCAAATACAAACATAGGATCTCCAACCTATCAATGCCATCATCATTACTAAAATGTTAACTTTGGTTTTTAAAACTACAAACTAGAGACAATGGGAGATTAACAGAACCTGCAGTTGTATTAACTCTGGAACAATGGTTTCCTCTATTTTGGCTGCCAATGACAAACAAGCCACAGCCAACAGCTGTACTGTCCAAGCTTTTCCACTCTACAGAAGAAACATAAAACCTTTTCAATCGATAACCAAAGGGCTATACAATCTTAAAAGCCAGGGATGATGATGAGTTTATATCTGACTTACAGGCAAGTCATGAACAGATAAGAAACGATCCAAGTAGTTAACTGCTAGACATATACACAATGGTCCAAATTTAAGCTCCTCACAAGCCTGTAAATAATAATCAAAAGACATAATCTTTTAGATCAAAAGATAAGGCAAAAGTCAAGTCTTTTTCAGATCAAAGTCATATCACATTATTTTTATTGACTTGGTAAGAATTGAGTCAATCAGCCAACCACCAGAAGAAGAGGAAGAAGAATAATTTTCTGACCTTCCAAATCCAATTAAGGGCTTGATTTCTGACAGTCAAATCCAGATCACCAGTTCTGAGTCTGTTGAGGTAATCATCTCTCGGAGAGTGTTGTCTCTCTTTCTGAATCATTTCTAGAATGATCTCTTCGCTCTCCGGAGGGAAACCCATCTGAAAAATCGAACTTGTGTCGACAAAATTGCTCTTCTTCTCATCATCAAAATTGATGGTCTCTGAAGATAGGAGGAGGAGATTTGGTTCTACAAATTCTGCCATTAACAATAGCGTCAAAATTGTTGCTTTTTCGATCTATACAAAATTTTACTGTTACAGGATTTGGAGGAACAAACCCAAAAAAAAAAAAAAAGGAATCGTTTTTATAGTATAGAGATATTGAACTGAAGAAAAAGATTTTGGTCTCTGTTTTTTATGGAATTTTTTTGTTTTCTTTTGTTTTTGCTGTTGTAGAATTTGCTTTGGGGTCAAAATAAATAAAGAAAGAAAGAAGAGCTTTTAATATTTGAGGAAGAGATGAAAAATGTGATTTTTTTTGTTTTGTTTTGGTAAGAGAGGAAATGTGAACAAAAGATGAAAATATGAGAAAATTCAAATCATACAGTATATCATCAAGGAAATAAATATTTTGTTCATAAGTAAAAAACTAATAAGGAAATTTTTTATGTGATTTGGGTCAATGGTTGATCTTTATTTCTTATAATTTGAATTTTTTGAGATTATTTTGTAATAACAACTAAGATATTCATTCTTGTATAGTCAGAAAAATACGACGAACCATATGCATTTTGTAAATTAAGATTTTTTAAATGAGTCTTGGATTACTTGTTGATAAATTTTATGTTTTTTGTTTTATGTAATGATTATTGCCAATTAAACTCTTTATTTCTTATAATTTGAGTTTTTGAGATTATTTTTGTTTAACAACTAAGATATTCGTTTTTTATAGTCAGAAAATACGACAAACCATATGCGTTTTATAAATTAAATTTTTCTAAATCAGCTTGGATTACTCGTCGATAAATTTTATGTTTTTTGTTTTATGTAATGATTACCGCCGGTTAAACCAATGACATTTGATGTAACTGTTTTTGCAAAGCTAAAGCCTAAAGCTATATAAACAACAAATATTGTTGGTGGACTTTGCAATTCAAAATATAATATGTAATTTGATTTTGGTAAATAACTAAATTATATTAAATTATTTCATATTTATAATACCAAAATATGATGAAAATAATGAACAAAAAGTACTAATTTACTTAGTAAGTTGCATTTTAAATTTTTTAGTAGGCTTATAAACAAGTACTCACAATCATATTTATACAATCATCAGAATCGTACCAAGTTCCAACCTTGGAGCTTGAGGCCACAATTTTTTTTTTTAATGCATATAAGGACTAAGGTTTATGTCATATCACATATGTAATCACTATAGATAGCATTAGACTCTTATCTCAAGTCTTTTCGGCTTTTCAATAGAAAATGCCATTTGCTGAACACTATTACATAATAGATTGAAAAGAACTGAAAAGGAATACTCGAAGAAAAGAACTGAAAACCAAAAATTGAAGATAAGAAATCCGTAGTTTCCTACAAAATAATACCACTACTTTATAAAAGCCATATACTAAATTCAAGATTTTGCATCTTTAAAATCATAGAAAAACTTTTTAAACATGACAAACTTTATATAATTTTGTAATGAACGTGGACTGGGATCACGTGTGAGCGAGCAACTTTGGTTTTAACAGTATCTTTCTCTGAAAAGATTGGTTGGAGAAAAGAAAAGTTGAAGCGCAATATATGAGAAAACTATTCTCTGTCTCAGAATTCGACCAAAGACTCTGTTATTTTATACTTAGTTTCATGCATGCAATGCAGACAAAGTGGTCCACGTACACTTTTGATGTTTTGCATCTCTTTGTGTAACGAGATTCGACTTCTTTTATGCGTGTGTGCATGTCTATGGTCGCACTCTTCCACAATTTATGTTGCACAAATTTCCTTGCTTTGACTGGATTTTTTTATCTACGCAAAAAGATTGACGTTTTTTTTAATTCACACCAACAACAGAAAAAAACTAAGATCAATAACTTAACCAGAGGAGAGAGTAGAGCTGTAGGAGGATCAATAACTTAACCAGAGTCATCTAAGGAGAAAGTGGTTTAAAGGCTTGAGCAGAGTCAGGAGACAATAAATATTAAGAGAAAAGAGGTTTAGTAGAGAAGATAAATCATCAAGCTGTGCACAATCATAATCATCATAAACACTTAAATAATTTTTCACATTGAGCAAAGGTTATGGGGATTTTGAGATCGATTTGGTGGTGGTGGAAACACTCTCCCCCCTTCCTCTAAATCCTCACTCCTCGTCCATCTGCTCCTAAACACAGAGAGTAGAAATAACTCAGCACACAATGTTTTGCGGTTATTTCAGTTATCATGTTGTTCGATGTCTCTATATGATGCATCTGATTACGGATATCAAGCCTGATTCGGATTTTTGATGAAAACTCTAATCACACTAAGATATAGTTTCTCAAAGTGAAGGACAAATAAAAGGGTATGTAGTAAAAACTCAAATTTTTTGAAAAAACATCGAGGTACACAGCATAAAGAGATGTGAGTACCTGCATATCGGAGGTCCAAAGGGTTAGGTTGTCCCTCAACAACTGCATTATGAGAGTGCTGTCTTTGTAGGATTCCTCTCCCAGTGTGTCGAGCTCAGCAATGGCTTCTTCGAAAGCCTACAATCGTGAATCCAGCATAAAAATTTAGAATTCCTCCACAATAATAAAAACTGCATTACTAAATCTCCTATACACAATAATAAACGGGAAGTTCTAGAAGCAACAGAATGTAACATCATTATAAGAGTATCTGATTCTTAAAAAGAAGAGGAATTTTGAAAAAGAAAGCTGATGTAAAACGAAGCACAATGGATCAAAGATCAGTTCTTTACCGAATAAAACAACTTAAAGAAAAACAAGGGTACAACAGACATAGTCAACCAATGGTCAGTCAATCCTGTTATTCAAAACATAAGCAACCTCATTCAAGGTGCCAAAGATTGGTTCTTCATCCAACAATACATCTTATTCTTAAAGAAAGAAAGAGGTAAGAAACATCAAGTAGTGGACTGAGACTAGTCAACCAGTGGTCAATTCGCTTAGTCAAAACATCAAGTAAGAAACATGAGAAAACTCAGGTCAATTGACTTGTATTTGTTAACATAAGAAGAGCAAACATCAAGCTAGAAAACAGGAGACAACTGTCTAGAGACAAACTCAAGTCAACGACTTATATACCATAGAGCAAAAAAAGGTACTCTAACTCGAGACTTAAGAAGTGAAACAAAGGAAACAAGAAGAGTAACCTGTTTAGCCATGTT
Organism: Camelina sativa; assembly: GCF_000633955.1. NCBI lineage: Eukaryota > Viridiplantae > Streptophyta > Magnoliopsida > Brassicales > Brassicaceae > Camelina > Camelina sativa. Next base: position 23,171,384 of record NC_025692.1, on the reverse strand, counting down.
ACAAGCTTTGTCTGAAGAATTGAGAATCTCATAGTAGAACACTGAGAAATTCAAGGCCAGACCAAGCCTTATCGGATGAGTAGGCGCCATATCCGCAGCTGCGATATCCTTCAAAAGCATCACATCGCATCAATCTCCATCACAGTTTCAAAATCCAATAAATAAGTTAACATAGCAGTCTACTTTCTCAAAGATTAAAAAATAAGCATAGAAAGCTCAATTCCAGGCTATTTTTCTAGATCAGGAACTAATTACTAGATTTGGAATATATTACCATTACAAGAAAATCTTGAAAACAAACCTAAAAAATCAGATCAAATTCCAAATAAACAAACCAAACCTGAGCAGCTTTGTACGCGAGCATGGTATCTTCAGCAGCCGTTTTCCTCTCATCACCAGATTTGAACTCAGCCATGTAACGATGATAATCACCTTTCATCTTCAAGTAAAAAACCTTAGACTCACTCGCTCCAGCTGATGGGATCAGATGCGAGTCAAGGAGCTTAAGGATCCCAGAGCAGACGGACGAAAGCTCCGTCTCCACTTTAGATCTGTAGTCCTTGACGAGCGAGACGTGATCCTCGTTCTTCCTGCTCTCTTCCTTCTGCTCAATCGAGGACACGATCCTCCATGCGGCGCGTAGAGATCCGATCACGTTTTTGTAAGCGACCGAGAGGAGATTCCTCTCTTCGACGGTGAGCTCCTCGGCTGGAGTAGCGCCTGTGACTAGCTGTTCCATGAACTGAACCATCTCTTCGTAACGCTCCGCCTGCTCGGCGAGCTTCGCCATGTACACGTACTGGTCTCTGCCTAATGTCGCCGCCATTAGAGAGAGAAAGAGAGAGAGATTTTTTTTTTTTTTTTTTTGGGGAAATTTGAAGAAATTGGGAAAAAGAAAAGAGAGAAGAAGAATAAAGGGAAAGAGTCAGGTGGGCTATTTAACCCACGCGCGCGTGCGTGTCAGTTTTGATTATACGGCGTCGTTGGGCGCTGTAGGGTTTTGTAGAGTCAAGCGAGTGGAGTAATCTGGGGCGTGGGAATGTGGGGAGGGTTTTGAGTTTGTGATAAGAGCGAGTGAATGGACTATAATAATTTTTTAGTGTGAGTCAGCTTCTTGTCGCTTATAAAGTCAGAACTCAGGCTGGATTGCTGGGCCTTTATTACGCATGATATGGGCCTTTTGAAGTCCATTACGTTACTAGTTTTAAAAAAAAAATTATCAAGGCCAGGGGGTTAAAAAGTTTATAATGCGAAAACTTTTTCTTAAAGAGAAATAAACGAAGTAACGAACAATTATAATTTTTTTTTTTTTTATACTAATTAATATAGACATTAACATATTAATTACGCAATCATGTTTTTGATAGATATCTAAGAAAAAAAAAGTAAGAAAAGACAAATGTGTGAGTGATGATGGGCATTGGCTTTTATTGAAAAGTCCATGTGGTCAACGTGAGTCCTTTACAAATCCGAAACCTCGAAACATTTACAAAAAAGAAGAGGGGTTTGTTTTTTGTTTTGTTTGCATCGACGGTTGGGGGGAAACAAGCTCCGTCTAGGCCGGTATGGAAAGAGCTCGTCTTCTTTCGCCACGACAACAGTTTCACGCTAAAGCATTTAGTCTTTTTTTCCCTGTAACAAAATAAAAATCTCAACTTTTTTGCCTTTTTTTTTTTTTGGGCTTTAGTGAGAGAGAGAAGACGATCTTCATTGTTTTTTTTTCCCTCTCTTTACTACTCCATCCTTTTTTTTTTTTTTGGTTATGATAAAATTGATTGTCAAAGACCGATTCTTTTATTTCTTCTCCGTAATCGCAAGATTGACTTAGTTTGACAAAATCAAAAGATCATTTTGTTAACACTTGCGTCTCTCGTGGTCTTCCAAAAACCTTGTTTCTTCGCAGTGTAAGCTAAAAAGGACTTTGCTTTTCGTTTTAATATATAGCTGGTTTTTCAATTTTTTCTGCTTCTAATTTTGGCTTTCCTATGTCAATTACTGTGAAAGTTCATCATTTGGATTCTGTGGAAGATTGTTTTTTTTTTTTTTTTTAACTTCTCCAGAATTTTACCTTTGCTGCATTTGTTTCATGTATCTCTGCCATGATTGATTTGAGGCATTGTGTAAGATAGAATCGATTCATGGGTTTTTTTTGTTTTCCCATGCACTTTGATTGATGAATATATTTTTAAAATGCAATGATCTGCCTTTATTTAATCTTTTCAAATTGTTTAATTAACTTCAGATCAAAGCTTGAAGCTGCATAATAATGTTCAGGGAAAGTTTTCAAAAGAAAGGTTTACGAGAGGTATGTGAACCATTTTTTGCTAGCTTCGCTCTTTAAAAATACTCGCACTAGTAGTGTTTTGATGAGCTATATATAATGTTGACCCAGGAGGATGGTGCTTCGAGAGGAGCAAATACTAAGCGTGTTGTTCCTTCTGATTCGTTTGATGATGAGACATACTCACCTCATTCTGCAGATGGTTTGTCTGACTCATCATCGAGCGCTGAAGCTTCACATGTACTCTCTCTTCTGCCTCTCACAAGAAATTGTGATTCTTTACTGGTTATCTCCAATTTTACAATGACTCTGTCAAGCTGTTCCTACCTGATTAATTCGTTTGCAGGATGCAAAAAAGGAATGTGAAATTCCTCTGGTTGGAACTTTAGGAACGATAAAGAAGGAGACCTTTCCTTCCCGTTTTCCCACTTCCCATGCAAGGTGAGTGAGTTTTACAATATTCCTATCATGGTTTCTAATTCAATAATATTTCTCATTACCTTTTTCATTGAATGCAGTGAACAAGGTCCATGGTCTGCAATGATTTCCTATGAAGCTTGTGTAAGGCTATGCCTTCATTCATGGGAAACAGACAATGTCAGCGAGGCTTCATACTTCCTTAACAATGATTGCGCATTAATGCGACATGCATTTGGGTGAGACATCTTTTGGTGTATTTGTCTTGTTCTAAATCTTTATAGCAGTTGTTTAATGTTGAGAATCAAATATTTAGTTTGCAGAATTTCTTCCTTCACTCTGAAGAAGAACTACTGGGAAATAGACCTTCTAGCTTGGTTACTGAGACAACTGCTCCCAAATTTAAGAGAAGTGTTGGAAAAATTAAACTTCAGGGTATATATATCTGTTTATCTGTTTTCCATCCCATCTCATTTGCTCATATGATCTGAAGTGTGTAGTTCTACAGTTGGTAGGATCAAAATGGAATCAGATGGACAACCTTGTTGCAATATTTCATCACTAAAGCATGAAACTGTTCACCAGCACTTCGCGGAGCTGAATTCTACTTTGTCTTCTGGATGGAAAGCAGTGAAGAGAGTTCATGTCGCTCCTCGAGTTCCATTGAATGGTTCCCTTTCACGGAAAAGTTTGGAGTATATGCGCGCCTGTGCTCGCTACCTCAAACATGTCTCAAAAGTCCTTCAAAAAGAATTTGCTACATCTCACACCGGACCACGTTCTCTCAAAGCATTACAAGGTATATTTGGTTGCATTTTTACTGGTGTCATTACTGTTTTGTCTTCCTTTCTGAATGACATATCTATGAAATTCTTTTGTTGTCAGAACATTTTACGTGTTCATTAAGGCTGAAGAGCTCTGCCGAGGAGGATCAAGTTAAAACGCAACCTGGATCTGGAGAAACATTTGTCTTGTACGTTTCCTTGTACATTCATGATTTGCCTTTAGATTCCTTTTTCTTATAAAGCTGGATTTATAATACGGTTTCCCTTGTAGCTTACCAGATAGTATCGGTGATGATTTGATTGTTGAAGTTCGGGATTCCAACGGGAAGTTTTGTGGTCGTGTCTTAGCTTAACTAGCAGCTATAGTTGAGGAACCGGTGAGATATTTGTTAAGACTTAATTATGTTGTGTCCAGAAGATGATTTGGCTTAAAATATAAAGTTTAATTTGGCTGTTGTAGCAGAACGATCTTAAATGGTGGGCAATATATCATGAACCAGAACATGACCATATTGGGAGAATCCAACTTCATATAAACTACTCAAGCAGCTTGGATGAGAAAACTAAGGTACACGGTCTTTTTCCACATGAGAGCTTCTTTCAACCGTCTCTAATTGTATACTGACATACTTCCATTCATATTTAGTGTGGGTTGGTTGCAGAAACTTCAGCATATGACTTGGTCTTGGAAGTGGCTATGAAAGTTGAGCAATTTCATCGCCAAAATCTGTTGATCAAAGGGCCATGGTACTGGTTGCTAACTCAATTTGCAGCCTATTACGGTATTTCAGATGCATATACAAAATTAAGGTATGTAATTTACAGATTTTAAATTTGGTAACAAATTTTTTTTTCATGAACTTAAGTGATGTTATGCAATATTTCTCTTTGTTTTTGATTTGCAGATACCTTTCATATGTCATGGATGTCGCCTCGCCTACTAAGGACTGTCTTGATCTCATATATGATTTTCTGTCGCCTGTTTTAATGAAAGGCAATCACAAGGCTGTACTGAGTCATCAAGAGGTGTTTATGTTTGATCTGTGTTGTTCTTAATCAGTTCGGATCACGTTTTGCGATTCAAGTAGCTCATTTTTCCTTTTGCTGCATTGGACAGGATCGCTTGCTTAGGGAAATTAATGAACAAGTTCAGCAGATTCTTGCGTTGACATTCGAGAATTACAAATCTCTTGATGAATCTTCTTTTTCTGGAATCAAAGATGTTTTTGAGCCTCCTACAGGCATTCCAGCACCTGATATTGCGCCAGCTATCAAGCTTTATGGTCTTCTTAACGACATGTTGATCCCCGAGGCACAGCTAAGACTGTCCAGATACTTTCAGGTAAAATCAGACAGACACACACGGAACCTCTCTATCTTTCTCACTTGCCTCATGATTTATTTCGTTGCCTTCTTTCAGGCTGCTTCAAAGAAGAGGTCAAGAAGATACTTACTGGAAACAAACAATATACTTCTTAATCATACTGAGGATGCACAAGGCACTTCTCATCAGAGGATGAAGTCTTTAATTTTGAGCCTTAAGAACGAAATCTTAACTGATATAGCCATCCATAACTACAATGTACTCCCAAGGTTTGTCTAAGTTTCATATATACAGCATTAATATTACTAAATTAGTGTATCTCTCTTTTGATTCTCTCTGTAATCTCCAAAGCAGCTTTATAGACCTTCCAAAGATTTCGGCTGCAATATATAGTGTGGACCTATTCAAAAGACTGAAGGAATACCTTATCGCATGTCCCCCTCCTTCTCCATCGCCTCCTGTTGTCGACCTTATCATTACAACAGCTGACTTTGAAGCCGACCGCTCTGGCTGGAATATAGAGTAATATTTGCTCTTACAGTTACTTTTATCTGAGTACTTACGACTTTAAAATTTATCGTTTTAGACTTTTCTATTACTATAGCACTTTCATCTTCATGTTGGTAGTCCGATCAAAGGTGGTGTTACTGCCAAAGAGCTTTTCCATTCATATATTACTACTTGGATCGGAGAGAGAAAATGTTATCTATATGAATTCTGCAAGTCAGAAACGGTACTTAATTATCTTGCAACAACTTTTCTATAGTGCTGCTGAGACAAGAATGCATGTTAATGCCTTGACATCTGCAATTGGATACATTTTGATTTTTTTTTTTCAGGCAAAAGCATGTAGTGAGATTCAAGGCTTGACCTCTCCCTTTGTCGATGAGATGTATGAGTTACTCAACTCGACACTTGATGAGTATGATATCATCATCAGGCGTTGGCCAGAATATGGGGTCTCGTTGGAGAAAGTAAGTTGAACAATACAAAACTTGCAAAAAAGTTTTTGATTCTTTCATGGTCTCTTTACTAAACAATCACACGAATATAACCGCGTTGTGTATGATGAGTTTCTCCTTCTTCCATGTCTCAGAAGTCAGTAAATCTGTTAATCAAATACGACCAACTTATAAATGTTATCGTGTTTTCGTATGGAAAGGTTATAACGGATGTGGAGAGGGCTATTATTGAAGCGTTGGAGAAGCAGTTTTCCCGTAGTTTTGTCTCCGTTAAAGGAAAGCAAGGTATCTGCCCTGAAGTACGTCCAGAGATTGACACAAAAGGGCCAACTTAACCTCTACTCTGTTCCAAAAGAGGTATGTCTATACTTTTGTTTTAACTTAAAAGCTTTCATTTAGTTAGAACTAGTGTAAGAAAACTTTAATTAAACATATTGCAGCTTGGAGTTCTTCTAAATTCAGTGAAAAGAGTGCTTGACACATTACGGTCAAGTATGGAGAATCGATTCAAAGTATGGAACTCTTATCTCCCTGATAAAGAAAAGAGAGTTTTGGGAGAGCGGCTGAGCGAAGTGACAATACAGTTAAGAACCAGATTCAGAAGTTACATGCAAGCGCTCGTGGAGAAGCTTGCAGAGAATGTCGGTTACTCCTTTTTCTTTCTGAACTTGTTTCTGAGAATCTCTGTATTGTGCTTTCCTTGAGAAAATCTAACTTATGTAGCAGACGAGGATACAAAGCCACATGAGAATGAAGAACATCATCCAAGACTTGCAGGAAATAACAGCAGAACCAGACATTAGAAACAGAATGCAGTGTTTGAAAGATTTACTGGACAAGACAATTGATCACCTGCATTGTGTTTTGTCACTCGATCTGTTTGTCTTAATATGCAGAGGAATGTGGGACAGAATGGGACAGGTTAGTAAGGCAGACCGCATCACAAACCGTTGGTTTCTTGCACCATCATCATTAGTTTTCATTATTCTTATTCTGTTTTTTTTCTTTACAAAGGACGTGCTTCGGGTTTTGGAAGACAGGAACGACAATGTGACTTGGCACAAAGGCCTGAGAATCGCAGTTTCTGTAACTATCTCAACTCTTTCTTTATCACTGGGAAAAAAAACAGAAGAAAGATGTCTCTTGTTCTTATCTTGTTATTGTTATATGGTGTGATTTTGCAGATTTTAGATGAGATATTTGTGGCTCAAATGCAAAGCTTACTTGGAGATTCGTTAGAGGAAGAGAATTTGGAAGCACCGAGATCAATGATGGAGCTTCGGGCTATGCTTTTGTAAAGATTCAGCTAACTAGTAATTAGAAAGACAAACAGAGAAAAAAAAGAAAAAATAATAGGAAAAAGTTATAACAGTTAAGCATGGTGTAGTTAGATTAGCGAGGACTTGTTATGCATATGTTCATAGTTTTTTTTGGTTATATGCTTAATAGAATGATTACATATGCATAACACAAACTCAGGGATCATCGTATCGTGATCAGGTTTCATATTGAAATGAATCAAAATTGATAAGGAGTTGCTGAATAAAAAGGGCGGGAAATTTTCTTATTAAAAAAAAAAATTCGTCGCCTGAGAGATTCGAACTCTCGCGGGGAGACCCCATGTACTTAGCAGGCACACGCCTTAACCACTCGGCCAAAGCGACTTTCTTGTACTTTAAAGGATATTAAAATACTTAAATTGAGTTTGTACTAGAGCAAGCTTACTCGCATACGCATACACTACTGTCTGTTGCGCGCGTGGGGTATGCGTTGTGTTGTGGTTGTGGAAAAGAGAGAAACCACTTGCGCTTTGTTTCGATTGGTCTGGTTTCTTCTTCTTCTTCTTCTCGCCGCAGGAGGAAGAAAAAATGATCTGTTCATCGCAGCTCTCACAGCCAATGAATGGCCTCAAAGACATTGTTGAGAAGCGAAATTTTAAGGTTTTTAGCTCATCCTTGTCTCAGTTTTTACTGTCTTTTTCGATCATCATGTTTTCGATTCAATTGATCTTTGTTACCTAATGGGTTTCTCTAATTGTATAATATGCGCCTTGTAATTTGGTAAAGCATACAAAATTTGGATTAAAAAATATGTGAATCATTAAACATCTAGTGAATTGCTAAACTTGGTGAAGTGTGTGTCACAACTCACAGGCATGGCTCTTAGATCAGTATGGAGTCCTTCATGATGGCAAAAAGCCGTACCCGGGTGCGATATCGACATGTACGTTCTCGTCTCTTCTATTGGGGTTTTACATTTTGTAGTTGCTATAAAAACCAATTCTTTCACTGTTCAATGTTTAGGTAGGACTTTGGATTCAGTGTTGACTATATTTGATATAGTCCAAATAAGTTGTGAAACCGATCATTATGCTTTGAGATGTTCCTTTATTGTTAGTTTTCTTACAGATTTATTCGCGTAATGACTGATGTAACTTTTGTTTACTTGGAGTTACAGTGAAGAATCTTGCAACAGCAGGTGCCAAAATTGTGATCATTAGTAATTCCTCTAGACGTGCTTCAACTACTATGGAGAAGTTGAAAGGCCTTGGCTTTGATCCTTCTTTCTTCACCGGAGCTATAACAAGTGGTGAACTAACCCATCAATCTTTGCAAAGGTTATTTACAAAACAACTTCTTCTTCGGAATATAGATGCTATTTAATACTTTGTTCAACTTACTGATTAATGTATGTTGCAGGAGAGATGATCCTTGGTTCGCTGCACTAGGAAGGAGTTGCATTCACATGACTTGGAATGACCGAGGAGCAATCTCTTTAGAGGTTACTTTTCATCTTGTATTTGGTTTCTTACTGATTTATCAATGAAGGTTTAGTAGTAGGTATATGATGTAGTTTTTGTTTCAGGGTCTAGGTTTAAATGTTGTGGAGAATGTAGACGAAGCTGACTTTGTTTTAGCTCACGGCACTGAAGCCTTAGGACTTCCTTCTGGCAGTGTATCTCCAATGCCTCTTGACGAACTTGAGAAGATTTTGGAGAAATCTGCAGCTCGAGGACTCCCCATGATCGTTGCCAATCCAGATTACGTGACTGTCGAAGCAAATGTTTTTCATATCATGCCAGGTACATATACTTACATCTCTGAAACTATCCAATTATGATGGTATAAAGAAGCATATAAACATTCTCTCATTCATGATTTATACAGGTACACTAGCTTCCAAGTATGAAGAACTCGGGGGAGAAGTGAAGTGGATGGGAAAACCTTATAAGGTTTGAATATTTAACTATCAAGTATCAACTTACTACTTTGTGTCTGTATAATGGTTTGTTGACTGTTTGTATTTCGCAGATGATCTATGAGTCTGCTATGGCAATCGCAGGAGTTGTCAATCCATCCGAGGCTATCGCAGTAGGAGATTCGCTACATCATGATATAAAGGGAGCAAATATTTCAGGGATTGAATCAATTTTCATCACTGGAGGGATTCATGGTAATGAGCTTGGTCTCACTTCGTTTGATGAAGTTGCAAATCTGGACTCAGTCAAGACCCTTACGGCTAAACACAGCGCATTCCCAGCTTATGTATTATCAGCCTTTAAATGGTAGTTTTCATGTACAAATCATATTATTGATTCTTGATCAACATTTTGCCTAACACTTGAGAGAGTAATTTTGAAAACTCACTTGCTGTGAATATAACACTTATTGCTGTGTGAATGAGAGTAAGATACAAAATGAAGTTACATATTACACAAATGAATCTGGAGCTTAAAGGTTAGCATAAATGCGCCGAATTTGCCCAGCCATTAACCTCACAAGAAAGAATAAATACACAAGGAATCTCCGTTGCTGGATAATATCACTGCAAGATCTCTATGCCATTTCACGACTTAAGTATCTTAATCCAGTTCACTAACAAGGTCCCTAAGAGAGGGAACCTTGATGGCCAGAGTTTTGTAGAGTCTAGAGTAGCGAGCTCTTGTGCCATCAGCTGTTTTAGCTAAAGCCAGCAAACTTAGAGCTTCGGGTAATTGCGCAAACATTTGTTTCATTTCCTCTAAGCTCATGTTTACTAGAACAGAAGGTCTTGGGACAACTCTGACAATTTCCCCTCCTTTGGGCTCTTGAACTCGTGCGTCAGCCTTGATCACGAGCTCTGAGTTGGTGTTGCCTCCACATTTTATGATGAATGGGGCTGATGAACCTGTGTTGAATTGCAAAACATTCCACTGAGATACATCAGTATCACCTGAGGATATTGATTCTAATGAGGGTCTCCGGTCGTGTGATCGTTCCAGAAGATTATTATCCTCTTGTTCAGGAATCGTCTGCGGTCAAGAGAAACAAGTTAGTTTGTTCGATATCTAATCCGGATATCAACATTATATCAGGTAGAGTTCTTTCTGTCTATGGTAGGTTCATGGAGATAAAAGGTACCTCGACCAACTGGTGTGCTGTAGCAATTTCTCTTTGTGCACATGGATGATCGATATCAAGAAGAGAAGGCATTCGCTCAGTGAGTTCATCAAGGGCCTCAAGTAATGCTTTCTTCTTGCTTTTACTCAAAACATGGACAGATGCTTGTCTTGTAATTTCCTGCAAGATGCAAATTAAGTTATTGACCAAAAATTAACCAAAAACAAAGATCAATTATGAAGCAACATGGTCATAGATGGAGGTATAAATACCTTGACTTGCTTCAAAATGCCATCCAGAGAAATGAGAGATGCTAATCTTGAGTCTTCAGCTGCCGTCGAAGGGTTTGGAACAGGAGAACTGCCTTCTTCCAGGTTAAGCAAAGCTGCATCGCTTCTCATTTGTTGTAAAATCTGAAAAAGAAAGCAAAACAAAAGTCAGAGCACAAGAACGTTTTAATTAAAAATTAAAGCAACCCAGAACTATGTCATTTATTTTCAGGCACGGTGGTGTACCTTTCTTCTTTTGTGGTCAACAGACTCGAGAGCTGATCGAAGCTTAGCCACTTGACCAGCATCTTCTGCCTCTTCTGCCGCCAAGGTGCCAGCAATATCCTATTGTACGGTTCCATATTAGTCATCATTCCAGAATCCATACTAATTATTCAGACTAAAACCTTAGACCTCAAAAGTAGGCAGACACAGAATCAGCTACTTAAAGACATCTTTTATTTCAAACCACTGGGAATGTCTATCTCCTAATTCCACTGAGACTATCTTTTTTAACCAATGACATCGCATACCTTCATGTGCTGCATTTGAGAAGTATAGACACGTTTTGCATACTCAGACAGAAGCTGCCCGAGAGCATCTGTGTGAGGTGACACCGCAGCCCCTAGTCCAGCCATCCAGCCATCCATAATTGCCGTGGAAAGAAGCTCTAGTTGGCCACCAGTTCCTCCCGAGACATCATCTGCGGTCACGGAAAGAAACTCAAAATGTTCTGCAAGCCATAACCGAATCTGTCGCTGCAGTTCACCAGCCGGAGTGTGAACAAATAATGCAGCCAAGGCTTTGTTCCCAATAGCAAAGCTTTTGGCTTCATCTTGCATTTCCCGCAGCTTAACTCCAGTAACTTGCTGCCTCCCAGTATCCTAGATGATTACACTCAAGAGCATAAGTGTCTCTTAGGTAGACTCGAGCATCTTTGAGAATCAACTGCACTTCCAAGGTAAATTTTACCTGTTCAAGTCCACGCATTCTTGACACCACAGATGCCAACTTGTTTTTCCTTTCTGCTTTTATATTTACTTTAAAGCCATGGATCTGCGTATCAAGATATCGAACTGGGGATCTACCTGGGCTGCTACCCCTGCTAGTGCTTTTACTTCTACCAGTATTAGGCTTCTCAAGAAAGCACTCGACAGGAGAGACCTAAATAAAGAGGATAGGTTTAATTTTTCCAGGGGAGATAAAATAGTCATACAAGCCAAGGCCAAAGCTAAAATAAAAATCAGCTACGAGTCGTCTGCCTATGCTCACCCTGATAGACTGAAGCTCAGGTGATCGCGCCAGTAAGGACCTTATGTATAATATCCTAACTCGGGAAACAAGCATGGTATCCATTACTCTTCTTGGTTCCATTTTACTAATAAATGAAAAGACAGAATCTCTGATCTCAGCAAGGATTTCATGCTCTCTGGAAGCACCAGCCTTGATAACAGCTGCCAAAACCTGCAAGTCAATAATAAGAAAAACGCTTCCCAAAATAAGGTGATACCCAGAGTCCACCATAACCTTCACTATCCAAATAATGATACAAGGTAGGTGTCATTTCAAATAAGTATACCACTGAACTGGCTAAAACGATAATAAAACAACTAGCTATTAACCAAGTACCAGCATTAGTAGCTTGTTTGCACCGTCAGCAATGGCAGCAAGACCTTCATATTCTTCAGGGTCAAAGTCGTTCAATGCAGCCGTCAAGTATTCTCCAGCTGGCGTGGTCTTAACTATATCAGAGCCAGATTTTACTACAGTAATTGCTCCGTCATTCTTATTTGATCTGGATGGTATAGCAACAGCTTCTTCCGAAAATGCTTCTCCCCTACTATTTCTCTCGGAGACAGAAAATTACATTTAGTCAATAAATTGAAAAATACAGAATAAGAAATCAAGTGTTCAAACGGATCACGAAGTCACCTGTGAACATTGGCAGGCTGATTGTTTGGTGAGGCTTTTGATGAGGGACTCAATCCCTAAAATAAAAAATGAATACGAAAGTTTTTTAAATGGAGTGCAGGGAGCAAGGAATTCTCTACGTGCATAGTGTTGAACATACAATAGCAACATTCAAAAAAAAAGAACATACAATAGCAATTAATAAAGAACAGATGTAATTTTTCTCCCAAAGCTATAAGAGAGCAGTGAGGGAGATACGATACTGAAGCATGCTTAATTCAGCATAATGATACGTGCTCTAGTTTAGGTGTCTTGGTTTATTGGTTTAATTATAGTTCCTTTTAATATTTCCTTTTAAACATTAGGATTAGGGTGATGATTTAAGTTGTATGAAAACCCATATAAGGTTCTCTATTGATTAATAAGAGGGGAAGCCCCAAGAATTAACCTTAATCTCTAAGAGAGAATTAGGGTTATGAGGGAGCTAAGCTTTCAATCGTTTCTTAGTTCTCAAGCAAATAGTTGGCTCATAACACATAACTGCACAAGAGAAAAGAACTACCTGGGTGGAAACAGCCATTGATCTTTCTGTTAATCTGTCAAACAACTTTTCGTTTTCTTCATGCAATCTCTGCAAAAAACATTATTCTCATCAGATAAATGAACTAGTGCAAATATGAACGCTTCAGCCAGAGGGAAAAAAACTCCACCAATCATAATATGTTCAAGAGTAAGACAAAGCAGAACCTCAATTAGTGCATCACGTTTTTTCAGTTCGTCCTCAAGTTTCTTGGTAACAGAAGAATCAGTTGTGGTGTCAGCTGCTTTTGGTATTGAAGAAGATTGTAAGGCATCTCCTGTTCTTGTTGCGTTGGATTTAACGGCTTCACCTACTTGTGATTCCAAGTCTATAATTTTGGCCTGAATCAAAATCAAATAAGATACAGGAGAACGATATGACTACCATGTGCAGAGAAGTCAACAAATCCAAAACTCAATTGCATTGCATAGATCTTAAACTTTAGAGAGTAGCTACTTATATTCGTGGAGCACCAACCTGGAGATTTTGAATGGTGGAATCTTGTTGTTGCATTTGCAGCTTCTGTTCCTGATCCAACTGTAAAAATTGAGCTATTTGATTTCTTAACTGAGAATTCTGCTCCTTCTCTAGTCTATGTTTGTCTACAAGCATAGTATTCTCTGACTGCATCAAGTACAAGACGGATAATGAGCAACAAAAAAAAGGTTATAAAGAATTGCAGAGAATTCAAACAAGAAGAACCCAGGTGAAGCTGATAACCTTCAAATCTGATTGCAATGTAAATGAAACTTTCCACGCCCTCTGCACTTCACTGTAGAGCAATACACACTGGTCATTTGCATCTTTAAGTGCTTGTTTTAAGCCCACAACCTCTTGTTTCAGATTCTGATTTTCTCTCTCTTTCTCCAACAGCTCCTTCCGAGCATCACTTGCCTGCAGGACAAAAGGTTATCTATGTTGTAGCAAAAAGTATCTCTTGAAACAGGACAAGCTAGTACAGTGTAATTTTATTTTATTATTCTGTTCTCTAGAAATTGGGAGCTAGAAGTGGGAGAGATAGAACGAACAGATCAATCAAGCCAAATCCTGAATTGCACCATCTGACGTCTGTATTCTCGTTTCTTAACTGTTTCTCTTTTTCACTTTCACTTACCACATCTCTCCATTTCTTGATTGTATCTCGATTTCCAAGACTTGGTATAGTATTCCTAGCTCTAGCAGCATAACTGAGAGATGCTATTGTTTCAGACAAGTTTTGTGCACTCGGACAGATGTTAACAATCATCAACGTTTTGGAGCTTCCCCCTACACATCAGGATATTGCATCTCAGTTACACAGAGCTTCAAAAAATGGTGGAAAACCCTTAAACAAAGAAAAGATTGAGATTGAAATAAGAGGATAAGATGCATGTATTGAAAAGAAGATAATTTTACCTAGTGAATCTGCAAGTATTCTTGTAAGCATTGAATTCTCATAGGGAATTGAATCCTTTTCTGACGTCAATGAGGATAAAACATCTCCCAACCTATAGAACCAGAAATATATGCAGTAAGTTAACAGAATAAATTATTGCATTGAAGCCTACACATGGAAAACTTTGTCAGACCTTTACATGATAAAGATGCAGACGTTATATAGCTTACTGTTAAAGAGGAGTGAATAAAAAAGAGAAAAAAATCTGACATACGTTGAAACCGAATTCATGACATGCAACAGATCAGTGACATGGTCTCCACTGTCATCTTCCACGGTTAAACCTTCACTTCCAGCCATGTCAACTAGAGAAAGCTTACTATATATGTTTTCTCCAGTAATCGTGTTACTATAGTATATGTGTATTGTGACAATCCTGCCAAGAGAGAAGCCATCCATTAAAGACATATGAATAGAGAACCTTAGCAGAGAATTATCTCAATATAACCAAAAGAGGAACATTTCAAGAACAAAATAAAACATACAGATGGGTCACGTTAAATTTTGCTTTATCATTGCCCCGGTTCTGAAATGCAGATTTTAAGACTCTTAAGAACTCCAGAGGATTATCAACTTTTTCCTGTCTGAGCTCTATAACAGATTCGTCTAAACCCATGGTTATCTTCGGCAAGTTGCTCTGACTGTCCAAAAGTAGATCTCTGATCTGAAAATTAAAGTTGCTGAATTAGAAGTTTCAGATTTCATTACAGAACCATCTTGGCAATACAACATAGGCCAAAAGTATTAGTACTCCGGACACAACTGGAGCACCTGTTCATTATAGATCTCAAACACTGAAAGAGAGAAACTGAATCGAGATGTGGAAGTTGAATCAGAATTGGCTAGGTCGAAAAGTTCCTCAAAACAACGTGCATATAGACCACGGTCTTGATTCGAACCTTCCTGCGAAACAACAGCCAATAAAGTTGATTCAACGAAGAGCCATAGGGAGATAACAAATCACTGTGAAAATAGACAGCAACAGAATTCCATTGATATAGGTGCTCAACAATATGTGACATATTTGTAAACTTTTAGAGGAAAAGGAAAAGAATGGTAACCAAGGTGTATGTTTTCCCTGCACAAGTTTGTCCGTAGGCAAACATGGAGACGTTAGATCCATCCAGTGCAGATTGAACAAAAGGTTGGACATCGCTGAACAGGGCAGCTGAGGAAAAATTACAGTATAAGTACAGAGATCGCATTGTTGCAGCTTTTGTAGATTGAAACCAGAAAGAGCTCATGACAAAAGGAGAGACTACATTTACAACGAACTATGGTACTCACCTTGTCCAACATGAGGTCCATAAACCCGGTCAAACTCAAAGTCCTTCTTGGGATTGGACAGAGTATCATCATTAGTATTTACACATATGGTGCAATCCCCAGGGAACTCTATAATAGAAGGACCTTCATCCTCAAACAATGGCCTAGCACGGCAAAATACCTTTATATTCCCTGAATTACGAAAAACAATTCCACATTAATCAACAGGCTGCAGAGAACTATCAAGAACATCTGTGAACCTATCTATACCCAAAGAAAGATTATAAATTTAGAAAGACTCATGACATTGGTTAAGGAAGCTTGGTACCTTTGGCTGTTAACAAGTCATTGAACAGTCTTTTCTTCTCATTGATAAGTGGAGATATCCTAGCCTCAGTCTCAAGGACAAATTGATCTGTGGTGGTTTATGTAGATAAAAATAAATACAACACACTACCAAATATCCCAACACACTTACATAGACTTCTAACAAACCTCGTGCGGTGTAAAACACTGGTGAAACACAAAACTTACCCAATTTACGACTTTTCTCAGCGAGAACACCTAAATAACGGGTAACCCTATCAAGCTTTGCATTAGAATACTCCTGCAGATCAGTAGCTTCTTGTCTCAACTCCAAGTAATCTTCTTTTGCAAGCTGTTCAACCAAGTCACATACTTTTCTTAATAAGCAATGGCTTCAACACTAAATCTTCCATCAAATCCCACAAATATATGATGATATAACATCTACAGACTCAACTTACACTTACTAACTCAACCCAAAACCCAATCCAAGTATACTATGGAGTGAAAAAAAAGGAAGTGACAAATGTAATCACCTTAACTTTATCCTTTAA
>NC_025692.1:23134389-23154368 GCF_000633955.1 Camelina sativa | reverse complement strand
AAAAAAAAAAAAAAAAAAAAAAACTCACCAAACAATTAAAAGCAGCAGCTTTTTGAAATTCGAAGCGGAAGAAGAATTCAAAAGTTTTTGAAAATTATTTTCTAGATTTTGATTTTGGCTTCTCTCACTTCGGATTTTTTTTTTTATTTTTCCCTCGGGTCTGGTTAGTATACAAAAACATTCCAAAAAAAGAAAAAAAAAAAAAAATGAAAGGCGGAGAAGGTCCCTTTTGATGAACTTCATACGACGTCGTCCTCTGTGAGAGAAAAAGAAAAATTCAATTTTTTTTTAAATTCGAGAAAAATTGAATAACGCCGACGATGCCTTTTGAGACACAAATATTTTGTGATCTGCGTTACTTCACGACGCCTTATCGTGTTCGTTTTCGTTGATATATAAATCTCACTACCAAACAACTACGTTGACTTTTCTTATATGTTAATGTTTTTGGATAAAGTAGATTTTCTAATTTCAGTTAATCACATAATTCTAATTTCTTATCTTTTGAAAAAAATAGCTAACTTAAACTTTTTCATTTATTCTGTGTCACGAATGGTACTATGTACCAAGAAGAGTGAGAACTAGGAACAATAATTTTTCGTATTAATTTAGAAAACCACATTACACTTGTCACTTGATAGCATCCAGCATAGGTTCAAGTAATCGCGGAGGAAGTAAAACGCTCAAACAAAACCCTTGAATGCTAAAACAAATGACGAGTAGAGTAGTACATGAAAGAACAAGACAAGAAGAGAAAGCAGCTGATGAGCTTTTTCGGTCGCTTTCTAAAGCGCTTTTCATTCCCTCTTGGATTTCGAGAGAGCTCTTTTTCGCTGACCAAGCATGTACCTGTACATGTGTGGACTACCTGCAACAGCCAAATTACATTATTAGTTGTGGGATCAGAACTGATACAGAGGTTCATGTCATATATTCTTTATAAAAACGTCATATGGGTTTGTGCCTGGGACATATATTGCAAGGACAACTATTGCTGCATAGAAGTAGTCGAATGAGAAGTTCAGTGTGTTAGGCATCCTAACGCTGTACATCTCCGATGTCTGCAGAAAAAGAAGAAGAAGCAAAAGAAACCATTCAGGAATCAACCATATATACATACTCTCCCCTGTTCCCAGTGAAATAGAATCCGAAACTTGTAACTCGGCATCAAAGTCAAACTTTTAAGCTTCTCTATGGAGGATCTTACAGTGAAGTATTTCAAGTCAACAAACAGTTCCTGTATACTTAAATCTGAGGGAAATGGCTTTAACAGTTCCATGTCTACTCTAAGAGCTTTAAATTCTAACACACAAATGGGTGTAACGACATGTAATAGGTCATGTTCACAATGACGGATGGAAGGATTCTGGCTACCACCCTCACCAATTTAACCTAACTAACTCAATACTTGGTTCTGTATAATCTTATACAAGACTCAAGCGACACTACCCATGGGAAAAAGTGGATTAAGTGGTGATCGAAGAAACCTAGCATATACTAAGGAAACATAACAATGGTTCAAATTGGTATATTGTGAAGAAAAGGTTTTTCCTCTTTTCTAAGAATTGACATGAGCGCCTGTTACCTTGATGTGTGGTAAGGCAAGGTAGATAAGACCAACTTCACTGGTGATACCGGTAGGGTATAGCAACGAAAAGCTGCTGTATCTGAAAAGATTAACGAGAGAAAAATAAATGAGACGAGACTTTCAGATTAATCTATCTTTCAACGTGTATTATATTGCATATGAATGGCATACCTGAGCCACAAGTGCCATGAAGGAGCAAAGCCTAGAGCTTCCTTAAAGCCAAAAAAGGAGTAGCGAATAATCTGCAATAGTAAGCAAATTTGAAACTTTTAGGCGCCTCTGAGTGAATTATTCAATCAAACATATGAACTAAAGCACGTGATCCTAAAAGGAATCTACTAGGATAAGACTTCAACCAAAATGGAGTAAAGGGTAAGAAATGATCTTTAAGGTCTAATTGTTATTTCAAAGAGTCATATATAAGTCAAATCTTGTCTGCCAGACATAATAACAGCGAATCTCTTGATCTGTACTTCAACAAAACATGTGACAGGTAACTTCCAAAGCATCAGGAAGAGAAGCAAGCAACGTTTTAGACATATCAGATTCAAGACATACAATGAAACTGGTAAATCTATCTTACTAAGAGTGATAATCAATGGTTTTAACAGAGTCAGAACAAAGACTAGAATTAATCACCTCTGTGATAGACCAGCTTATAACCAGTGACGTGACCAAAAAATGAGATCGGACCTGAAATTTAAAGTAGCAAAAATCAAACGATCAAATCAAGAAAACTGCAACAATCAAGAAGAAATTAATAAACTCGTAATGCTGGTAACTTTTCTAAGTTAACCTCTGGGAAACTGTAAAGGATCCCCCAAGTGAGAAATAGCCTTGAACCTATCTGTGGCAGAGTTGCAGAAACAGGAGATCTGACCAAACCTATTCGAGTTTAGAGACACAGCAGAACACAAATCATAATCACTACTAGTATCCGATTTCACCAGCTTAGAGACACAACAGAACACAAATCAGGCAACGGTCTTGAGATGTTTTTATCAAGCTGGGTAAGTGCAAGTTTGAATAAAAAAAGAAAAAGGTGTAATGGATCAGATCACTCACCTACTAATCCATGAAGAATCTGCTCCAAACCCGGAAAATTCCGATAAACCCAGATTTGAATCAGGCAAAATCAAGCACAGGAAGAAACCAATCAGTTGCAGCAAAAAAAAGAACACGAATTGCGATAGTCAGGGGACTCGAACCTCGAGAACGGCAGCAGTCTGAGCAAGCTGGAGAGGCTTCTCAACGGCGTCGTAGACATTTTCATATCCCGTTTCCCTCAAAGTCTTTACCGCAAAGTACAAAACTTGAGCCCTAAAACCCAAAATGTCACCAAGATTAAAAAAAAAAAAACGATCCAGCAAAGAGTGAATAAGAAGAGAGTCGAGGAATTGGACTTGCCATCCAGCAAAGACGATCCAGTTATAGAGAGTGAGGTACACACGCCTGACCATGGAAAGTTACTAATCGATAAAGTTTTGCTGAGAGAGGAAAGAAAAGAAGAGTACAGTAGGCTTTTAATGGCGGAGAGATGGGAGTAGGAGGAGCATTTATGAATTTACATCATCAATACTATAGGGAGAGAGACAGGTAAGCTACTTCTCAACCGTCTTCTCCGGATATTTATTAATTTAAAACCCATATGTTTACCCAACTATCACGAAACGACCCCTATATTTAATTATATGATAACATCAACCCCACAACTTCCACAATTGTGGGAGCCTGGGAGGGAAATCATTAAAAATCACATTAATTTCAATCATAAATTACATCAAAGAGTGTTAAAAAAAAATAGCTAACACTTTGAATCCATCTCACTGCTCGCTCGGAGCACCCGAGCTTGGTTGAGATTGGCCATCTTTCTGTTCCTTATCTACCACCAACGGTCCGTTTCCACCAGATCTGCGAGCACCGGTGAGTTCTTTAGTATCTGTTTCCACGGAAGAAGAATGTATCTCTTCTTCGATTGGAAGTGTTCTCTTTGCGCCCTCTAGTGCAACTCCAAGTACTATATTCTCTTCCAAAGCTGATCTAGACGCTGACGATGCTGAACTACCTGTTTCATCGGTCTTTGGTGACTTTATTGTGCTACTACTTCTCTTGGCCTTTGCTTTCTCAGCTCCTGATGTTTCTGTATCCTTTGGGGTGGTCGCCGGTTTAGAGACCACTTTGATACCAGGCTTTGCTACTAGTTCATCAGGTACTTTGTTGGTATCAGGAACCGGCGATTCTCCAACTTTTGCAATCTCCTTTGGATCAGGAGGAGACGTTTCTTTTGACTTTGGACTCGAACCCTTATTTTCTTGCTCTGCGGTTGGTTTTGATGCACGGTTTTGAGATTTTGATTTGTCTTCTCCATTGATTTTGTAAGAGGGTTCGATTAGCATCAAAGGACGCCGAGAACCAACACCTCCAGGTCCGTACATCGATTCCCCAAATGGTGCATTTTCCACGTCAGCATCTGTGTACATCTTACGGATCGTACGAATTGGTGTAGCTAGACGTGCTCGGTGGTGGCTTATGACTCTTAGAAGGTCCAACAATATAGCTTCCTGTTTCACCAATACAAGAAAACAAAAGCAATAAAGTCACTGGTTCCTGTGAACCTTGGGTAGATGATAAGATAAATGACTTCAAATTTACCTTAACACCCAAGTATTCTTCGTGATGACACGTCTTCACAAAGCAAGAGATCAGTATCTGTAAAGTAAAAACGAGAACCAGATGTATGAACAAGGCCGTCCAATGTTTCCTGAAATATCTGATCATCACTTCAAGATGGGTGCAAAAGAAGAGATAGGTATTGAAGTCTAACCGAGAGGGCCTGATTTTCTGGAATGACATTCTCCAAGAATACCCTTCTATGTAACCTCTGCTGCTCAACCATAGGATTCTTGGCCAATACTTTCCGCATGTCAGCTACAATATTCTGTTTGGCGAAGTTAAGAACAAGAATCAGCTAAAAGAACTCCATGATTGGCACTTAATTTGTCTAAGTAAT
Source organism: Camelina sativa (assembly GCF_000633955.1). Classification (NCBI taxonomy): domain Eukaryota; kingdom Viridiplantae; phylum Streptophyta; class Magnoliopsida; order Brassicales; family Brassicaceae; genus Camelina; species Camelina sativa. Next base: position 23,149,770 of record NC_025692.1, on the reverse strand, counting down.
TAACGACCATATAGGAATTAGAAAACGCACATTTATTTTGTTGACATCCAAGTGACTGATTGCTAGGTGAGTTTTGATACGCCAATGAGTTTTCTGAGTAAGGTTTCTCACGACATTGACTGTGAACTTATGGTTTGGGATGTGGATTGCCTCACGGTCTTCACCTCTTATGATTGTTGGTGACCACCAACCAACATGCTGTAAATGCATTGGAACAAGCATTTCAGAAAGTTAGTTAGCGCTAATCTTACGTTAATGTTCGGGCAAAGCAATGACGTGCAAGGAAGCTAGTTCAAAAGTCACAATATATATATATATAAGCTCAGAGATTCTAATACTAACCTCCACAGTACCAGAAACTTCATAACCTTCTATCTTTGTTTGAATCCACTCATTCAAAACAAATGGCCGGGTTGCATGAATCATAACACTTGAAAGAAAGTTTGTCAAAATCTGGAACAAAAAAAAAACTCAGTTTCTATGAAATATCTTTTGCATGCATAGGGAAAAGAACCGTCCACAGCGAACAGTGAATATTCTGAAGAACCCAGTAATCAAAATGAGAGTCAGGTTTCACCTCACGGCCAGCAAGAGTAATCAAAACTGTCCCAAGACCTCCAGCAGTGAGCCATTTTTGTGTAGAGAAACCCAGCAACTCCATAAAAAGTGATACAGCAGCAACCCATACAGCAGAATATACTGCTTTTCCAGCAAATTGAAATCCCATCTGTACACAGGGGCAGATTAGTAAAACAAATTGAGAAGCCAATTATATTTTCGATAGAGATTTCTGATCTTGCTAGCAGTAACACAAAGCTCAGACATGCAAGATAGACCAAACATCCTAAGAATAATAACTCTACAGAAAAGATTATAAAAGCATTTTTTTAAGAGTGTAACTTTACATACATTTCTTGTATCGCTCGGATTACTGGTTTCTATGAAGAGCTTTTGTGTTTGTTGGATAAGACTGCATGGGAACATCTAACCAGAATCAGAAGTCATGAGATGTCCACATAACAATTTCACGTGATAGAAGCCACTAAAATACAGAAACATAAATGAAGACATAGTATTATATTTAAAGAAACCAGTACCCTTACCTGGATATGCAGTAAGCAAATGCAAGAACCGTTGATAGTGACCTTACAAAATTCAAAAGTCGATCCTTCACAATTTTGCTAGCTTCTGTAGGAAGGACAATGGGATCTAATGCCCTATATAAGGAATAGTCACCATCGGTCAATTATCTCAATAAAGCACCAGATAAGGATATCACGAATATATCTCAACAATTTAACATCAGAGAGTCCCAAAGAACTACTTGATAGGTATACCTGCAGATGAATAGAGCTCCTAACCATAGTAGCAGAGGTTGAACATACGACGTCATAACATAATACGTACCACTTTTCTTCCAACCGTTATCATTCTTCTACAGTGTTTCAAAAGTAAAGATTCAGAATATCATATACAAAAGATACCACATTGCTTTGCCAACACAGAAATGAAAACATTAAACAAACAAAAAAACTGCATATAAACTTGAATGGCTGCACCTACATTGAGTAGTAGGTTTCTTCCTTGACGAACAACAGGCACTAAACCCCACAGGGAGAAAACAAGAAGAGCAACAGCTGGAACCAACTTATAAACAAAAGGGAATTGTTGTATCGACCCCTGTGACCTGCAAACCACGGAGTGGAACTATTTACAGAGTGTATTAAAAGGAACAAGAGAAATTAACAGAAACATATATGGACCCCTTAAGATTTCCCCACCAAAAATTTTCAAATTTACTAAGGGGAAACATGGACATGACAAGTCATGCACACATCAGTGCTCGGCTACATCCGCGATTTCTTTTGAGTAGAAGATATTCATTTTTATTGTAAGTTAGATGCCTAAAGATTACTATGCAATCCTTCAGATCCACAGATCAACTAAATAGAAACGATGATAATTTCACAATCTTCCAAGGTAATCATTCTGCATCTGATGATAGGAAACAAGAGGGCTTACTTTGCTAGCACCACAGAGACAGCTTTAACAGCAGGTTCAATTGCGTTGCTGCCTACAGAAAAGGAATGACACCGAAAAGCGGTGGTTCTTGATGGCACCGAACAAATAGGCCTACGAAGGTAATCCGAGAGTAGAATATTGTTGAAACCATGTCGGCCTAACTGTATACAGAAAAGTAATACGTTACTATATTATCAGCAAACCAAAAATTTGACTGACTGAGTAAGTAAGTTTTCTTGAACAATTTACCGGAACAACTAATGAGAGAGGAGCCTTTGATATATGCATCCTCCTTTGATATATGGCACTCTAAAGAACAAGCAAATATTTTAGAAAGAGAGAAAGGAAGAAACAAATTAAAAGAAAAGGACTCCAGGGCTAAGAATGGAAGAAACATACATATTCTGGCTTATAGCACCCTTGGTTTCTGCAAAGTCCCATACCATGAGACAACTGCAACGTACCATAAAGGGCCATAGTCTGAGAAAACTGAATGTGTTAGCCAACGGCGTTAGGTAGCACCGATCATAAGCCTTGCAGCATAACAGAAAGAAATCAATGAATGCCAACACGAACCCTGCACTATAGAAATGAAGGACACCAATTTTAAACACTTGTGTGAGAGAATTCATATGCAGACAGTTCCAGTGAAATTAAAGCTACGGCAGATGGAAAGAGACCCTTAACAAGACTAATATATCTGCAACTGAACTGAGAACAAACTAGAGCCTACGGAAACACAAGACAATCCAACTCCATCAGCGTGCCATATTCATTCATTACCAGAAACCTCTAATCTAGATTCTGGATCACAATCGCAACTTGAACAACTAAGCAGCTAATCTCATCCAGAGGAAACATTCAAAATCACAAATTACAGACCTAGATTCCTCAAAATCAGACTAAAGGCATAAAATCCAAAATCGGAGTTTTACAATCGAAAGGCTAGGTAAAGAAACAAGAACATAGCGATAGACGCAAGAAAAAAACTTACCCCAAAATCAAAAAAAAAAAATAAAAGGAACAAACAGAAATTTAGGGTTTCAAAGCTTCTCCAAGGAGCTTTCTTCGAAGAAGACGGGACTAAGGGATTCGCGATTCGCAGACAAAGGAATACGGTGTCGTTTCGAGATGAGCAACGTTGCGGGTAAAGTGGAAAAGTGGTCAACAAATTGCCACGTGGTTAGACACGTCAGATTCGTCTGGCGAATAGATTCGTATATAAATGATGCTTCAGCATATATTATTTACAAAATCATCCTCTCATATTATATATACTCATTCCTATTTAATTTTAATTTTTACGACCCATATGGCCATATCATAGAGTTCAGGTTGATTTATGTTAGGGATGCATTTCGTTCAAAAAAAAAAAAAAAATGTTTAGGGATGCATATACATGTAACATGTGTAGTTCAGTTGAATTGTTTATAACTGTAACAATTATGAATGGGAACAAATTTAGAAAGGAAAAACAATATAAAATGTACATTTGATTAATATTATTCTTTGCTTTTGCACCCTGTTGTTATCTCAGGACCATCTGTGATCTGTCTCTCAATCAAATAACCTTGAAATTAGAAAATAAACAACAACAATAACAACAACAACAACAAAATTGCAAAAATATTTGTCGTTAGCTAGTTTTTTTTGTTTTTTGGGTGGTTTTTATCAAAAATAAAATAAAATAAAAAACTAGTTTTTGGTGGCTTATTTGTTTTGTACTGTTTTGTAGATGAATGACTATCAATCAACAACAAGCGTTGTGCATTTGGACTATATAGATCCAACGTTGCATGTGTTTTAAATAGCAACTTATCATTATTACTATGTATCACCGAATCTTCCTCTCCTCCATTCTCTATCAAAACAAAATTTTACAACAATAACAACAACGACAAAAACACATCTCCTTTGATTGTCCTGATCGAACGAAAACTCCAGAAAAAAAAATATTAAGACAACAATGAAATTATGTTCAATGTATTGAATAACTTAAAAAAAAATAAGGATGCTACGAAGAGCTGCGAGCAATGCGTACTCATGGTGGTGGGCAAGCCACGTTCGAACCAAACAATCCAAATGGCTCGAAGAAAACCTTCAAGGTTACATTCTCTCTTAATTATCATTATTCATTTCTTCCATGATTTCAGAATTTTTGATAAAATGTTTATTCGTAGATATCGAGGGAAAGGTGCAATACGCACTTAAGCTTTTGGAAGATGAAGGTGATTCGTTTGCTAAGCGTGCAGAAATGTATTACAAGAGTAGACCTGAATTGATAAGTTTTGTGGAAGAATCTTTCAAGGCTTACCGTGCTTTAGCTGAACGCTATGATCATATCTCCAAGGAGCTTCAAAACGCTAACACCACAATTGCATCTGTTTTTCCTGACCAAGTCCCTGAGTTTGCCATGAACGAAGACGATGACGACGATGCTCCTACCACACCTACAAAACATAAAACTCATGCATCAAATCAAAATGTTCCAAAGGTTCCTAATTTTCCCATTAAAGATCCTGAGGCTGCGAAAAAGTTGTTCATGTCAAGGAACGCTATTAAAGAACAAAACGCGTCGTCGTCCGTTGTTAACAAGTCCGGGATGAGTAAAGCCGAGGCGGTGGAAGAGATTGATAAGTTGCAGAAAGAGATTCTTGTTTTGCAGACTGAGAAAGAGTTTGTGAAGAGTTCTTATGAGAATGCACTTGCAAAGTATTGGGAGATTGAGAAATGTATAACAGAGAAACAAGGGAAGGTGTGTAGTTTGCAAGACGAGTTTGACGAAGGTGCTGTTGTCATAGAAGATAAAGAAGCTCAGATATTGATGTCCACCGCAGCTCTCAAATCATGCCAAGAGAAACTAGAAGAGATGAAAGATCAACAGGAAAAGAATGTGAAAGAATCTGAGATTACAAGAGAACAGATCAGAGAATCAACAGAGGAAGTTAGTAATCTTTCTGATGCATTGCCTGGCGATGGAGGAACAAAACAAGAAATAGACAGTGATAAGAAGAAGTTGGAATCATTAGAAGAAAATGTAAATGAACAATTTGATGACTTTGAGGCTAAGTCGTGTCTTACCATAACAGACGTGGCTGATAAGATTGATGAGCTTGTGAATGATGTGATCAATTTGGAGAGCTTGTTCTCATCTCAAGCAGCTTTAATACACAGACTAAGAGAAGAGATTGATGATCTCAAAGCACAGATTAAATCTCTACAAAAAGAAAACAGTTCATCTCAAACTGATGACAATATGGATATGAGAATGAAGTTGAAAGAGATGGAGGAAAAGCTGGAGGGTATTAAGGATATAGATCAAGAAGTTGAGGAAAGGAGTAAGAAAATTGAAATACACCTTACACAAGCACATTTAAAACTAATTTTCTTATCCAAGAGAGTAAAAAGCTTGAAGCAAGAAGGGGAAGAAGACAATTCTACTACTACTAATGTGCCAATACAAGAAGATGCAGAATCTTTGACTGATACAAAATTGCCAGAAGAAAACATTGATGATTCAGTTGTGTCTGAAAATGTTTCAAACATGAATTCAGCATCTGAAGTGGTTGATACTGAAAAAGATCTCACAAGTGAAGTTAACCAAGAAGAGATAATTGAAGCTACAAGAAAGGAAACGTCATTAGATGATTTAGAGAAACATATCTCTGTCTCATCATCACCAAAGCCAGATATTATAACAACACAAGAGTCTGATGAGTCAATATTGCAGCAGCTGCTAGCACATGGGATAGAAGGCAGAGAGAAACATTTGTTAATGGAATACACGAAAGTACTTCGGAACTATAAGGAAGTAAAGAAGATGTTAGATGAAGCTGAAACTAAACTGAAGAGTGTAAACACCGTTAAGGATGAACAAGTCAGAGCCAAGGATCAACAAGGGGACAAATTGTTCATGCTAATTTACAGAGAAGATTATGCCACAAATGCAATAACTGGTCAAAAGCAGAGTCTATCACCAAATGAAGAGCAATTTGGAGCACGCGTTGATGAATTACTAAGCGAGAATCTGAACTTGTTGGTGAGGTTTAGCAACTCCTTTGGTCAGATACAGCAATTTGATACAGGGATCAAGGACTTACACGTTGAGATATTGAAGATCATTAAACAAAAGAATCAAGATGGAGGACGAAACACTCTCAAATCAAATGTTCGTCCTATATACAAACACCTCAGCGAGATACGCACCGAAATGACAGTTTGGTTAGAGAAGAGTTTGCTTCTAAAAGAAGAAATCAACATGAGAGCTTCAACTTTGAGTGACATACAAAATGAAATAACAGAAGCTCTCAAAACAGATTCTGAAGACTCTGAAAAGAAACTTACAATCTACCAAGGAGCTAAATTTGAAGGCGAGGTTTCGAACATGACAAAGGAGAACAATAGGATAGCAGAAGAGTTGCAAACAGGTTTAGATCAAGTTACAAAACTTAAGAAGGATGCTGATACGACACTCGAGAAACTAAGTGAGGAGCTTTCACTGTCTGAATCAAATGCAGAGTCTTCGCAAGATCTCAAACCTCGTATTCCTTTGAGGTCATTCATATTTGATGTGAAACCAAAGAAACAAAGACTATCCATTTTCTCTTGTATTCAACCTTCATTGTATAAGAAGAAGCCTACTACTGGTTCATAGACATCTTTCCATGTAACTTACCACTGAATCAAATGTATTTGTTAATGAATTTTAAATCGTTTCATCTTGACTCAGTCTTGGAAGAAGCATGTTTAATTTGCTCCTTATGCTCATTTCACTCATAAGAGAATGGTGTCTAACGTGAAAGCAAAAACATGGGCTTGCCTCTGAGATTTTTAATCTTCTTGCTGGATCCTTCAACGTCTCATAAGGCCTGTTTTGCATTTTTCATATTGTTTTGTATTGGCAGGTCCAACAGAGACAAATTGAATTTGTTTCACCATAAATGTTTCAGTTTTACAAAATAAACTGGCAAAACGTTTTCAAACAGTGACTTCAGATCAAAGTATTTGTATCAAAACGTCAAGATAAAACTTACTTTGAATCTGATTATTTTTTCTTTGTTAGGTCTGAATGACTAAAAGAAATGCAAACGTCTCTAGGGTAAATTATAATAATAATATTGGTTAAGCTTACCAATTACTTTATTTTCTTACTTTTTATGAAGTGTAATAACCATATATATATATGACTTTTTTATATATTAACTATCTAACAGCTAGCAGAATCGCGTTAGTCTAAGCTAAGCTGTTCACGGCTGTTTTGTTTGACTAATGGACAATTCACACATCTTCTTCGTGATCTTTGCTGTAAAAGAAAGAAATTAAAACAATAAAATTATCAAGTTTTTGTCACTATTAACCCATCTATTAAACTACTATATTATTTTAACGTCTATCTAATCTAATTGTATTACTACTTTAATCGGTGATTGTACCCAAAAAATTTTACTCGTTATTCTATGGTACACATAATAAGAATTTTTAAGAAGTATGCAAAGTGCAAACATCATTACCCCAAGTGGGTAAAATTACCCTTCAAACACGGAGTTACTGTCAGAAAAAATATATATTTATGCTTTTCGCTTTGTCGATTATATGTGTCTATAGCCTAATAGTTTATGATTAATGTTGTATGTATTGTTGATTTTAATTGGGGCACTATTTCCATCTTTCTAAACTTACTATTACAAGAAATTTTAAATTCTTAGAAACAATTACACCATTTCTGTTAATACAGTTTAAAACGTGATCATAAGAGTTTCTGTCATATATTTCTAGAATCAGATAATCAAAACCTCCACCATATTTTTTATCAAAAAAATACAGTATATTGTTTCGCAGCTAATTTGGGTCTTTGCCCCTACTAGTTTGCCTAATACAACCAAAACATCCTAAAGTTTTTTCAAGAAAATAAAAAGACAAAGGTTAAAGTGCAAATAGTATAAGGAGTAATATGTTTTGGGGGGAACAAAAAGAATTAAAGAGAGAAGGTTTAGTTAAGGAGATTAAGACAAAAGATGAGAGATTAAGATAATAGAAAGGAGGACAGGGTCGCACGTGCAACACCGAAATCTTCGACCAGAAACGTTGTGAATCAAAAGATGCTGCGCACGTGCCTCCTCGGTCAAAGGTCAAAAGCAACTGATACATTTACCACTAGTTATTGGACCTCCCCAAAAAATGTATAAACAACATTAAATTAGATGAATCATACAAAAATAATTCATTATTTAAAAGAGAAATTGCTGGGTATCCAAGATAAGGATGATGATTAGGAGAGTCTGTGTGTTGGTAAAAGACTCTTTAAGAGTTAATTAACTATTTCAAAACTCAAAAGATCTTCAAGGTTTGTTCATATTATTAGTTCACACCTCTACCTTCTATTATGTATAATCTGAACTCTATATATTTATAATCATGGCTATATACTCCAATGCTTTTAATCATTCTATATTTTTTACTATATGGAAATATATACATAATTAATGGGGGTTTTATAATTAATTTTCTATACTTAGTTTCACCTATAGAGAAATTATAAAATGGATGATCGAACTGTAACATTTATATAATACTATAGTTTATGAAACTATGAATCACAGTCGGCAGTAACTTGTATATTCTATATTCTACATAATTTTTTGCATGTATTTGTCAATGATTGAAAAAAAATAAAAATGTGTTATCCAAATTATTGTAAGATCATCATACTTATTAAAGACCGTCTGCAACTGTCACCTAACATTTTAGCAAGATATCTTGGAGTTTATTTTCTTGTTTAAACATATAGAATTTTAAATAACATAAAGTGAATATGGAATCCATATAAATCACTTATACCAAAACAAAGAGAATATATTTGGTCAATTTCAAGAAAATCTGATTATACTATTGGATGAAAGAAAAACTATGATATGATATCAGTATAATAAAGTGATACATATTGATGATATACAAATACACTTACTTACGTGTGATAGAATCATATATGATATTTGTGAGTAAAAGGGCGAAAGAGGAAGCTAATGTGGAAGCATGTGCTTATCCTCTCAAGGTGCTAGATTCAGCCACGTGTGATGACGTGGCTCTTTCTAAATATGATTTGCAAAGAATTACTATATACATGTGTTCGGTGTTCCAATAAGATTATTATACTTTATATTGTATTATGTTATAACTTATAAGGTTCGAGCTTGTAATTGTATCGTCAGAGGGTTTACATTCGATACAAAAGGGGCAGGTGTGACCATCCCCACGTGTGATTTCACATGCAATTAGGAGATTTTAAAGCATAGTCTTCCAAAGAGCCAAATAATTAGAGAATATAAATATTTAAAAAATGAATAAACTTTGAGTTGAGTATAAGGACAATAACAATCAAGGATAAATGTTTAGGTATTTTTAATGTATGTAACCGAATGTATCACCAATACCTGTTAATGGCTAAAATGCCACGTCATTATGGCCAGAACCCTAACGAGAGGCCACACGTCCCCCATTGAATTTTTAAACAGAAACACCCATGATGATCTCGCACAATTTTAACGTATTCTTTCTTTCTTTCCTGGACTGGCTTCTACGTTTGAGTATGAACGACAATCTCTGATTACGGTTTATGTTATTCTATTTGTACTTAATATATTTGTCAAATTCGTTATTGACCATCAATCTTTTTTTTGTCAAAGGATCACTGAGCAACATTGTTTTTTAACATGTTTTAATTAATTAAAAATAAGGTTTCAATATTTCGATCAAGTATATCATCATATTTCAGCATATATTATATTTGACTATAGGATTTTGAAAGAATTCTAAACGACATAAAGTATAAAAATCTATTAATTAATAAATTACAACCAACTAGATAAATTTTCTACAATTTTTATAAAGAAATAGCTTCTAAACGGAAGTGATCTTGAAATTATGATGACAACTAAATTAGATCATTGGATTAGCTATATAAAGTTTTGAAGAATTATATCTCAACCCATCAAGACATGCATGATCAGTCCGAATCCAACAGGAAGCCAAACAATCCAAATGATGGTCAACAAATCGGTCAACGGACATGATATTTCTTTCATTGTCGTGTCCGTCTATTTGTAGTAGGCATACTGGTTCACATTCATATATAAAGCGACTCGACCGAACTTGTGTGTTTCCATATCGGTGGACCGACTCACACACGTCCACTAGAAATAGATGTTAGATACGCGACTCAAGCGTCTCAACGTTCATTCATCCGTATGTCTAAGATCTCATTTCGAACTATCAAGAATATATAATTTTACATCGACATTACAGCTGGTTTCAAGCTTAAAACTTGCAGGCTTGTATATATTGTGCATATAATCAATATATTAGTTGTTAGTTGTTACGTATGGTAATCAATATATATACACATTGAAACAGATTTAATATATGACATAAAATCGTAAACAAATCCTATATATTTATAAAATTGGTGCATATAATCAATCAACCATACATATACATGCAAGAATAAGAACCTATACAAAGATTCATTTAATTATTGTTTTGGTTGCACTATACGAAAGTTGCTTGATTAGCTAGGTATCTTACAAAAGTTTTGATTGCGTTTGTACATATACTTTTCAAAATAAAAATTAGCAAACGCTGTAAAATGTAAAATAAACACTCCATTTATCTAAAAGACGGGCAGATAGATATTTGTTTAAATCTAAGGGACAGTAGAGATACAAATTAAACTACATATTAAAAATGATTGTCATCTACTTGAAGTATAAACCAATATATGGTCACATCTACAAACAATATATATGTCTTGTTAATTAGATGAACTATTATCATCACATAAAGACACCCATAAATAAACATAGGTTATGCATACAATATCATAAACATTCAACTCCAGTGTTTAGTTGGCCAGAATCCGGCATTGACCAGTGTTAACCGATGTTGACCAGTATTAACCAGTGTTGACCGGCGTTGACCAGAAAAAATATTCAAATTTTTTTCCTTTTTTCTAAAAATATTATTTTTTTGTTTTTATGTATTTTTGATCAATAAATAAAAAGATAAATGATTTGTATAATTTACACAGAAATAATATAACAACAAAAAGTTATATGAAAAAATATATATAAAAAAATTATATACCCAAAAAAATTAAAAATTATATGACAAACAAAATTTGTGGTACATCTAGTAAGTAATTTTGTTAATACAGAAAATATACCAAAAATAATATAATAAAATTATACCACTAAATTTTTTATGTGTAGTAGATTTTTTCATAAAACTATAACAAATATATATCTTTTCCTTTGAAAATCATTTTTTATTTTGTATTTTTATAGGTGGGGTTTTAAATATTTTTTTCTTTTTACTTACTTATAAGATTATGTCATTTGAAATATATCCAAGACATTGCCAACTATTTATTTGCTTTTAATAAGAAAAAGGAAGGAAGGAAATAACAAAAATTCTATTTATTTACATGAAAGACATAATTAAAAAAAGTTGATTTTGTAAAATCAAAGGTTGGTTTGTAAAATCAAAGAAATAGTTGGCAATGCCTTGGATATATTTCAAATGACATAATCTTATAAATAAGTAAAAAGGAAAAAATATTTAAAACCCCTACCTTTAAAATTACAAAATAAAAAATGATTTTTAAAAGAAAAATGTATATGTTTGTTATAGTTTTATGAAAATATCTACTACACATAAAATCTTGGTGGTATAGTTATATTAGATTTTTAGGTATATTTTATGTATTAACAAAATTAATTACTAGATACCACAAATTTTGTTTCTCATAAAATTTTTAATTTTTTTTGGTATATAATTTTCTAGTATTTTTTTGTTGTTATATTTTGTTTTTACAAATTATACAAATCATTTTTATTTTTTATTTATTTATCAAAAATACATAAAAGTAAAAAAATTATTATTTTAAGGATTTTTTTTTTTTTTCTGGTCAACATTGGTCAACGCCGGTTAACACTGATCAATGCCGGATGCTGGCCAACTAAACACCGAAGTTAAATGTTTATGGTGTTGTATACATAACCTATATTTGTTTATGAATGTACTTATGTGATAATAATAATTTATGTAATTAATAAAATATTTATTTTGTTTGTATATATAGTTATGTGTTGGTCTATACTTCATCAAAAATTAAAAAACAATATATATAAGGTTGGGAGATACTGGAGGTTGAATAAAGTAGAAGTATAGGATACGAGATGATATAGATAAAATAATACGACATGAAAGCCCTAATCACGTGCCTTAATTGCTGGGCCTTACCTTTTTTTGTTCTCCTTAAAATAATTACTTTTTTTTTTTAATTTGCTTCGTTATTTACAGAGGAAACCCGCCTCCTCATCTGGCGGGTTGTTCCCCACAAGCCTTTTCTTTTTTGTTTCTCGAACTCTCAACTTCCTTCAGCATTTACCATATTTTTTAACTAATATACTTTAGTAGTAATAATTAAAGTTTTCCGATTTGATTTATATGCAGTATGCAAGAAAATGTTATTTAACCGCGACCCAATATTATTGTTTTACAAGGGAACTTGACCACAAGGGAACTTGACCATTTTCTTTGACCCAAAAGGTGTAGCTAGCTAGTGTTGTTCTTGTTTGAATTAGTTCTCACTTTTGCATTCTAGTTACTCTATTACCCTCTTTAAACTTTACTTTTTTATATTGCTATAATGAAAATTAAGGGGTGAGCCTTTCATTTATCAAAAATTTACGATATCTTATAAATATATATATATATATAATATATTTTTTTTTCATACATAATGGTTATAAACAAATCTAGGCTAATTGAACACTACACGTTTTCTATCTATCACGTACGACTAAATTATAGTATGGTTTTTAGTAGCATACAAAGTAATATGTATTGTCTCATGCAAGACTTTAAAAAATCTACCCCCCCCCNCCCCCCCCCCCCCGATAAAAAAGTACGTCGGACTTGGATGTGTGTCGCTAAAATATGAAATCTATTAATTAACGAGGGGTTAAACTGTAAATAAAGGACGTAGCCGAGTAAAAAAACAAAGCTAAGAAAAGAAACCAGACCCGGAAGAGTAAAATCAGGTTGGGTGGGTAAAAAATAAAAAAAGATGGGGTAGGAAGAGGAGCGACAATGCATGTACGACAAGTGGAGAGCGTGGAAACAACTAGTGGTTTGGTTTCGAGTTTAGGGGTAATTTTGTAAATATCTTGTATCGCCTCCCAGTCCCAGATCTTTTGCGACCGTGTTCTAGACAAAATTTCTCCTCCGCAGTGCTATTAAAAAGTCCCCTCCACAACTAAACATTTTTTTTTTTTGTTTTCCGTAGGCTATTGACATCGGTAGTCTATTGAAACAAAAATATTAAAATAATTTATTTAAAGGTTTATAAATGAATAACTATACTAAATAATATATGCGGAATAAAATACCATAGACTCAAATCTAAAATAATCTCTCCACTCAATTAATATGGCAGTTTAACTTACTTTTACAAACCCATGTATCTCTCTACAAACATCATTTTACGATGATTATAAAAATAATGAATACCATCACACGAATCTGCAAACTATCAAGTTAATATTAGAACACCATTTAATAGAAAGGAAAATTAGAACGTATTACTCGTTTTGGTGTGTTCACGCGATAAACGTTTAGTGATTGTTATTCTTTATCCAGTAAAGATGATATACAAAAATGACGTAAATACTAATGTGTTTGTTAAAAATTGTTATATATAGGTTTAGATACAAATTCACATGTAAAACGAAATCGTCATAATAAACTGAAAAACATAAACTTACTTAAGGTTATTTGGCAAAAATTTGTTATGATTTTTTTAATCCACTTGAACAAATCATAACAGAATTCTATACCATACCAGAAACAAATTCTTCATCATATAAGATAGTAATCCACTTAATCAAACAAATTACTCTTGCAGTCATTAAGTAAAACTATACATGAATTTCTTTGAATTTCACAACTATCAAATACACAAAAAAAAAGTAAAAGTATTACCAACATGCCAAACAAAATATTATGTTGTCCAAACTAATTAGTAAATTTTAAATTTTAAAACTTGGGAAAGTACGAAGAAACTTACAACTCATACTGATAAAGTGACATTCTTCTTTTTTTCCCCCGAAATTTAAGTCACATTTGTTTTTATTTTGTTTGTATTAAATAGTTCTAAGTGATAGTCAAAACTCAAAAGGTCTTGAGTCGGACAAAAATAACATGGAACAACATACATATTGTGTAACTGTTTATTACATTACAAAATGAATTAAGTAAGATACGTCTTATATATGTTAGTCATATCAAAGGAGAAAGAGTAAAATAATCAGAAAAAGTTAAAAATTAAGAAAAAAAGCTAATAAGAATAAGTAAAATCAAATACATCGCTCTCTCTAAAAATCCCCTCCGGTATTACGCCGGACGACACAGAAGAAACCGCTTCTACTTTTTTCTCTCTCTCTCTCCTAATCTCTCTACATGCACATTCTCTCTCTCTACTGCAACTTTTGTATCTTTTTATAAATAAATAAATTATTTTTCTTTATAAGTATACGTCTGAGACGTTCCATAAAGAGCTTCTGCTTCGGCTTCTTTTTCCTTTCTTATTACTTACTAGTAGCTTCATTTAAAATCTCAGACACACCGGTTTACATGCATTTGCTCTCTTTGATCTCTCTTTGTTTTTATCCAAAAAACATGCAATAGCCAATAGATAAGATCTTCTGATAATATATATAACCTCGTGATTATCGTTTTCTCACATCTAGTCTTCGTCTTCTTTCTTCCACACAAATGCTCAACAAGTACTGAAAGCTTATAGAGAGTCAGTGTAACGCCTTAAATCAGGTTTGTATTTTTTATTTTTATATACACCACATAGGAAAAGAAAAGGGAAGAAAAAAAAACAACCTTTATTTCTGGGTTTCTTCTTAAATCATCTTTGTCCTTTTCTCCAGTATCCATTTGTAGGCGTTCCCATTCTCTCTTTTCTCATCCTAACTTTTTTTTTAAACTTATTTTAATCTCAGCTCAGCAGAGGATTTATTTACCAAAGAAGAAGAAGAACAAACAAGAGAGAGAGAAAAAAAAAGTAGTATATATAAAAAAGCAGAAAGAAAAAGGAAAGAAAACTAGATAGATGGCTCCGATGACGAACTGGTTAACGTTTTCTCTGTCACCAATGGAGATGTTGAGGTCATCTGATCAGTCTCAGTTTGTCTCCTATGACGCTTCTTCCGCCGCTTCCTCTTCTCCTTATCTCCTCGATAATTTCTATGGTACTCTCTCTCTCTCTCTCCCCATCGAGAAAATTTCATTCTT
>NC_025692.1:23099580-23134094 GCF_000633955.1 Camelina sativa | reverse complement strand
TTTTTTTTTTTTTTTTTGGGTACGAAATATACGAATAATGATTTTGTGGTGGTGGTCTTGAAAATGAACAGTACATAGGAGGAGGTGTGTTAAGTATAGCCTCTGAGTAGTAACCGACTTGGTTGTTGTAGCTTATCCCATCCCCTATAACTGAGTTTGCTGAACTCAGCCTCTCCCCCCACCCTCGTGTTTTCTCTCTGACTTTTGTCTGTTTCCCGAGAAAGGCATAAGCAAAACAACCAAAAAAAAAAAATCTAATTTTTATTTCTTCTCAATAAGGTTTTAATACGTACTTCTCCTCGTGATCTCTTCTTCTTTGATCTTCTTAACCCAAAAAAACAAAAAAAAATTCGATTTTGCTTTTCTAAATCTTGTGGGTATGTACGTATATATCTAAAATCCATCAACTTTTATATATATATAGGTTGGACGAATCAAAAGCCACAAGAGTTTTTCAAAGAAGAAGCTCACTTAGCAGCAGCAGCTTCAATGGCGGATTCAACAATCTTAACAACGTTCGTAGACCCGCAGTCTCATACTCAGAGTCACATCCCTAAGCTCGAAGATTTTCTCGGTGACTCTTCTTCGATGGTTCGTTACTCAGACAACAGTCAAACCGAAACACAAGACTCTTCCCTTACTCAAATCTACGATCCACGTCACCACCACAACCATAACCAAACCGGGTTTTACTCCGATCACCACGATTTCAAAACCATGGCCGGTTTTCAAACCGCTTTCTCTACAAACTCCGGTTCTGAGGTCGATGACTCTGTTTCTATCGGAAGGACTCATCTCGCTGGAGAGTATTTGGGTCACGTTGTTGAATCTTCTTCTGGACCTGACCTAGGGTTTCACGGTGGATCTAATAATAACACCAACACCACTGGCGGAGCTTTGTCACTTGCGGTTAACGTTAACAACAGTACTAATCAGCACCGTAATGATAATGAGATTACTAATCATCATTACCGTGGTGGTGGTGAGAGAAACAACAACAACAACAACAACAACGAGAACAGCGAGAAGACAGAATCTGAGAAAGAGAAGCCAATCGTGGCTGTTGAAACATCGGATTGTTCTAATAAGAAGATTGCTGATACGTTTGGACAAAGGACTTCGATTTACAGAGGTGTTACTCGGTAAGTTCATTCTATTAAGACAAGAAGTATCCAAGGCAGTTTTGTTGTGATTAGGGAATTTAATTAATTAAACTGTTTTGTGTTATTTGACCTTTGGTCAAAGACTTGAAGGTTATTATTACTATTAGTTTAAGTGCAAAAAGTACTAATGTAATACTATTTGATTGATTGATATGCAGACATAGATGGACGGGAAGATATGAAGCTCATCTATGGGATAATAGCTGTAGGAGAGAAGGTCAGGCCAGGAAAGGACGTCAAGGTATATTTTTTTTTGTTCTCATTCAATTTTTTTTTTATAATTTGATTTCACAGTTTCTTGAAACCAAGATTGTATTTTGATTTTTGAGTTTATTTGTTTTCTCATGTCTATAATAAGTCGATATAAAAAGTCGATATAAAATTATCGTAAAAACCGGGTTTGTTTGATGTTTCTAAGTGGGTTTAAGAAGCATATAGTAGTAGAGTGAAGTATAGTAGGACAAAAAAATTGAATGCAAGATTCAAAAGAAGCTTTACCTTTTTCTTTTTTCTATTGATATGTCTATATCTTTATATTATGATTGATAGAACTTTGGGTGGTGATTTGTATTTGTGAAGGGGAGCCAAAGTTTTTTTTGTTAACTTGACAATACTTTTGACTCTGGAAAAAAAAAAAAAAGAAATGTATATAAAATATAGCTGTTGTTGTTGATTTTTCATATATTTAGCAGAAGGGTGCCGCCATTTTGTTCCTTTGTCTTTATTACATTTTTCTTTTTCCTTTCATTTCACACTCTTACACATACTAAAGCCTAAAGGTACATTAGATGGGGTCCTCATGGCATTGCCTATATGATGCAAATCTCTGTTTCTTGATTGACATGTTTTTGGACCCACTTTGACCCTCTCTAATCCTACTACATATTACTACTCTCTCTCTAAGTGTTAGCCTATATATATACTATATGATTTGATGTTCTATGCAGGAATGTGATTTGAGACCATTGGACTGTTTTTCATCAGTTTTAGCCTTGTAGGTATAGTGAAAGAGTAGTACTTAGGTTGATTAGAGATTGATTTTGAGTGCAAATTATTGTGTTGAAGAAAGATATCAGGGATTTCAAAAATTATTAATGAAAATTTTCAGAGAGTTGGGTGTAGTGTTTCTGCTGTCCATAAGGTGTCAGATTGATTTATGTGTAGTGTTCACATCAACAAAGCAAAGTCTGAATATTCTCAGTGGCTTTTGCTTTATTTTTATATTTTTTTTGCTTTGGGCTACCAGTACGCACCACACAAGAGTGGGGATCTTGGGTTTGACCACATCCAACACTTCTATGCTCTTTTTTCGTTTTATTTTCAAATTTTTCACTTTTGCTTTCTGAGTATTCATTAGACTGGTATAAAACATTCTTAAAATGTTAATATAATGGTTGACAACTAATGTGCCTTAGCATTATCATTTTGCATAATAGAACTAGTAATTTAAACGTCTTTAGAACTTTGGCTAAGTCTTGTACTCTCTTTTTGCATGTGCTACTCGATATGGGGATGCATTTTGGCTCTGCTTTGAATCAACAGTGTACTTGGGTAAGAACAAATATCTGAATCTGAAGCTATGTAAATAATGTTGAATATGTATATATGGTGTCTTAAATTTGTTTAATGATTTAGGTGGATATGACAAAGAAGATAAGGCAGCTCGAGCTTACGATTTAGCGGCTCTTAAATACTGGAATGCTACTGCTACCACAAATTTCCCTGTAATTACTTTCTTACTCCTCTTCTGATTTTATCCGTTTGTGGTTAATTTACATACATTAGTCAACTCTTTACTAATCCACTCTAATGCTTTAATAGATTACCAATTACTCCAAAGAATTGGAGGACATGAAGCACATGACCAAGCAAGAGTTCATTGCCTCCCTCAGGAGGTAAGTCCAAAAGCAAAAACTTTTCATACTATATTTAATAGTTAAAGTATGTTTCTTTGATAATAACTGGAGGTTTATTAAAATCAATATAATACAGGAAGAGCAGCGGTTTCTCTAGAGGAGCTTCGATATACAGAGGTGTAACAAGGCATCATCAACAAGGACGTTGGCAAGCAAGGATTGGCCGTGTTGCCGGGAATAAAGATCTTTACCTCGGAACCTTTGGTAAGTAAATTCAACAAACTTGGTCTTAAAGATAGTTTAATAATCATCTTCTGTTGTTATTAAAGTTAAGTTGTGGTGTTGTTGTAGCGACGGAAGAGGAAGCTGCTGAGGCGTACGACATAGCAGCAATCAAATTCAGAGGAATAAACGCTGTGACTAACTTTGAGATGAACCGTTACGACGTTGAAGCCATCATGAAGAGTGCACTTCCCATTGGTGGTGCAGCTAAACGTCTTAAGCTCTCTTTAGAAGCTGCTTCATCAGAGCAAAAGCCAATCCTCGGTCATCAACTTCATCATTTTCAGCAGCAGCAGCAACAGCTTCAGCTTCAGTCATCTCCGAATCACAGTAGCATTAACTTCGCTCTTTGTCCTAACTCAGCGGTTCA
The DNA here is from genome assembly GCF_000633955.1 of Camelina sativa. NCBI lineage: Eukaryota > Viridiplantae > Streptophyta > Magnoliopsida > Brassicales > Brassicaceae > Camelina > Camelina sativa. Next base: position 23,130,423 of record NC_025692.1, on the reverse strand, counting down.
GTCTCAACAGATCATTCCTTGTGGAATCCCTTTTGAAGCAGCTGCCCTTTACCATCACCAACAACAACAGCAGCAGCAGCAGCAGCAACAACAGAACTTTTTCCAGCATTTTCCTACGAATGCAGCTTCTGACTCGACCGGATCTAATAACAACTCCAACGTTCAGGGATCAATGGGACTTATGGCGCCAAATCCGGCTGAGTTCTTCCTCTGGCCTAATAATCAGTCTTACTAAAACCCAACTTCCTGATGAGTCAATATTGTCCTAATCAGTCAAGTTTTTTTCGTTTCTAAGGGATACAACTTCAACTTCAACTTCTTGATTCTGGCTAACCCATCATAAGCTGACTAGAAGGATCTAAAAAATCTCACTTATGTTTTTGTTTTGATTAACTGTTGTTGTTTAGGCAGGAGTAGATGGGGGTGAAATGTGGTAGCATCTTAAAAATGGTTGGGCTCATTAATGTATTAAACGTAAGCTCGGTGGAGAAAATGGTAGTTTTTGGGAATTAGGGGGGTGGTTTCTTTTTATATTTTGTATGTATAAGGCTCATCAGCTTATCCGTAGCGAACTCTGTTTTCCATTTATGAAAAAAAGTTATCTTCAGAATGTTTTGAGTTGCTGTTGTTGTTGTTCTATATCTACTTATGAGCCCATTTGGTATCAAATTGACAACTCTTCGGAGGTTGATGAGACTAACAAAGTTCAGTAGAACAAGAGAAAGACAACACATGTTGAAGATATTCACAGTTGGGTTGGAAAAAAAAAAAAAAAAAAAAAAAAAACTACCAATGGAGAATAAACAAGCAAAAACTCAGTCAAGAAAAGAAAAATCTAAAAAACAGGGAAAATAAAAAACAGTTCTTTTTGGTTTTTCTGTAGAGGGCACTGTTATTAGGGATTATGTTGATCTGATTGCTTCTACTTACTCCATCAAGAGTTGCCTATGGCGGGTTAGCTCATTGAGATATGAGGAAGAAGTGTGATCTTGTAGATCACATGCGCTCACACTCACTGTTCTTTCACCTGCCTTGTGCTGCAGCTCAGCTGGCCCGTCTTCTCCACGCAACAGCTGCACTAACTGCACAAGATTTCACATTATAACCGATACACAAGCTATATGCAGTTGAACAAAAAGTTCAGGTTTTGGCTCTAGCCTCAAGGTGAAGATGAGAAGATTATATAATATACCATACCCGAGTCATGTCAGGTCGCATAGCGGCTATATGATGTATGCACATTGAAGCTGTTAGCATCACTCGTTGCATCTCTGTTGGATCAAACTCATTCCCTAGCCGAGGGTCCACAATGTCCTCCATGCTATTCTTCTCAAGAAAAGGTTTTGCCTGTATTACCAAATCGACAAAAGGTAAACGAAAAACCTCCAGCTGAAACTTTGATGACTCTAAATAAAGAGTTCTTGATACATTACCCATGCAACAATGCTCTGCCTACTTGCTGTATCGACAGCTCGGCGACTAGTTATGATCTCTAGAAGTAATACCCCAAAGGCAAACACATCAATCTTCTCATCGACAATGCCGTGCATAAAGTACTCTGGAGCTAGATACCTGGAGGAACAAAGAGCCAATGAAACCTGGTTTTTTTAGTTTTGATCATTAAAGATGTTCATCAAAACTTTAGAAGCTTTCTCTCTTTTTACCCAAATGTGCCTTCGATAGGGAATACAACATGATGAGGCCAGTTCTCTGGAAGCCATTTTGCAAGTCCGAAATCTGAAATCTGTAATGAGGTAGACATGGTTCTCAAACCAACCTAATACCAAGAACATGTTCAGAGATGTTGGTCAAAGATCATTTACCTGAGCTTCGTAATCTTGGTTGAGCAATATGTTGGAAGCTTTGATGTCACGGTGAATGATCCGTCTTGGACAAGCATTGTGAAGATAACTCAGACCATCAGCTATACCTAGAGCCACTTTGTACCTTATCTTCCACTCCAAACACTCCTCTGATCCTACAAAGATCAAAGAGACAAAAAGATCACAACATTGTCTAAAGATACTAGACACAAGATATATTTCCAGTCAAAAAAATATGACTTTAAGCATACCAAAGAGCCATGAAGCAAGACTGCCATAAGGAGCGTACTCAAGCACAAAATGCAAACCGCGATCACTGCTGAAACCGCGAAGGCGAGCTGCGTTTGGGTGGTTTACATGTGCGATTATACCAAGCTCTGAAAGGAAATCGCTAACTCTTTCTTCTTCTTCCTTGGCGTGACTCATCAGCTTCTTGATCGCCACCGTCTCACCATCAGCCAAAACCCCTTTGTATACCTCAGCATGTCCTCCTTTCCCAATCATGTTCTCTAACAAAAGCAAAACAAAACAGAGTTTTTTACATCAGAAACTCAGATTCTCACAAGGGTTTGTGTTTATTTTGTCTTTACCAGGATTGAAATAGTCAGTGGCTGCAGCGAGCTCTTCGTAAGTGAAGTTTCTCCAAGAAGGTTTAGCCATGAAGAAGGCTTCGCTAGGGAAGGCCGCATTATTATCAGAGGGAGAGAACTTAGGTTGCTTACGCCGCAAGTTTTTACGGGTAAGTTCATAACTTGCGAGAAGAGGAATGACTGAGAAACGTCTCATGGACTTCTTCTTGATAGATTCAATCATTTTGTTCCATTGAAGACCATGGTAATAAGAAGACGAAACGTTCTTAGGAGTATTTGAAAACGGTGACGTCGCAGATGATTTATCATCAGACGAACACGAGCTACAACTACTGTTGTCAGAATCTGAAACGATAGCTGCGTTACCGAGAACACCTCTTGGAGATATCGAATCTTCGAGGCCTAAGTCGTTCCTATGAAGCTCTATCTCTTGATGATCTTTGCTTTCTTTGTTTTCGTTCTCTGTGTAATGAATACAAAAAGTAGTTCTCTATTTTCAATATAAACCCAGAAGACAAAAGAGAAATTTCCATTATCTTAAATAAGGAAAAATAACTTAAGCTTTTATGTATAGGTTTAATTACCTTCAACAGCCATAGCTCCAATGGTTTTTTTCTTTCTTCCTCTAATAAGAGAATAAGCCCTTGAATTGTAATTACATTCAGATTTCCATTGAACAAATTTCTTCTACAAAAAAAAAAAAAAAACAGAGAAGAAGAGAATTAGGGGAAACAGAGAAAACAGAGGTTTATTTTTTTTTGTTTTGTTTCTTTGTGAGAGAGAGAGAGGAAAAAAAACGAAATAGTTATTCTTGGAAGAAAAAGAAAGTTTAGAGGGAAGAGTCAGCTTTTTTGCTGAGTGGAGATGGATTGGAATCTCTGCTATATTTATACAACTCCAACTCTTTTTGTTTTTCATTTCATTTTCAACTGCAAGTGAAGTCAAGTTTTGTTTTTCTTGTTTTTGTTTTTGTAATATTTCTGGTTTCTAGATTAGTTAGTACTTTTAGTTTTAAATTTTATTAGTTTCTGAGGAAGAAGATGAAAGGATTAGAGATTGATGCCGTAACTAACGCCTTTACGATGTACGAAACATCGTCGACGGTTTTGATACTATAATAATCTCTCTATCTGGAGCTGGTTTGTGGGCATTTTAGTCCAAAATAAATTAAGACACATCACCTTTGCTTGGTAATGAAACTGAGATTTTCAATACTATTAAAGGGGGTTTGTTCAGATTATATTTCACTCAAATTATATTCTCCGCAAAATAGCTATAATTCGTGATTAAGAAATAAATAGCCCATGTGATAATATGGACATTTTTATAAAAAAAATAGCACACCCTTGAGCTATTTTTCCTTACATTTGAGTTCATTTTTTTACAACTTCACCGAGGTTGAAAGCGTCGGAGCATTCGGGTTAATCGTTTATAAGTTTGAATGACGGCTTAATATTTTTGATGTACGTAGTATGGTTTAAAACGACGACAATTACAAAGGAAGAAAGAGGATGTAAAATATGTAATGTATGGATTTGCATTTATAGGAGTTGACAAAGTTTAAAATCGACAAATGGTGTGAGTGTGCTGTCTGATTCTTGATTCTTCTTTATATTTTCAATTTTTCGTGGCGGCATAAAGAGAGGAAACATATGGCAGACAAATTTGACTACAAAACTAAGCCATCGACCATTAATATCATTTTTAAAAAAATATTAGACCATGTTTTATACCTCATTTTTTCATTTACAAAAACTATCACTTTCGAGCTTTTTTATACAAAAAAGAAGTTTCTACTACATAATCCCTGTTATTAATGATTTGAAAGGCTGATAAAACAAGAGTTATCCATTCGTAATGATGGCTATAATTGTTTTGGTTTAGGAATAAAATTATCATATTTATCTCTTTCTCAACGTAACCATAGTCATGCGTGACAATATGGACCTACCTCAGACTTGTATGTACCAATTAATGGGGCTGCAAATAATAAAAACAAATCTTAATGTCTTCTTATGTGGATGGATTCCTTAATTTCCGAGGATTAAAATGACTTTATGAGATACTGTATCACCACCATATATATAAGGCGTGGAAGAAAAAAGAAAAAAGAAAAAAAAAAAATGAAGAAAGTGAGTTATAGACATCCATCTAAACAACTAACTTTCTTTAGAGGCAACCCCAAGTGAAATGTTATATTAACCCCTTATTTTTAGCACTTGTCACTGTCTCGATACACCATACATTGAATGCCCATTCATTAGTAACAAACAGTTCGGGAACTTTCACAATACACAATAGACAGTACACACATTGTCCATACGCAAAAGAAACCTTGTTATCTATTATTCATCATGCTAATTCAATAAGCAGAATTTTAACACAAACTTAATTCTACAAAATGACTCGGGTTTTATAAATTTGGTTGTCTAGAAGTAAGTTAGTGGTAGTAGTAATTTAGTCTTGCATAAAAACAAAACGAGCGCAGTGTGAGTAGGGAAGATTAATTGTGTTAGTTGGTGAACTAAACCCGTTAATATACACCACAACCATTAATTTTCTCAAAAATAAAGATCCCAGAAATTAAAAATCGCCACCAAACTCACCAATGTGAATTTCGGTTAGAGAGAAGTCAGTTCAACCGTTTTTCTCTACGCTATAGACATCCATCTGACTAAGTACAATATATATGTTCAGATTATTATTAGTCTCAAGAAGCGCCTGTAGCTCAGTGGATAGAGCGTCTGTTTCCTAAGCAGAAGGTCGTAGGTTCGACCCCTACCTGGCGCGTGCGTTTCTTTATGTTTTTATTTTTCAAATTTTATCATTTACTTCTTTTGAGTTTTATAAGGCCCAACCTAAAAAAGAGTGAAAGACACCAAAAACAAAACTGAAGACGATATGCAAATAAGAGATCTATCAGTTTTCCCCAAGTAATAGATTACAGAAGCACAAGGATTCATTCAGTTCAACACACACACACAGAAGAAACAGGAAAGATCAAATAATACAGAAGGCAAAAGACTAAAAAATACAGCACACACACACGCACACAAAAGAAACGAGAGTAAAGAAAAGGCTTTATATACACAGCAACAACGGATCTGCTTAACGACCATGTTGAGCACTTGAAAACGTTACTGTAGCTCCACCAGAGCTTACTGATGTAGTACTCGAAGATGATACGTTATAAGTAGCAACAGGCATTTTGGTCGGAAGATGAGGCAACGGTGCTTCAAGATTCAAGACTTGGATCGCCTGTTTTATCGAAGGCCTCGAGTTTCTATCTGGATGAGCACACCATAGCCCTACAATCATGAGACACTCTGCTTGCTTCTCATCGAAACCATCAATCCTGAGTTTCTCATCAATTATTGTGATAACTTCTCCTTTTCCGTAGAGATCCCACGCTTTCTCTACAAGGCTTGTTTCAGGCTCCATTCTTCCTTGTCTTGGATCCACAGATTTTCTTCCTGTAACAATCTCTAATGTAACAACTCCAAAGCTATAAACATCAGATTCTTTGCTCGCCCTTCCGGTGCTTATGTATTCAGGAGCCATGTAACCAAACGTTCCTGCTAACCCTGTAGTCTGCGGACCCAGCTCATGGTCCATCAATCTAGCCAACCCAAAATCACCAAGCTTGGCATTGAAATTGGAGTCAAGCATCACATTACTAGCCTTGATGTCTCTGTGTATAACACATTGCTCCCACTCCTCATGAAGATAAAGCAGCGCAGAGGCAATACCGAGAGTTATCTTGCACCTCACAGGCCAAGCAAGATGCGGCTTTTTACCAAACAGATGGGCATCAAGGCTACCATTTGGCATGAACTCGTATATCATTAGAAACTCATCTTTCTCATGACACCAACCAATGAGTTGCACAGGTTTCGATGTCTCAAACTGCTGATTATCTTTACTTCGGTTATGAACTCTCTTTTTCCCTGCTTGGATCCGCCAGCAAACTTCTTTATCGCAACCATCATATCTAAGGCGTTTAAGTACCCTTTATAAACCTCTCCAAACCCTCCTTCCCCTAGCTTCCTATCATCTGAGAAGTTGTTAGCAGCTGATGCAAGATCTTTATAAGTAAACTTTCTTGGTCCTGCTCCTCTTTCGAGATCGTCATTTATCGATGTCAAGTTTGCTGTCTCCTCTGCTTTCTTCTTCCGCTGCTTTCGTTTCAAGAAGACGATGAGCGAGCCAATTAAAAAGGTCAGCAAAACAAACCCAGAAACTGAAATACCAACTATCATCCCTTTCCTGTCATTCTGACTTTTTTTTATATCTCTTAGCTCCAGGCTTGAACTGAACTCCCATGACAGAAGTCTATTTCCCTCGGTGACCCCTCCAGATGTCGCAGAAAACCCAACTGTAACTTCTGATGGCAGAACCTTTGAAAGATCAATGATGTAAGATAGGCTTGAACTCTCCTTAGGATCAGATGTTAGGTCGTAAGTCCAAGAGACACTCAAGTTTCTTCTAGCGGAATCATAGAAGATCAGCACACGGCCTATATCTTGGTTGTGTGAGGTTGCATTCCAAGAAGTGGAGTTAGAGGAAGCAAGAGAGTTGTTGTTGATTCCCACATGAGATTTCATGTCGAGAGGATCCCATTCTGAATTACTATATGTGTCGAATTCGATATGAACGAGTGGGAAAGAAGAAGATCGAGCGTTGCTTTCATTGAATAGACCCAAGAAACCACCAGCTGAGTTGGGAGGCAATTGGATTCTTGCTGGAGCTAGAAAGAAAGCGAACCCGTGACCATAGTTACCGTACGCAACGTTCCGGGTATCAATTCTGAAGGAGAAACGGGTACGAAAATCCGAAGGCTTACCAGTACCCGGATCCCATAAGGGAATCTGCTTACCATAAGTAGCCCATCCGGCACGGCATGTGTAGTCTATGTTGGTAAGCTCAACAGCCCCGTTTGCCCTTGCATCTCCTTGGTACACTATTTCAGAAACCTCTGACCCAAAACGAGATATGTTAAACTGAACTGAACAGACAAAAGGGAGAACCAAAACAAAGAAAAAGAACAGGATTGAGTTAGCCATCTACAAAACAGAAGCATCTATTAGCACAAGAGACAAAGATGGTGCTACTGATATGTATACTTAACACCAAGTCAATGACTAAACCATGATTATAAGAAGGAATTCATCTAGTGCGTGATCCCAGCCAGCTACCACAGGAATTTTTTTTTGATAAACAAACATTAAGTTACCAAATAGTTGACCTTAAGAGTAAAAAAATCATAACTCTGTCTGATTGCTGAGGCATATGATATGACAGATTATTAAAAAATGAGGAAGACATGTTTGATGCTCATCCTAAAATTTTAAGAATAGCTTAAAAATAATCACAAAAGTAACTTAGGCATATCAAAGAGAAGACCTTTTTGTTTTCCCCTCGAGCCAATGGTTGAATAAGCAGAGTCAAAGTTTAGAGACTTAACAAAGAAGGGATCACATGAAAAGTGGAACATTGACACAGTTATTCTCCACAGAACTAGTTTATGCACGACCACAATTAGTCATGGAACAAGAGATGATTAGTCACGAACACAGATGATTCCATATGTAAAACTCAAGAACATGTCAATGCACGATGAGAAGAAGCGTCAAAAGATCTGTTCTTTTTGAGAAATCGAGTCAATGACAAACCTAGGATTAGAAAAATAAGATAGCCAGCTCAAACCTCAGAAATTAACTAATTAACAATCAACCTTAAAAACAGTACAATTTCCTTAGTTTAATACTTTTGTCAATGCACGATGAAAGGAGTATGATAAATAATTGTATACGAAAGCAAACAAATCGACCCAAGTGATATTCAAAATTGAAACATACGTTAGCCTACGTGCAAGAACAAACCCAGATACCTAACAACATTATCTTCGAAAACGATGTAAAAACTGAAAACTTTAAGAAACTAATTTAAAAAATTTGTAACCCTGGATCATGGCTTTCAGAAAACAATAAACTTTCTATGACTTATATGACAAAAAAAAAAAAAAATCATTCCGTCGAACACTTGGTGGGCACGTCGTTAAACTAACCGAAACGACAACCTCCACGAGTCCGGTTCACAGAATGATACAAGAAGAACTACAGAAGTCTTGATTTGACAAAATTAACCTTTTAACATTTCTCAACGCAAACGCAAGTTTCTATCATTCTCATTTTCACCCCTCAACTTTGCATTTAGTCACATTATTACCCGAATCTGTCTCCCTCAGATTCAACGTCTCCACTACCGCCGCTTCTCATTCTCTCTTTCTCGACGTCATCTCTCTCTCTCTCTCTCTCTCCTTTCAATGGCTTCTGAAGATTCTCTCTCATCGAATCCTCTATTGCAGAATTTTGACTTCCCTCCGTTTGACTCCGTTGATGCTCACCATGTCAGACCTGGGATTCGTGCTCTGTTGCACCAGCTCGTACGATTCTCTTTCTCACCGTCCCTTGTTTTGATGCATCGCATTGAACATTTTCGAGTGTTTATTCAGTCCTTATAGTTGTCCAATCGACCTAGATGATTGGATCATTATCGTCTTCTGCATTTTTTTTTGTTAGACTTCTCTGTGTTGTTTCTATGATCCTTATGAACAGATTAGTGAAACTATTTTGATGATTTGTTTGTTGTATGGGAATATTTGCAGGAAGCTGAATTGGAGCTGCTAGAAAAAAGTGTAGAGCCGTCATGGCCAAAACTAGTGGAGCCATTAGAGAAGATTATTGATAGGTTATCTGTTGTTTGGGGTATGATCAATCACCTTAAGGCTGTCAAGGATACACCGGAGCTTCGTGCTGCCATTGAAGAAGTTCAGGTATATTATCATTGTATTCCCAAGTTTTTCTCTGCTTATGAGTGGTTTGATTCAAATTATGTACTCTGGTGTGAAGCTCTTACTTATTGGTGTCTACGTTTGTTACATTGTCATCAAACACTTTCTTCAATGCTAAATAATGGTTTTAAGTTCATTTACTAGAGTGTATTATGTATCTGTTTGGTAGATTTTATTGATTCAGCGAGAAAAGGAGTTCTACATTTTGTTTGTTTGTTCGGTAAATTAGGATTTAGTTTTTGTTTTCCTAACAATACTTGCATATACAGCCAGAGAAGGTGAAGTTCCAGCTTAGGTTGGGGCAGAGCAAACCCATTTACAATGCATTTAAGGCTGTTCGAGAATCTCCAGACTGGAAGACACTGAGCGAAGCTCGTCAACGATTAGTTGAAGGCAAGTAACTGTTATTGGGGAATAAGAAGGAACACATTTGGTCCTTTTCTTTCTATTTTTTTTTTTAAAAGTATGGTTTAGGGGAATCTTTTTATATTTTTCAGTGTTTAGAGATATGTGCTAATATGGTTTTCTGTCTGTTTTCAGCTCAAATAAAGGAGGCGGTTCTCAGTGGTATCGCTCTTGAAGACGACAAGAGAGAAGAATTTAACAAAATTGAACAGGTTTTCTGATACGTTTTGCTTATAGAAATGGATATGATAGATTATAGAACTGGAATTACAAAAGAACTGAGGATTTTGTTAATGGAGCTCCTCCCACTCCCCCTAAAAGACCTCACCAAATACCCGATAACCCTCTCTTATTCTCTCCGATCTTATATATAGCCATACTCAAGACATAACCTAAACTAACCATGGTTAAGTCTCACAACAAACCATGGTTAAGTTACTTATTATTATGCATTTTCACTGCTTCTATCAATACCCCTGCCTTTGAAAACAACCTTGTCCTCAAGGTTGAAATAAACAACCTGTTTAGCCAACCCCTTCTTTGAGCTTCCCAGGACAGTCAACATCTGGCAACACTTCCCACTTCACCAACAACTCCTCTTGCTCTGTTTTAAGACTGTCTCTAGCCTCCAAATCCAAATTCCGTTCTGATTCTGATTCGACATGGAGATTTTCCTTTAGCTGCATCAACATTGTGTCCCTTGCTCGTAAACAGAGTCTCACACGTCACCATGTCTTCAATTTTGCCATGTCTTATTGTTTTTGCCAAGGAGGACACTGAACTAGGCAATAAGATTATCTGTTTGGCCAGTGGAAACACCTGCTCTATCTCCCAAAGTTTTTGCTCAAGATAACAAATTTCCCAAGCCATGCCATTCTTTTCTTGTTCCTGTTCAGCAACCGTGTTTAGATAGACAATCAGAAAACCCATCTCCATCAACTTTACTTCCCTTTCTCGACTAACAGCAGCCACTCTGATTTTCAGCATTGTTTGAAATTTATCAGCAGTAGTGAAGGCTAATGAGACTGTATGCTTCTGTTTTGTTGAGACCTCCATTGCAGCAGCAAGTTCCTGAGAATAGTCATCACCATGCATGAAACCTGCAGTAAGAACCAGTGCAACTATTTCCAAGCTAACCCCATGTCTCCCATTTAACGCTTTCGTTTTGTCAACACCCCCACAACCTTCATCTTTACTCTTAAGCAATCTGATTTTTGTAATTTTTTGCCACATGTGCTCGATCTCTGTTGATTTAGAGGGTTTCTTCCATCCCTTCAATCTGATTTTCGTATGATCAACCAAAAATCTCTGCCACTGAATCTTCTTAAAGCAGAGAAAGATGTTCTTTCTAAACTTGGCTCTCTTCCCGCTTGTCATGGAGTGCTTCTTATCAACTGTCATCATCCTCAACACCAGCTTTACACCAATCAATGCATAGACACAATTGTTGAACTTAGTAAGGTTTCGGTTACACTTCAGCCTTGTTCTCTTCATCACTCTGAAAATCTGCTCAACAAAAGCTCCCTTTGAGTGAAGAGTAAAGAACATCATTAATTTCTTCTTGTGCTTATGTCGAAATTTGTGTCTCTTTCTGCTAGTACAGCTCATCCTCTCCTTAGCTATGTTGACTCCAATTATTAGCACATCAATGAAAATTTCCTGAAACTGACTGTCCCATTCTGCAAAAGACGTTACAACACTCCTTATCTCCTTCTTAGGTAACTTCAATGGCCATATCTTGTCAGCCACTTGGTCAGTGCTCATGTTTCTCATGTTACTAAAGCTTGTTAGCCCCTGTGATTCTCTCACTGCCCAAGTTTTATGACCTTTGCACTTGTTCTTCCCCAGATGTCGAAGTAGCTTCTCCACGTGCAGCACCTTGAATCTGTATTTGAGCTTGTTGTAGAATCTCTTCTTTTTCCTCTTAAGTTGATCATTGAAATCCCTCTGGTGAAGAGAATCGATTTGTGCATTCTTCCTAAGCTTGTTTTTGACTTTCTCTTTGAACTTAGTTCCTTGGCTCCACTTTTTGGAGGATGTCTTCTCCCTTGTGATTCTACTTTTATTCCGCAGTCTATCATCACGCACTTGGAAACAGTCTACTTTGTTCCCAATCTGTGACTTCTTCGTCTTTACCTTAGCTTCCCACAACAGCAGCCTATCAATCCCAACACAAACACACATCACCCTTTTACATCCTTCCATTCCCATCCTGCTTTGAATTTTGAAGTCTCTCTTCATGTCAGACTGAAATTTGAGTTGGTCATTGTTCTTTGGTTTGAACTTGCACCTCCTAAACTTACCACATTTCATCTTTTCCCTTTTTCTCACTCCTTGACCTTTCCATGGTCTCTCAACAACCAGTAAATGTGTATCTTTGTTCACTTTGGCTTTTAATTTCTCCTCTTCCCTCCTTGCTTTTCCTCTATTGATATTCTTCTGGAATTGAGTAGGCATAGGTTCCACTTTTTCAGTTTTGTATTTAAACCCCTTAGCCTTTGTGAACTTGTTCTGATATCTCCTATTCTTTCTTCTAGACATTTTGCCGAACAACTGGTACGCATTATTTAGCTGAGCTGCTTGTTCCTTATGGCTTTGTTGTCTCTCTAAACCATGTGAGAAATGAGGTCTCAAGTTACCATGTATGCTCTTGGCCAACGCTGTCATAACATCTCTATCTCCAATAAGATTATAAAAATTCTCAAATCTAGTCGTTGGAAGCCTCTTCCATCTCTTCCTCTTCTTCTTTGTGTTCCATTTTCTTCTATTAGGCATTTCATCGAACACTTGGAAGGCATTTTCACCTCTGTTGGCCTCCATCTGTTTTTCTTCCTCATGTGCGTGCGTCTCTCCATTCTTTATGTCAGCAAACCCACTTTTAATCTCCTCACAGTCAGAAGCTACCTTCTCCTTCTTCTCACCACTCAGATTTGGGGTTTCAAACTGTTCTTCAGTCTCAAGGAGATATTTCTCTAGCCTATCTAAATAGCTTGACCATCTGCTCACCTTAAGAGTCAAATTCATCACTCTGTGTGTAAACAGTCACAATACTCTCTTTTCCTTTGCTGAATCGTTGAAGCAGACCCATCTTGATCTCATTCCAGCTAGTGAACGCAGTCCGTGACTCCTGGAACCACAATAGAGCATCATCTTCCATAAATCCATATGCAAAAGAAATCTTCGTCTCTTCCGTGAATCCATGGTCCGTGAAGTAATCTTCAACCCATGAAATCCACATCGCTGGATCTTCATCGCCATAATAAACAGGAATCTCCACAGAACCATCACTATCTCCCATTGGGTGGAACTGCTCTGATACCAATTTGATACGTTTTGCTTATAGAAATGGATATGATAGATTATAGAACTGGAATTACAAAAGAACTGAGGATTTTGTTAATGGAGCTCCTCCCACTCCCCCTAAAAGACCTCACCAAATACCCGATAACCCTCTCTTATTCTCTCCGATCTTATATATAGCCATACTCAAGACATAACCTAAACTAACCATGGTTAAGTCTCACAACAAACCATGGTTAAGTTACTTATTATTATGCATTTTCACTGCTTCTATCATTTTCTTCTAAAACTTTTGACGAATAAAATGTCAGCTTGTTTAGTAAATGGATTTAGGTTTGTCACAGCTTCAAGTGTTTATTAATAAAATCATCTGCGATTTGCCGCTGTCCACTATAGGAACTTGAAAAACTTTCCCATAAGTTTTCTGAAAATGTTTTGGACGCTACAAAGAAGTTTGAAAAGTTGATAACAGACAAAACAGAGATTGAGGGGTTGCCGCCATCTGCACTTGGATTGTTCGCACAAGCAGCTGTTTCTAAGGTATTTACAATATGTGAAAGATGTGTAAAGTTTCATGTTGATTTACATGGGTTTTTCAGTTGTTGATTCATCTTTCTATATGACCCAAGGGCCATGAAAATGCAACTGCTGACACTGGACCATGGCTCATTACACTGGACGCTCCTAGTTATCTCCCCGTCATGCAGCATGCCAAAAACCGTGCTCTGCGCGAGGAAGTGTACCGTGCTTACTTATCTCGTGCCTCTTCGGGTGATTTAGATAATACAGCAATTATTGACCAAATCTTGAAGCTTCGACTGGAAAAGGCTAAGCTTCTTGGTTACAGAAATTACGCTGAGGTATAGTTATTTAAATGAAGCTACTCTCCTTTATTCAAGGGCTTAAATTTTAATGTCCCTCTCGTTGTCCAGGTAAGCATGGCCACGAAAATGGCTACTGTAGAGAAAGCAGATGAGCTACTAGAAAAGCTTCGCAGTGCCTCATGGGATCCGGCTGTTCAAGGTAACTTCCAGTGAAGATCTTCCTTAAATCAACATATTGTTGTTTAAACTAACATTTATCTGTCTAGTAAAGTATATAACAGTGTCCCTCATTACTTTTTGTTGTATCCGCCTTTTAAAGCAGAACCCTAACTTTTTTACATGTGTTTGAACTTAGACATAGAAGATCTTAAGAGTTTTGCAAAGAACCAAGGTGCTGCAGAAGCTGACAGTTTGACTCACTGGGACATCACTTTCTGGAGTGAGAGGCTTCGTGAATCCAAATACGATATCAATGAGGTTCTCATCTTTATTGTTTGTCTTGTGATACAATTGTATAGTGTTTTGAAATTCTTGACGCTTATCATTCACTGCTTGTAATTTTTTAGGAAGAACTGCGACCTTACTTCTCACTACCAAAGGTTATGGATGCGTTATTCGGTCTAGCTAAGACACTATTTGGAATCGATGTTGTGCCAGCAGATGGTGTGGCTCCGGTAAAACCTGGAACCTAATATGTCGTGTTTCTGCTTATGTCCATCGTGTTAAAATGTTTGTTAACATGTTATATATTATTGCCTTGAAGGTCTGGAACAGCGACGTTAGATTCTACTGCGTCAAAGATTCTTCTGGAAATCCAATTGCTTATTTTTACTTTGATCCATACTCCCGTCCTTCAGAAAAGAGAGATGGCGCTTGGATGGATGAAGTATTTTCTCGTAGCCGAGTCATGGCCCAGAAGGGTTCCTCTGTTAGGCTCCCTGTTGCTCAAATGGTCTGCAACCAAACACCACCAGTTGGTGACAAGCCAAGCCTTATGACATTCCGTGAGGTAAGGAACACCAGTTAGTAGAGCTTATATTGATCGTCAAAGAAAAGTAAATGCTGAGCATGTATGGTAGTTGGTAACAATATTGATTACCCATGCCCGCAAGAGTTATTTATTCTGAACTAAAAGGTACATTGGTACCTGATAAAATTTACTCCATGTGTAGTTTTCTAAATTTATTCGACTATTGTGGAATGGTATTCTCTCATGGAACTTTACATATTGGTGGCATGAAGGGCCATGCTATGACAAAATTTAACAGTCATTACTCATTAGGGGTAGCACTAGATAGACCACTTCTCTTTTCGACCTATGTATACTTGAAATCTTAGGGGCTTTCAGAATTAATTTAGGATATTGACTTGAATTTTGATAAGCTTACTCTTATGTGTATGGTAAAGGACTCATGTTCCTCGTTCTGTATGACAGTAATACCACTTTGATTTACAGGTAGAGACTGTGTTCCATGAATTTGGCCATGCTCTTCAGCATATGCTTACCAAAGAGGATGAGGGGCTAGTGGCTGGTATCCGAAATATTGAGTGGGATGCAGTTGAATTACCTTCACAGTTTATGGAGAACTGGTGCTACCACAGGTACTTGGGTTCAACTGCCTTGCTGAAATTAATTTACAAATGTTTGGGTACTTGGGTACTTCGGCAGTGCTGCATAGAGACATTTTACTTGTAACTTTGTATTGAACATTATCTGAATATGGTTCCAGGGATACCTTAATGAGCATTGCTAAGCACTATCAAACCGGAGAAACTCTTCCTGAGAATGTATACAAGAAGCTCCTGGCTGCGAGAACATTCCGTGCAGGGTCCCTTAGTCTTCGTCAGGTCAGTACATCCATAAAAACTGCTGATGTTCATACAATGTAGTACCAAGATACTCTTCTTCAGCGGATCTGCAGAATCACATTTTAGTTAATATGGCTCTTGTTTTGTTCCAGTTGAAGTTTGCTACAGTTGATCTGGAGCTGCACACAAAATATACGCCGGGTGGGACAGAGACCATCTACGATGTTGATCAGAGGGTGTCCATAAAAACACAAGTGATTCCTCCACTTCCTGAGGATAGATTCCTCTGCAGCTTCAGTCATATATTTGCAGGTAAATCAGCTATGTGCGCTTAGCATAGGTGTGTTCGATAGTTTGTTTCAATTATTCACCTTCTCGTATCTTGTCAGGCGGTTATGCAGCTGGATACTACAGTTACAAGGTAAATATATTCTCTTATTACTATATAACTCACCAGTTCAACAGACGGTTCTCAGTTACAAGGTAAATATATTCTCTTATCACTTTGTTGAAATGTGCAGTGGGCGGAGGTTTTGTCTGCGGATGCGTTTTCAGCCTTTGAAGATGCTGGGTTGGATGACATCAAGGTACTCTGTATATGCTGCAAAGCAAATCATATTGAACCTTTGATTCGATTTTCCAGATTGTGAACATCTCTTTGTGTTGTGAATTGAACACAGGCTGTTAAAGAAACAGGACAGAGATTCAGAAACACTATACTTGCTCTGGGAGGAGGAAAAGCACCTCTACAAGTAAAAAAACTCTTCACTGCATCTATTTCTATGATATGTAAGTCGTTTGTTAACAGAGCTTATAATGGTAAATACTGAACAGGTGTTTGTGGAGTTCAGAGGTCGAGAACCTTCCCCAGAGCCTCTGCTCAGACACAATGGGCTCTTGGCTGCTTCTGCTTGAAGTATTGAAATCCTTTGGCTAGTCTCAGTCAGATTTACGATTATTAAGTCATCCTGTTGTATTAAACTTTTCTACTTGCTTGTTCACTGAGCCCAAAGTACTGTAGTCTTTCCGAACATTACAAGTTGGTGACAATAATAATGGTTTATGAACAAAACGAACAGAGATATTTATTTTATCTTCCAACCATAACGCATTTTCCATTACATTGTTCTTTCTTGGTACCAACTTCTTCTTCTTTCTTCCCGAATAAGAACAAAGAGACAAAATTGAACAAACAAACCCATCAATAGATATCCTCCTCACGTCCCTTTACTCAGTCACTCTCAAACCTCTGTTCATGGTGTCACCAATAATCTAAAGGAACTAAAGAAACCTTAATCTGAAAGAGAAAAAGAAAAACTCTTCCACTTCTTGCTCAACCTAGAGATCTCTAAACTACCCTTTACATTTTTTCTCTCTATCTACTCTTTCCCTAACACTCAAAAACTTTCCTTTCGAGTTTCCATCCTCATTTCCCTTTACACCAAAGTTCCACCTCCGCCAGATACTCCAATTCTTGTCTTGCTTATATCATCGGGCATTCAAGCAATGGAAGGTAACAAATCTACGAATATCTTCCTTCCTCAACAGTGTTATTAAGGAGCTTCTTTTGCCTCCACAAATGGAGATTGGACACTATCCGCATCAGAATCACTTCCTGATGAACTCCCTGACTCCGAATCTGCATAGAGTCACACACATAAGACAATGCTAGAAAATACATAGAACATTCAACAGAGAAATAGATGACAGGGAAAATGTGATTACCACTAGACGAAGAACTGCCACTGGAACTAGAGCTGCCAGAAGAACTAGATCCACCACTCACAGCAGCGGCTGTACCATCCCTCTCAATCTCTACTGATGGATAATCCTCAATGGGTATATCTTCTCCAATGTCTACATCTTCTTCTCCTGCCTCCCCTCCTTTCCTCCCTCTCTTCTCAGCACTTCCCATTTCTGTCACCATAGGCTGATGATACAGACAAAGATCAATGCTAACTAGACATAAACAATATCTGCTTTAAAAAACATCGGATCATAAATTTTGCTTTACCAGATTTCTTGGTGGAGTTGACGCATTTTGAATAAAACCTTGCCGCTTGATCTTGCTAGCCATCTTTTTGTAGTTAGTGACAAAACGTTCAAGCTCCCACAGAGTCTCATTGTCTAAAGCTTCAATATCTAACTCAATTTCATCGCCGTCTTGAGGTAAGTCTCTTGTTCTCTTCCTCAGAATCTGAATCAACTGTCCCAGCTTCTCAGTAGGCAATTCTTGTAGATTTACACCAAGCTTTGCTTTTTCTTCCATCGTCATTAGCCTCTTGTTTGGATCCTTAGCCTTTGGTTTCGGTAACTTCCCTTTCCTTCCCTTATTCGTTTCACCCACTTCAACTCGTGCTTCAACTTGGCTAACCGGCTGGGGAGGTAATGGTGGTGGTGGCTGAACCGGTGACGGAGGAGGAGATGGGACACGATTTATCTCCATTACTGGAGGAGGAGGAGGCAATGCAGGTAACGGCTTCACTGAATCTAGCTTTTTAGCTATAGAAATCTGTTCAGGTCCTTTCCTCACATGCTCCACCACCTGATTCTGATTCCACATTCTTTGGTTGAGTTCAGGTTCAGGTTCAGGTTCAGGACGAGAAGATGATCCCATGACTTTAAGCTCCTGAGCCTCGTACCTCTTCAATGTAGGGTTGAACCAAACATCAAACTGACCCAGAAGCTTCTCAGCCATCAAATAAACGTCTTGGCCCTTTGGGTTATACGACATGGCATTGGTGAAAGTCAACCTGACATCAGAAGCGAAAGCAATCGGCGATCTGTAAAAGCCCTTATCAAGATTCCCCTTCACCGTACCCAGATCCATAGGCTTCTTCACGATCACATGATAGTCATGAAGCCCTAAACCTTTCACATCAACAGGATTGTTGAACACCCATGACCATTTCTGCTTCATCAGCTTCACCAAGATCTGACCACAACTCGTCATCATACTCTTCAAAACCTTCTCCGACATCAGATCCAAAGCCACCACATGATGACGCTTAAATTGAGGCTCGTTCGTATCAAACGGATTGCTTCGTTTCTGACCATGCCCAAATGTCTTCTTCTTCTTCTTCGTCTTCGTCTGCTTCACTCCAACGTCATTCGTTTCGTCAGCAAAGCTACGAGCTTGATTAGTATACACAGAGCCACTCACGAACCCACCCGATTCGAACCGTTCTCTCAGGAACCGAACTTGCTCGAGCTCGGAATTGAGACGCTTCTTCAGCTCCCTGAGCTGACTCGCGGAGTACCCATCAAGCTCAAAGGAGACGTAGTCTCCAGAAGCTAACGAATCGTCGAACTGCTTGGTGGAATTGTTCCCGCCGTAAGGATTAGGGTTAGGGTTAGGGTTAGGGTTGTTGATAGCATCGGAAAGGGGTTGGTTAGTGTATTTCCTCATAAAAACGGCGCCACATTGTCCCTGAAACAACGGTTCGTTTAAGTTAGCCAAAACCGCCGGTGCCATACAAAAATCGAAGGGCAGAAGATCATTTCAATGAGATCTCTCCTCTTTCTCACTACGCCGGACTCAGATCAAAGGGGGTTTTTTTGATCCTTTAAATTAATTAAAAAAAAGGGGTAAAAAAAAAGTGAGAAATAATCGTCACCGGAAAAAACAAAGTCCGGCGATCGGAAGAAAGGAAGAGATTAGTTATTTGTTTGGAGAGAGGAGGTGGAGGACGAGGAACAAGAAGGTGAGGCATCGTCTCTTCTTAAAGGACATTGAAATCTGCCCGTTAAAACGTTTAGTGTATTTCATCACCGTTGATTTGAGATCTGACGGTTGAGATCTGTTTGATGACGTTGCCCGATCAAGCTGCCCGAGTAATCTGACATGGACGGCTTAGATTGAGTTAATTGATCCAGTGACTGTTCCACAGCCGTTGGTTCGTGAGTCGTCGTGTCTCGTGTGTGTGCTTTTTTTCTCTCCTACGATTTTTTCTTAATTAAACAAAAAGATTTTGGAGAGATAGGCAAATTGGTCATTGCCGTGTCTCTGAACTGCCTCACGTGGGCCCACTTTTTTTTTTCTTTTCTTTTCTTTTTCTTTTATATATATAGATATTCGAGGGGAGACTTGTTAATAATTTTGGTTTCTCACTTTTGCTAGGTCAGCCAGTTTCTTGAATACTCTTCTCCATTTGTTTAAAGTTATAAACTCCCTATCTCATCGTAAATTTATAAAAATGCATCACAATCTAAATGATAGAGAGATACATAAGCGGAGCAAAGAATTATATATTTATTTATATAAGAGAATTAAGACAGCCGAGGGTCAAACTCGCCGGAGTAGGTTAGGACAGACAAGAAACACCGGGATTGTTTGTTAATTTGAGGCAACCGTTCCTGATCTGATTAAATGACAAAATTACCCCTTACGAGACATTTACCAGTAAGTGAGGCTGAATCCTGAACCGTTCCTCCTCCTGACCTCTTCATTTTCTTTCCCAAGATTTTTATAACCTTTTTGAGTTATATAGGAAAACATAATAAAACTTTTTTCTGATAAACAAGAACTTGAGAGAGAGAGAGAGACTCGATCCAAGTTTTAAGAAAAGAGAGAGAGAGAGAGAGAGAGAGAGTGACTCAATTAAACATTATTTGAGAAAATAAGTGCAACTTTGTATTTATACATTTGACGAAGCTGGGTCTAATCTGGACCATCGGATCCCTTGATTTTTTTTAAAAACATCGTAGTTTTCATATATGAGGTGTCAGGAGGTTAACTAGATATTTAAATGCTACTCTATAGAAAAAAAAGGAGGGGGAGGTCATAACCGTAAATAACACCAATAAATGTTATGTTATGCTGAGGTTGCGTCTATCCCCAAACACTACAACAGATGTGGGGACCTTTTTCCTCAGAAAAACGTGGGACCCATGACAGCTCACCTTTCTCTGTGGAATAAATCTATTTGCGGCCACACGCGCTTTCAATACTGCGTGCGTCTCACTCTCCTTTATCTGACGTGGCTTTTACTATATCTTTTTCTAGAAGGAAACAGTTTTATTGGCTTGTTTTTTTCAATTTGGGTTATAGTTTTTTTTCTTTCTAGAATTCAACAGAGAGAGAATGCTGTATTAAATCTCCCAAGAACAAGACATGAATCCCCAGAGGGATCACTCTCTTTCCCACGTCATTCGCAACGATGAGATGCTTGCAAGGATCGACCACGAATACTGTCTCGATCATCTCATTGGAACGAACATGAACACGGTCGAAACCAATCAGCTGTTTCTCAGGAACGCCAGATATAACCGGAGGCATTTTCGAAAATAGCATCAGAACATGACTACCGTCGATTTCTCCTGTATTGCTCACGTTAACCGTAGCATTAAACCGCAGATTTTCGCAAGAGTTAACCATCGCATCATCTAGCTGTAAGTATCGGAGCTGTTCTTCTCCGTGTTGGAGTAGTAGTTTCTTGTGAATGTGAGAAGACTGCTGTGGTAGTAGATCTGATAAGCTAAGTCTGGTTGGTGCTGATGTGATCTTGTATTCGAATTTTGTGTAGCTTAAACCCGTTCCAAAACTGTATACTTGAAGTCCGGTGTGGAATCTGTATGTTCTTCCTGGATATCCACGAGATGAATCGGCTCTCATATGCATATCCGACATTGCCACATCTGTGAATGACTCTGGATACCATGTCATCGGTAATTTCCCACCTGCATTTGAACCGAAACCACTTGAGATATTCGGTTTCTGCATGTCATAAACATTAAACCAGGAATGGACAAATGATGCTTTAATTTGCAGTAGAGACTAACCTGGATTGAAGTCTCCAAATACAATTTCAGCAAGTGCTTGTCCACCGGTTTCACCTGGATAACCAATCCAGATGATGCTTCCAATTCTAGGGTCGGTTTTAGCAAACGTTACATCCACTGGTCCTCCACCAGTTAGAACAAGAATCACCGGTTCTTTGCTCACTGCTGCAACAGAAGACACAAGATCTTTCTGTTTACCAGGCAAAGAAAGACTAGCTCGATCCTTATCCTCGGTTTCTTGAGAGAGATCTAGTCCTGCAACTACTATGACAAAATCTGCTCCCTTAACAATGGCAAGGGCTTCTCCAAATCCGTTATCAGAATCACAAGACACGTCTGAGCAACCAGACACATAAGATGTCTTCTTTACATACTTCAGAAGTTCCGTGAACAGAGTCTTTCGTTGACACGGCTTCCCTTTACAAATATGAAATTTCTAAACTGTTTCAGCGGAGAGAAGTATTATTTAGCCTGCTCGAAAATAACAAAATAGATAGTTCGAACCTGTATAAGTGCCGCCCATATTGCTTATATTATTCGCCATTGGACCAACAATTGCTAAAGAAGAAACATGGTTTTTGTTCAAAGGCAACAACTTGTGGTCATTTTTCAGAAGCACGATGCCCTGTCTTGCTGCTTCCAGTGCCAATTTTCTGTGGTCTGAGCTACAAATGTCATTTGATCCTAATTTCGCATAGAGTCCTTCTCTTGGATCTCCGTCAAAAAGTCCAAGACGAAGTTGAACTGCAAAGAGATTAAGCAGAGCTTGGTCTACTTGTTCTTCGGTCACCTTTCCTTTCATGATCGCAGATTTTGTGTTCCGAAGCATGTACGTTCCACAATTTATATCCACCCCTAAGAATCACCATCTCAGTTTTCATTATAAAACAAAGGATTTACAAATTTAAACAAGTAAAGGAACTCAAAAAATGACCTGCTTTTATGGCATCGGCAACAGCTTCCTCAGGTGACTTTGTGTATCCTTGGTACTCAAAAATGGTTGCCACAGCATCACAGTCTGATGTAATGTACCTGCACGAATACAACAAAGGCTCCCCGTTAAGTCAGTCTTTCATTGACCAAATCAAAGTAGTACAAACATAAAATAGTTTACTTACCCTTCAAACCCCCATTCAACTCGAGCTTTCTTTAATAGGTCTTCTTGTGCACAAGCAGGCACTCCATTAACTGCATTATATGAACACATCAAGCAGCTAGCTTTACCATCTCTAATACAGCTCTGAAACGGGGGCTGATATGTATCTTCCATGTCCTGTTCTGTGACCTACTAATACAGAGCAAGCTAGAATCAGTGTATGACACATAACCATCCTGACATGATAAAAATGTAAAACAGCAAAAGCCATTGACTTGAATATAGTAGCTTTTCCTAAACTTTTCTCAGAGAAGTGAAGTATAAGCATTCGGTAATTCTCTTCAGGGCATGAACATGTTTAACAAAAAAGCAGCTAGAATGTTGTTCATGTATAAACCATTATCTACACAAGACAAAAGAGCAGATCTAACGACAAGATTAAAACCTAAGACTTTCTAATTTAAACCAAATTGAAGCTGCATCCATAAGCTAAACTCATAACGAAGACAGAGTTCCTAGTCTTACCACAGCATTGAAGCCGTATCTGGTAAAAATTCCCCCATTTTTCCAAATCATAGGCAGTGAAATGCTTGCAACAAGCAGATAACATGAGTTTCCCATCATCGCCATCATTATCATCATAACGAGCTTCATCATCATCATCAGCATCACCAAATATTCTTTTTAAAACCTTCCTCTTCCTATTTTCTTGAAACCCTCTAACGAACTCAACACCATACTCGGAAACTACCTTGGGATCCTCACCAGGAGTCTCCTGCCCTCTTCCCCATCTCGGATCCCTAAACACATTTATATTCGGAGCCCAAAAAGTCAACCCAGCTTGACCACCGTTGTACATAGCCCGAGCTTCCACCGCAACAGCAGATCCAATCTCGTACCATAGCGCTCTATTGAAAGATGCGGCGGATACGATTACCTGAGGGAAACTAGTAGCGGAGGAGATTGAACCGTTGAAGGAAACACCCGGACCGTTATCTGCGACCCCGTGTAACGATTCAGACCACCACTCGTACGGAGGGATGCCGAGACGAGGTACGGAAGCAGCTGTGTTTGAGAGCTGACCGATCTTCTCAGTGAGCGTAAGGAGGGAGACGAGAGAAATCGCTCGTTGTTTTATAGATAAAGAGACGTTGCAGAAAGGGTAAGAGCTGAAATGAGGAGGTTTACAAGGGAATTGCGGATGAGAATCGAGGTTTTTGAAGGTTTCGGCTATGGCGGAAGTGAAGAAGAGTAAAGAGATTAGAGTGAATTGAGGATGTTTCATAATTTTTTTTTTGGAGGAAAAAAAAAGAATCTGTTGAGAGAGTTAGATAGAACGGAAGAAATCAAAATGTTAAACCGGACTCATTAGACCGGTGAAATTTAAATAAAAATCAACAGTTGGGATATTTTTATTGTTTCCTTTATTGACATGTTAACTAACTATATATGGGCCAAAACATTTATGGGCCTTATTTATGACTTTGGTCATTCTTATCTAATCAAGGTTTATACTTTCTAGTAGTAAACTAAATTAAGATCAAGGAACATAGCCATAAATTGACTAGTGCTTCTTCAATATAGCCATAGATTATGTAGAGTTATCATCCATGTCCTTGGATTTGGAGTATTTCTTTAAGTAGAGTAGAGTACTATATTTTGAAACATTTTTTCTTTTAATGTGTTTCCAAGTGGATCCGATCCAGTTAAACAACATTTTAGATATGCATTCCTAGTCGCTTGGTCATTCATGGACTCATGGTCACATAGCATAAGAAATTGCTGCAATATTGGACTTCTCATCATCGCTGAAGCTATTCACGTGTTTTGTCACTAGCCTTGAGACTCGTGTTNTTTTTTTTTTTTTTTTTTTTTTTTTTTTACTTTTAAAATTTATTTCCAAATTTAACAAAAGCTTTATCAAACCAACAATTTGTTATACCTGATATTAACTAAACCAAGATTTCTTAGGATAAACACATACTTTTAAAAAAAGTAAATGGGTATCCAAGAATGATTACTTTAGCAATTTAAAAGGTAAAAACCAAATTGTTGTGTATCCACAAACTCTCACGTTCAAAATCAGCAATTTTCAATATGATTATTTTGCATAGATACGATTTAGTGTCGACAAGTGAAAACAATAAATTGAAAAGAAAAAAAATGGTAATCCAGACAATAATGAATTAATGATATCCGATTGACGATATATGATAATGGAGTGAAGATAGAGTAATAGAGTAGGAGACAGTCTCTCTAAGTGTGTGTCCACAAACTCTCACGCAACTTATAAATAAATACAAACAAAATTATTTGACTAAGCCTTCGATCTCTTTGACCTGTCAGTATAGTCTTTTCTTTCCCATCTTAATACAAACATACTTACATACACTGATATTCACAATGTAATAATTTGTGGAGTTGTCTATAGAAGACACGGGTGTTCGCTTTTTTTTCACCTAACGGATCGGTGTTGGCGTGTTCTTAGATACGAATATCTTCTAGATATACATGTACGTATATAGTAAAACTCACAAATTACACTATCCAATAAGAGAGAAATCAAATGGCAGCTTCTCAAATTAGATAAAATCTAGATCATTAAATTATCGCTTCCTTCTTTTTATGAATATGAATATGAATATTCATATTTTTTTAATATCATATATACTCATACTAATCATATATATAAAGAAAGAGGCCAAGCAAGCAGATGATGTTCATCAATTTGGTCGGGATAGAGTTTGTGCGTCAGATCATTTTCCGATTACAGAGAAGGAATTAATTGCTTGATACTGTTTTGGCATAGTCCGATAATGCTCTTAAATTCTTATTTAGGACTTATTTGCCTTCTGTTATTGATACCGACTCATTTGCCTTTTGTTAATAGAATCAAACAGTACATAAGTTATAATATAAGTTAAAGAAAATCAATGGCAGATTCCATCTCAGTCATAGGCTTCATAGGTTTGTGCTGGACCATGGATAAAAAACAAACAAACAGAGTTAAATGTTAATAGTGATCTCTCTCTCTCTCCAGAATCTATCTGATCGTGATAATATTCCTCGAATCACTGTGGTGAAGAGTAATGTGTAAGAAATTACAAGATATACCAAAAAAAAAATTCGTAACACTCTACGAATGCACTAACTGAGTCATAAACACTTACATGCTACATTCTGGAGATCTCTCAAGGTGGAATCAATGGTGAACCAACCCTGAGTAGTGACTCCATTAACCGGGTAAGATTTTTGACCATTTGGGTAAGCATATTGAACAGTTGAAGCATTGGCCAGGTTTAAATCGGGGAAGCAAATCCCAACTCCATCTTTGGTTAGCTGAACATCACACCATAGAACAACTTCGGCTACACTTGTCTGAGTTGCAAGATTGTAAGCATCAACACTCGAATCTGGTAACAATCCAGAAAACCCACCACGAGCAATCACACGTGGAGCATCACCTGGTAAATAAATAAATAAAACGTGATCTTAAGTTACTTTTAATACGTGGAACAGTACTATGTTCCCATAATCAAAGTAATTACTTGACTTTAAATATTTGGGAACTATCTATAATTTATCCCAACTCTAATACACATATATGGATAAAGCAAGAAAGTTACTTGAGTACTAAATTAAAAGTTTCTTGAAAACAATGCACAAAAGAAGGAGAGTAAATGAGAACAACTCTTACCACTGAGCGTCTGCCATCGGCTTCTTGATCTTTGAGCATCAATTTGAGCAGCAAACAGATTAATTAGAACAACGCCACAGAATAAAAACGATGAACATACGAGCTTTGTCTGATTGCCTGGCTTGGAATTCATCGGTCACTTACAGATGGAAAAAAAAAAAAAATCTAGATTTATCTTAATGCATTGAACCCACAGAGGAGATCAAACACAAGAGTTTTATTTTATAAAAATCAATTGGGTTTATTAGTTGACTCATTGACTCATAGTGAACAAAATACAGAGAGACTCAAGAGCGTTAAAACATGTGGCTTAGTTTATCAGTTGACTCAAGAGCGTTAACACTTTGGAGAGATCAGTTTTAGTTTTAATTGTTGATTTTGAAACACAATGAGGTTTATGTTTAAACGTCTTTGTTCATGTCCTTGATTGCTTTAATTGCATGAGATATTTGGTTTTATTATTAAAAAGCAAGAAAACAGAAAGAAAGAAAAAAAGGTGAGCAAGCTTAAAGTTTTGTGTAAAAGGAGGTTTTGGGTCTGCAGAATAGATAGAGTTTTGGTGAGAGAGATTGAGATTGAGAGATTGTAAGCTTAAAGTTTTTGAGTTATTTTTCTTTGAGCTAAATAAGAGAGTTATTCTTAAAAACATTCTTGTGTTCTTGATCTTTCTTTGCTAAAAACAAAACTTTGGAGAGATCATTTTTAGTTTTAATGGTTGATTTTGAAACAGAATGAGGTTTATGTTTTAATGCCTTCGTTCATGTCCTTGATTGCTTCCGTACATCAATGCTTGATTGCATGATGAGATATTTGGTTTTATTATTAAAAAGCAAGAAAAAAAGGTGAGCAAGCAACAAACACGTGGATACAAGAAAGGGCTTTGGAAGAAACGTTGAAACAGTAACTCATACGTGTCGTGAACCGAAATGTCGGAGAAAGAAAGACGAAGAAGCAAAGAATTTAACGTTTTATTTTGTATTTTTGTTCCATTTTTTCATAGACGTTTTCCATTTATATTTTTTTTTCTGCTCTGTAAAGAATTAAAGTTTCTTCTTTATGAATTCATAATTTTGTATGAATCATAGCTTTCTCTGCACATTGAAAAGTTTTCTCCTTTCGATTCATTCTTTACACACAAAAAAAAAAATCACCTTTTTTGTTTGTTTGTTAGGTTTAATTTGATTTGATCTCTTTTAGGTTTGTTGTTTGGGGGGTTCTCTACTGTAGTATTAGATCGAGGGTTTTAGAGTGAAAAAGAATGGGATCTTCTTCAGGGCAAAGTGGTGGATATGATCTATCTTTCAAGATCCTGTTGATTGGAGATTCTGGTGTTGGTAAAAGTAGCTTGCTTCTCAGCTTCATTTCCAGCTCTGTCGAAGATCTTGCTCCCACCATTGGTTATTTTCTCTCCCGGAACAAAATTTAACTGAGTTTGTCTCTCAACATTTGTTTTTGCATTGGAAGACTGGCGCTTATAGTTTGCGTCTTTGTGAATCACTGTGAATCACTGTCCCACCAGTCTCTCTAAGTGTGTGTCCACAAACTCTCACGCAACTTAGGCCATATTTATCGGTGGATCAGTTAGGGTACGCAACTTAGGCCATATTTATCGGTGGATCAGTTAGGGTGATCTTGGGTCTTTTAAAATTGAAATTAATTGAATAGTACCCATAAGATCAGCCCAATTGATTTTGAATAAGATCAGTTCTTCATCTGATCTAAGGGTCACGTGTCACTCTCGGAAAAAAAACTTTCGTTTTATTTTTCTTTTCTTTCGAACATAATTTTCTTCTTCTTCTCTCGCGAAAAAGAAAAGCGAAACGGCGAGAGATTTTTTTTCCCTCACCGTCGTCTCCTCTGTCCGGCCATTGAAACACCGAGGCGACCGATCTCCTCGTCTCCTCGTCTCCTCGTTTTCTCGTGTCCACCGATTCTCGTCGTCTCCTCTCTCTCCTCTGTCTCGCGAAATCTAGAGATCTCCTCTATGTCGCCAAGCTCAAGATCTCGTCGTCTTCTCTGTCTCCTCTGTCTCGTCGGCTAGGTAATCTCCTCTGTCTCGTCGTCTTCTCTGTCTCCTTTCGATTTAGGGTTTCGAATTTGGGGAAAAATTGATTTAGGGTTTCGATTAGGTTTCAATTTAGGGTTTCTTATTTGGGAAAAATTTGATTCATTATAGGGTTTCGATTAGGGTTCGATTTAGGGTTTCGAATTTGGGGAAAAATTAATTTAGGGTTTCGATTAGGTTTTGATTTAGGGTTTCGAATTTGGGGGAAAATTGATTTAGGGTTTAGGGTTTTTGCGTTTGTTGTAGCGTTTGTTGCGTTTGTTGTAGCGTTTGTTGTATTTTGATGTAGCGTTTGTTGCGTTTGTTGTAGCGTTTGTTGCGTTTGGTCGTTGGATTTAGGGTTCTTGATAATCTTCTTGCATTTGTTGTAGCGTTTGTTGTATTGTAAATCATCATTAATTGATTTTGGTTTGTTTATGAGGCATGTAGGTGAGGTTAAGCAGGGCGATTTAAATCGGACCACCATCAACAACATTCCTTACTCGAAAGTAAAAGGTAAGTACCAGTGACTATATGTTATTGCTTGAAAAGTATTGTTTGCTTGGTTATTGTGATGGTGTTTGCTACGGTCACTACATGGCATTGCTTGAAAAGTATTGTTTGCTTGCTTTAGTTGTGATGGTATGGGATGGTTGCCTAGTTAGTCTATTGTATAATATGGTTGAGTCGTTGTAGTCTATAGTTATTGTGATGGTGATTGCGATGGTCTATGTTGGTTGTTTAGTTGTGATAGTGTAGACTATAGTTGTAAAGTGAGTTGTAGCCTTTAACGAAACCAAACTTTTGTGGTTTTTATTATCTAAAACACTAAATGTCTTTTATTTACTTCTGATTTGACTGAAGTAGGTAATGGTTATTTAGAATTAAAATTCTCTAACAACACCAAACTTTGAATTTAATGATCTTCTTAACTTCTCTATATTAACCAATCTTATTTCCTTCTTTCTTACCAATCTCTAAGACATTTCCAATAATCTCACCTTCTTTCGTTTTAAATCATTACTTCTCTTCCCCACCTTCTTCCATTTTAAATCACTACTTCTCTTCCTCACCTTCTTCCGTTTTAAATCATTACTTCTCTTCCTCACCTTCTTCCG
The DNA here is from genome assembly GCF_000633955.1 of Camelina sativa. Lineage (NCBI taxonomy): Eukaryota > Viridiplantae > Streptophyta > Magnoliopsida > Brassicales > Brassicaceae > Camelina > Camelina sativa. The sequence goes on along the minus strand of NC_025692.1, from coordinate 23,101,083 downwards.
TTTTAACTCTGCTTGCTATGGAATCAAATAATAATCCTAATAGTCAGTCTCAACCCTACTTTAGTCTTCTAAACTTCCCATACGACAGCTTTGCTCCCAATGTAAACCTTGGTTCCTCTCAAATCCCTTCTTTTAGTTCACAAACTAGTTCACAGCCGAGTCAACCTCCTAGTCAAACAGAAGAGACAGCAGAACAGCGTAGGGAGAGAAGGATATGGTCCGCACAAGATGACTTAGTCCTAATAAGCGCCTGGTTAAACACATCGAAGGATGCAATTGTTGGGAATGATCAACCGTATGGGTCCTTTTGGAAGCGCATTGGTGAATATTATGCAACAAGTGATCATGTCCTTGGTGGTGGTGAACCAAGGCTCCCTGATCATTGTAGACAACGATGGCAAAAAATCAGCAGGGAAGTTAGTAAGTTCTGTGGAGCATACGCAGAGGCAAAGGGTGAGAAATCTAGTGGCATGAATGATGTGGATATTCTGCAGAATGCTCACCAACTATACACTAAGCTGTACAAGAAGAAGTTTGGTTTGGAGTATGCTTGGAATGTGCTTCGTTATGAACAGAAATGGATTAATTTAGAGCCTATGAACCCCACTCCAAAGACAACCAGCTCTAACAAAAGAAAAGTCGATGATGCTGCACCATCTTCAGGGTCTGTCGTGGGTGAGCACGAGAGCAGGCCTGCTGGAATAAAGGCAATGAAAAAATCAAGGAACAAAGGTAAAGAGAAGGCTGCACCATCGACAGAGTTTAGTCACATGTGGGATATCAAAAAGAAGGATTTAGAGGGCATGAAAGAACTTCAAAAGATGTCCATTCTTGACACTCTCATTGCCAAGAACGAAACGCTAGATGAAGATGAAAAAGCTCTAAAGAAGAAGCTAATGGCTGAACTGTTTTAGCTCTAGTTTAGGTTTGTTTGGAACCTAGTTTATGTTGTTTTAAGAATGTTTGTCTTAACTTTGTTTTATGTTTGTTCTAAGTATGTTTGTCTTTTGTTTTAACTCTAGTATATGGTTTTAATGAATCGGCTTATGTTCTAAGTATGTTTATGTTTCACTCGTTTTTGTAATGACTTGTCTTATGTTTAATTAATCAATGTGTTTTCGTTTTCATGTTCAACCAGGCATGGACTCTTTATACGACTACGGTATAAACAGCCCATTAGACGGTAGTAGCGATTCAGAAGAGGAGGTTGAGATCTCTTACTATCCTCTGGAACCAGCTCCTGCGATTGGATTCACAAGTCTATCGAGCCGTGAGACTCAACTGAACCAGCTCAACGACCAAGTAATCCAGCTCAACGACCAAATGATCCAGCTCAAGGTACTTGTGATCCAGCTCAAGGACCAAGTGATCCAGCTCAAGGACCAAGTGATCCAGCTCAAGGACGAAGTCATCCAGCTCAAGGACGAAGTGATCCAGCTCAAGTAAATTTGTCTCATTTTCTGTTGTTGTTGTTTGCTTCCGAAAGGTGAACCCGTGACCGGA